>NC_046220.1:45808309-46143309 GCF_011004875.1 Balearica regulorum gibbericeps | reverse complement strand
CCGACCTTTTCTGAGCTTGTAAGTCTCAGATTATTACCTGAATAGTTTTCCTCCATTAATATGGGACTCCTCTAGTTCTTCCGACGTCAGCAGTACTAGCCTATTCCAATAACATTATCTGACTTGTTTGGAAGTTGGTCTCTGCTACAATCCCAATTCCGTGTGAGCTAAAAGCACTACCTTTTACAGCCTTGTTACATGATACCCCTATCCACTAGTGGTTATCTTGTGATACTTCCAGAGAGGCCACAATTCCAGAACATGTTTATGATGAGATGAGCCTTGGTACAAGTTGTCTGAATTCCTGCCAGGACTGTCCTCAAGATGGACAAATTCTCTCACAGTTACCTTTTAACATTAAGTTCTTAGGTGAAACAGAGATTAAGTTATACAGTGTTTATAGGGATATTATCACACAAAACTCAACTCTCCTACACATTAAACTTTCAATTTCATTTTCCGCCACTCACCTTTGGTGTAATAAAGAAGTACTGAGATGTGCTTTCTTTACAAGCAGTTTTCACAACCATTTCAAAAACTCTTCTCTCATTCATTGGATCCATTCCCTAAAAGAAAAAAAAAAAAGGTCTGTTCTCTCCACTATGTCATAAGCATCTGTATAGTAAGAGGTTATATACTGCACTATTGATCCTCACCTGGTTTATTTCATCTACAACCCTGAAAGGACATCTGTTGAGTTCCTGTAGAGCCATCAGGTACAACATAGTGGAAACACTTTTCTCACCTCCACTCTGATGATATGGAGTCAATTCATGAAGTTCAGTGCTACTGTGGAATTTGACTCGAATGCGAATCCCATACTTGTCATACTCCTCCTATAAAAGGCAGTACCTGTTAAATTCAGTTTCTCTGTACTACAGCTTATTTGATAATGATATGCAAATTAAAGGAAATTTATGTCAAACGTTCTACAGGGGTCTATGAACTACTTCTGTTCGACTTGATAGCAATATATGAATTGTTTCATGTATTTTCTTTAACTGTGATCTATTCTTGTTAGATAGAGAATTCTGAATACCGCTCCATCCCCGTGACAATGATTTGTTAATTTCTGAATCCCTAGTAAGAAAGACTTCATGGATATTAAGAACTCTGATAAGAAAAAAAAAATTGGCTAGAAAAAGGAGAAAGCAATGCCCCTACAAATTCTATTAATCAGAAAAAAATGCAATAGGGTACATGGTGCTATCAACTTGAACAGTGGGGTGATGATGTGTGTGTGTGTAGGTTAAGATCCCATCTGAACCTCTCCAAGTGCAAGCAGTCTAATTATATCCTTCACTTTTCCTCCACTAGCAGATTGAGACACAAAGCCCCTACAAAATCCGCCATGACAGTAATTTTCCTTTCATATTGTCAGGAAAACCACACATAAGCATTCTGACCCTGGCCTTTTCTTTAACAGAAAACTGACACTTGTCAGCAGTATGAGTCAATGATGTAAATGTGTGGGGGTAACAGATGTGGTTCAAAAGAAGGCCCATGCAAGGAAATACACTCATGATCTGAGGGGAAAAAAGCAATCTTTGGAGTACTTGCTAGTATTTCTGAAGTTCAGATAAGCTCAGTGCGGAAATGGGAATGCAATACCCAGTACAGAAAGCCCATACTGATTGCTTACCATTTGGTCTACATAAGACACAATCTTTATATGCACCTACCAAGTTAATGAGAGCTACAGGGAAGATTTAAAACTTTCAGGAATATGAGTTCCAAGAGGACTATCCATATTCACTGTAGAAGTGTAAATCTCACACTTGGAGGTCATCAACTCACATTCTTCTGATAACACAATTTTAATGCTTAGGGTAGAGGAAAGGAGTGGAGGTGATTCGTGATGGTTACAGAATACTTCTAGATTTAGAAAGGACAGCTGTGACAAAGAGACAATGAGGAGCCTATCCCATAGTAGCTGGCACATGCCAGTTTGGTTCAAATTGCCACATGCCACAGCCATCGAAAGGTGTATGAACCTGGGTGACCTGGCAGAACTAAGTCCCATTGTAGGCTGGCTTTTATGAAGCACAACAAAGTCTAAAAGCTACCATGAAGTAAGTAAGCCACACCATCTTAAAGTCTTAAAACTGCCTTAAGGAACTTCAAGTCTGTAGAAACAATTTTCAGCTTCCTGCTACCTTCAGGTCTTGCTTTGGGATGAGTAAGGTACATACCAGATAGCATCAGACATTGGACAGGATCTATCAAATCTTCTCAGATCAGCTAACCTGCTAAATCAGAAGAACAAGCCATCTTTTGGTGTTCCTGGTGTTTTACTACACCTGCAGGCAGACAAACATCCTCAGGACTGAAGAGTGTAAGGTCTTATACTTTGTGTAAGGTATTTCGTTTCATGTACTACAAACCTCTGGTGCTTCTAGTGTACCAGTATTATAGAAATATGGAACTATGAATTCTTGAGGCTGAGGCAAATACCTACACACTTTAGGAGAGAATGAAGGTGACCTGACGTAGTTATAAACTCATGTTTGCTAACTGCAAACTTTTTCCAATTTTGAAGACAGGTCACCTTTCTCACCCTTGATGTTTTCCCTGTCAGCTACGGGTTGGCACTTCCAAAGACAAAATGAAGACCTGCCTGGAGATGGCGTGCTATATGACCATGACAGACACACTGGAACAAAGCAGTGCTTAAAGCAACTGAAACTATTTGCAAGCTGATTTTGGTTACTGTTTCATTCTCCCCCACTATGAAAGAAATTTCTTCTTTGGCATTTAATGCAGCTTATCAGAAGAATAATTAGCTTCTTGGATTTGCAGATTGTAGTTTGATAGCCATGCCTGATAATCAGGACTCTAAGAAGGAAAACCATGGGGCATGCTTTCAGAAAAATGAATGTTGCTGCACTGTCCTTTCTGGAGGTGGTATTTTGCTAAGGGGAGCTAATAAGACATTTTCCTAATAGGTGAAGATTACAGCACCATAGCTTAGATGAACTTTCTCCATTTTAGTAGGATTTGGTACTTCATTGTCAGGATTAATTTCAACAGATCCACAGTCTGGCTTGCTGATGACCAAGACACTTAGCACAATGGAGTGAAAAAATATCCTTAAGTTCACAACTTAGTTTCACTCTTTCTTCTTCACAACTATAGGCTGGGCGGAGAATGGATTGAAAGCAGCCCCGAAGAGAAGGACTTGGGGGTATTGATTGATGAGAAGCTCAACATGAGCCGGCAGTGTGCGCTTGCAGCCCTGAAAGCCAACTGTGTCCTTGGCTTGCATCACAAGAGGTGTGACCAGCAGGTCGAGGGAGGTGATCCTGCCCCTCTACTCCGCTCTTGTGAGACCCCACCTGGAGTACTGCATCCAGCTCTGGGGGCCCCAGAGCAGGAGAGACATGGAGCTGTTGGAGAGAGTCCAGAGGAGGGCCATGAAGCTGATCAGAGGGATGGAGCACCTCTCCTGTGAGGACAGGCTGAGAGAGTTGGGCTTGTTCAGCCTGGAAAAGAGAAGGTTCTGGGGACACCTAATTGCGGCTTTCCAGTACCTGAAGGGGCCTACAGGAAAGCTGGAGAGGGACTGTTTATCAGGGAGTGTAGTGACAGGACAAGGGGTAATGGGTTAAAACTGAAAGATATTTAGATTTAGATTAGATGTTAGAAAGAAATTCTTTACTGCTAGAGTGGTGACGCACTGGAACAGGTTGCCCAGAGAGGCTGTGGAGGTCCCCTCCTTGGAAGTGTTCAAGACCAGGTTGGATGATGCTTTGGGCAACCTGGTCTAGTGGAGGGTGTCCCTGCCCGCAGCAGGGGGGGGCTGGAATTAGATGATCTTTGAGGTCCCTTTCAACCCAAACCATTCCATGATTCTGTAATAGATAGAATCTGTAGAGCTTTTGCTACACTCTTTGGAAAGAGATGGGGCTGTGGGACATCAAGAACACAATGACTTCATGTCAGGATAAATAAAAAACAGGACATATGACCTCTAGGACCACTGTACTTTCAGATGCATTCACACAGACTGAAACTAGGCTCGGAGAAGTTTACAAGGTAGAGGCTTGTAGAAAAGAGGTGCCCTCCATCACAGTCACAATGGCATCAGAAGGGCCTTTGTTACCAGGTCACTGTGAATTCCAGATCATATAACTGACAGATATTGCAGGACCCACCAAGAATGATGCTCAAAACTCCATGCGGGGAATCAGGGAAGGTGAGGGTTATCATGGCTACCACTCTGAATTCTGGTTACCAAGTGTTAACAAGGAAAGTCAGAATGTCCACTGAGGTTTCTGCTAGGATGTCACGGAAGAACCTAGTGAAGTGTTTCACACAGTAAGTACTATCACCAAGGACACCACCAGATCTCAAGGTTCCTGCATAATTCTGCAGGAATCTGATATTTACAGGTCATGGCAAAAGTCTCCTGCAGAGAAGAAGGGTAAGGGATCCTAGCTGTAAAACAGATTATCCAACTCTCTGTATTATAGGTGCTGACCCCTTGAAGAAAAAGTTTTGGTCATTGGCACAGTACCATTAGCTAACCTCTTAAACTATTTGTGACATATTTGCAAGAGAAAAGCAAGACCTTCCAAAAAAGATATTCAGAAAGACATTCCAGAGTCCTTTTGCTTTTAAAACGCTTTACTGTTTTTTCCGTGTACTCTCTCCCGGCTTACTTTTAGATAAAATACAGTATTTGTGTAATACAGATCTGACTCTGTAGGTAACTATCAAAAGAACTGAAAAGTCCACGTTTTAATGTCCTACTGTTTCATAATACTAGTTTCAATATAAACAATTTTATGCAGTTCACAGAAAGAGCCTTGTCTGTCACTATTCTGACTCCAATAATAACTACCACTTCAAATATTTTAAGAAAAGCTGCTTGAGTAACTTAAAACAGAAAAAAAAATGTTTACATTTCAACTTTCACTATTGTGGAGCCTATACATTGCATATAAGGGTCTTAAAATCATCATTATAGAGATCAATTTAAAACAAAATACCCAGTTTCTCTTCAGCCCACTGCACTGAATATTTCTCCCCAAAGTAGTACTGATGCTTTAAACTCTTCATCAGAGGTAAACCTGCCTATAAATGTTACTGAGGACATAACAGGCTAGGCCAAATGACTGCTACTTCCAAAACAGACAAAATGCCAGCAGACTTGAGTAGAAACTTCATGTAGAACCAAATTAATACAACACTTAATAATAGTAGATTTAACCACTAAATGATAATAGCACAAATTAGTTAAAAATGTAGAATTAATTCATCAACTTAATAAATCAAGAGTTACAGCTAAAGTAAATACAATGCTTTGAATCGAGCTCTGTAAGTTGCAAGAAGTTTCCAAAAGTCAGTGAGTTGAAGCCCTATGCATTTGGACAAAGACTAATTTTCCTTTAAACAGACTGGTAAGTCAGTTCTAGCGCTAAGAAGTGTGTTCATCAGTAAAAGGTCTTTATTTTTTTTTAAAATAACATCTTTCCTACAATCTAAATGACTTGTTATTTTTTCTCTAGTGATATACAAGCAAAAGATGATGCATGAAAATATGAATGTTATTCTTCCATATGAAAAATAAATCATACCTCATTTTCCACATGAAGATCAACTTCACCAACACACTGCATAGAACTAAAGAACTTACTGAACTTCTCATTAATTTGCTCAATCAGCTTTTTCAAGGGGTTTAGCCACCTTTCTTTGACCTAGAAGTAGACATAACCATTTTTAATAACTGAATTTTCCTTTAGACAGCATTTAAATTAAAAAATATTGTAATTACAGAAGCTAACATCTCAATTTACACTCAAGACAACTTGGAATGTTACCCTTTATTCATGTATGTACATTCTATTCTAATAAAGACATACAGATAGAGAAGTGATAGTTTCAGCTATTACCTGTGAAATGTTTTGCTTATAGTTATCCAGTTCATTTTTCTTTTCCTCTAGATAGTCCGTCAACTGCTGTATTTCTTGTGTCTGCTTATTGTATTCTTCAACAACCTGCCAGAATAAAAAAACAAGCAGTCAACAAAATGTTTGCCAATGCTAACCTTGACTGTAAAACTATCACATTGCACTGATTTTGTTCAAACACAATTATATAGATTATTGCACTGCACACTGAACAAGACACCTTTCTAGCTTTAAAGCAAAAAAACTATAAAACATTGCTTATTTCAGGTTACTGCAATTTTTTTTATTTTTAAAGGCACAGAACACACTGTTCTTTTGGAAGAACCTACTTAAAATTCTAATAGATGCAGAATCTGGCATTTACAGCACATTGTTCCTGCTGTCTAGCTTATTATACCATGAGATCCAGCACAGAGTGGGAAGCAAGTACAATATGGGTGGAGGGGGAGGAAGGGAGGGCGGAGGGAAAGCAGTGAACATACCGAAGCATTCAGGCCTGTGAAACAGGAGGCCCTGTTTTTCTCTTCATTCAGAAAAGCATCAATTTCCTCCAACGTGGTCGGAAGAGCCTGAAAAGCCTACAAAAGAAAGGATGCATGTGTTACACAGCAATGCTAATGAAGGACTCAAGTTTGCTAAAAAGAAATCAAATAAGCCAAAAAAATATTCTATTACTTTCAATCAGGATGTCACATAGTCAAAATTATCACAGCAAGATTCCCTCACAAACTATTGTGGACAGAGAAAGAAGGTTAGAAGTGCTAGTACATAACAAAGATACACAACTAATTGCTCCTTAGTTGCCTAACTTGTGCAGGTACAGATGCTCACAGACTTGCTATAAGCCAGGGGCTATGCTAGCTAAGCCTTGCAAATACTTCCAGAGGCTGGGAAGACCTCCAGGTCTATGCTAGCTAAGCCATGCAAATACTTCCAGAGGCTGGGAAGACCTCCAGGTAAGTAGGTGGGCCCAGATTTCAATTCTTTTGTGTTGCTCCGTTAGAGTAAGAAGCTATAAAAATATGGCCCCTAATTATGTCTATGAACACAAGACTATAGATTTTAATTGAACTTTCAGGTCAAATTTTTTCTTTTCTGTGCACAGAACAAAGTGAGAGATAGTTAGAGGATATCCCAGCATTACTTAAAAATGCTTTAAAAGGGTGACAATATATGAGTCAATGCTAACAGAAGTACACATGATCCTTTACTGGTGGCCTTCTAATATAAAATATATAGTATTCTTTGCTGGAGGAGTTAAATTTGAGATGACATAAACCATTGTAAGAGATATGTGGAGATTTGTTTCTGTACATACAGTTTGAAATTCTTTTGGAAGATACTGATCTGGACTCAGTTTGCAGACCTGCCGAGCTTTTTTCAGCAATTCCTTGCAGTTCTCTGTAAGAACTCGCTTCCTATCATCCAGTTCATGAAATTGTTGCTGTTAGAAAAGATATTAAAGATATTAAAATACTTTTTGCTTTAAATTTTATTATAAATATCCAGAGGTGACACTAGCACACTGGCAACAAACAACATCCAAATCAGAGAATGTAGGTGCAATCAGACTGCTTAAAGATTGAAAAATCTTTGTTTCAACACACAGAGAACTCATTATGCCTCTCTGCTCGAAGTCAACAGATGCCACGGTAAACTGATCAAAAGCATTTTCTTGTAATATAGCTAAATTTATTTTCTCTCAACTAGACAAATGTGCATGTAGATTCAATATATAGCTCAAAATAGATAATTTTACAGAAAATTCCCTCTAAGACAAAACACAACTACTGTGAGCCTTATCTTTTGTTAGCTCCCACTTAACTGTATTTATCTGCTTGGGAGAACATAGAGGACATGATGTATACTGAATGGTATTTTAGCCAAAATTTTACAGAGTAAACACCATAATTACACAATCAGAAGTACTTCCTTTGCTGTTTTGTATTCTACCCTCTGTAATACAGCTGGCAAAATATAAAACAAACAAAATTTTTAAACGAGTGCTGAAAAATAAGTGGAAAGCAGGTACAGTTTCTGGTTTTTAACAGTCACTTCAAGGCTAAACTCTTTGGAACTTACTACAGTAAGTGGCCAGCCCAGTCCTATGCCTTTTATGCAATATCACCACAGGCAATACACAAAATGTGACACCATCGTGAAACAATAAGCTAAAGATTATCTCACGTAAGCAGTATCCAGGCAAAAAGCTTGGAGAGCGTAAAGTATCTCTTCCTCTCTGTGCCCACAAATCTCACTCTCTCATGTCTATATGCATGGTCCCTATCACAGGCCTGCTGCTTCCAAATGCTGAGCTGGCAGTGCTTGGGAGTAACTGCTTGCTGCTGTTTCCCAGCTCAGGTGAGGACCCAACTGCCAACAGCTAGGAGCAGCCAACCACACAGAAGTGAAAAGGAGTACACACCAAGATACCGGAGATTTGAATCCTATTTTACTATACATTTACTTAGTGATTACACATGCAACTCATCTTTTTAATAGACAGTTACACCACTGGAATACACTGTTTTCACTTTTTTCAGAGGCACAAAATTCTAACTCAAAATCCACATGCACTAGACTTTGCTTCAGAACATTATTCTGAGAGTCTGGAAAGCTTACTTATGTTCCTACACTCTTCCCAATTTTTATTGTTGTGTACTTTAGTTAAATATGGGAGCCCTCCAGTGGCAAAAAAAAATTCAAAGTGTTCATTTCGAAATTATACAGTTAGATAAATGTTTATTCCACATCTTTAAAATACAGGACACAGACACTGACAGCAACTTGCATGACTTTCTGGCAATTTAATTAATCTTTATTTACTAAATACAACAGAAGAGGTAGTAACAGATATGATTATGAGTGATCATCAGCAGAGTTCTCACACTCACTGAAGAATTAGGGCTGCTGTTCTCTACAGCATATATCAACTAAAAAATCCTGTTTTCCCTTCCCTCTACCAAGCACTAGGGAACAGAATTTGCATTAGAGGTAAGCAGTTGACAATATTCACACACACACTGTAAAGATATTTTTCTACACTGTGTCGATGTTTTCAGAAAGGTAAAAAAAACCCCAAAAACCAGCAGCCTTTTTCAGATTTTTTTTTCTTGTCCCCACCTCCGTTTCATAAAGTCTGTCATAGAGAAGGAGATAAATGTCACATGGGGGCAAGAAGGACTGGCATTACAGCTATACAGATAAAACAGCAATAAGTGGAGGATGGTCCTCCTTTTGGTTACAGCCAAGATCTTACATCATTCTGAATTAGCACAAATAAAACTGTACACCACAACACTTATGTTCCATTACATATCTGAATATGCCCTGTAATACATTCAATAAACAACTTCTAAAGAATATTTTAGAAGGTTCTAAATTAACACTGGACTGTATTTTGGACCCCAGAAATTTAAAAGCCAACTGGCTTTATCTGAGATGTGTTTGAGCTCATAACAAATGCAAAGGATCCAGTGAAAGGCAACACACATATTTTTTATATAATCAACATTGATTTTATACTTATGTGTTTGACCATTTCCAGGGCCAAAGTCACTTCTGAATCATATGAAGTGGGGAATCTCAGCTCTTAATTGTATATAAAGCTCCCACTTGAACCCTGCAGAGTTGCATGAAACAAGATTTCAAGTTGATCTCTAGGCACTGAAAATCTGAAATAGATTAAACATTGTATATGCCTGACACAAGCCTAAGGCAAGTAAACTTCTTCAGGGTGTGAAAAGAAAAATACATGTTTGGGCAAGGAAAACCTCAGCATTCAACAGGAAGACTGCGAAGCAATAGACATTTGATGTAGTTATGAACCAGGTTCTAGAATAAATGCACTGACAGTTCAACAACAAGGTAAGTCTCAATTTTCATTCAGCTTTCCCAGTTGATTGTCATGGCCATATGCTAAATAAAAGTTAGATAAATATAAATAAATAAAAATACACAAGTCTTCATTGCTTGTCCCTCCTATATATTGAAAAGAGTATGGCAATGCTAAGGTTCCCGTTGATTTCCTGAAGGCGCCTCAATAAAACCCATCTAGCTAAAAAGTAACTCTAAGCAGAAAGAATTACCATTGTGAACAGAGATGCTACCATGATAAATCACAGCCTAGACAGAGCTTTGTATTTGTTTTAGCCAACAGCATAAGAACCAATTTGGAAAGTGCTTTATCCGGGTACTTCAGGGAAGTTCCGTACTAGTGCGGGGCTCTGATTACAGCTTCCTGAAAGGTATCTACTGAACAGCAGAAACCAATTACATTCTGTATGCACAAGCAATTTGTATTCTACTGTGCTTATCAGTATTGCAACTGGTTTAGTGCAAAACAAGAAGCCAGCTAAGGAAAATATAGTTACCAATAGCCAATGTTTTCTCACGAATTTGTGTTTGAACACACACTTGGTGACAGCATTTAATTATTTGAAGTTTGGAAATTTATACATAGCAAAACAGAATCTGCATTTTCTTAAAACTTAGCTTGAAGAGCAAATGCTGTGATGTACATACTGAGTATTAATACCAATTATTTAAACAAATTTACACCAAATGAACCTGAAAATTAACAAGCTATCAAAGCAAGACAATTAGCAAGACTCTTTCAAATAACCATCATAAACATGCATGCAACTGTGCCAATTATCTAATAAGCAGATGGGGCTAACACTCCTCCCTAATGTTCAGTATGGGTCACAAACAGAGATTTGCTTCTTAAGCTGATTAAATAAATTAAGTACCAGAAGTTGTTAAAATAACACTAAGGTTCCCACTTGAACTGTGATGACAAAATACAGACCCCAGAAATCTGTTGTTGCTAACTTAACTTGTTCGAAAATATGTACTTTTTTGGCCTTTCCACCTAAGTGGTAAAAAAAACCCACTATAAAGCAACAAACATGCTGCTCTCTCCACAGCATCCCAGTGCCAAGATCTCACAAAAGGAACATACGTGATCTCTTGGATGTACTAAGTAAGGTTTGTGTTTGCTTCAAATCTTAATCAGATTATTTACTCAGGTATTAAAAAGACTCAAGATTTCTTGGGAGATAAACAGCATGAGTAAGTGCCAAATATTAATAAAGTTTCGCAGCTTCTTTGGCTGATACCCACCATTCTAATTTCAATGAATGCATCACAACCAGCACATGACCTACAAAAGTGTATGTATGACGAAACAGAGAATTAATGGTCCCATAATTGTAATTAGGCTCTAATTTAGTTCACTACACAGCTTTTGTACAACATACTTATTTCTGTTTCTGTTTGGCTTTCTCCTTTTTGCAGGTTTATTTATTGTATAAAACCATGCAGGAACTGTTTGCAAGGCTTCCTTGAAGTGTTGCGATGGCATCCTCAAGGGCAGCTTTGGAGCAAGACTACCTTAACATAGTACTGCTGTAGAAAAAAAATTATCACAGCCAAAGCCACTAAGAAGTTGGAGGGAAGGTATAGTACATTTCAAATAACACTTATTTCAAATAACACTTAAGTTGAGATGGAGCTAAGAAAAACTGACTTTTCCCCATGAAAGCGCATTTCAAGGCAGAAAATAAGAAACAAACCACAGAGTGTTCAACATATCTCATTCACATTCAATATAGGAAAGAGAACTTCTAAAAAAAGACACTAAAGACTGAATTCAAAGGCTCAACATGCAGTACGCGGGGAAGCGTGGCCTTTCACGTACATGAAAACTTAAGATGCACTTAAATACTCAAAAGAGTTTTCCTCCAGAGCAGTTACACTTCTCAAAATTCTAATCACTGGGATTACTGATTTGAGGGTTTGGGTTTTTTTCTGTTTTAATGTTGCTAGAACCAACCATCCAAGAGATAAGTTCTCATATGATTTCCTCTACTTACATGGTTGAATGTAACCCAGTAACGACAACTAATAGGACCTCAGCTGACTCAAACACCTCTCCACTAGGGAAGGAGGCAATTTCTGTTCAGCCAAGAATAATCAGAACATTTACCTTACAAGTCTTGTCTACTGATCTGACCAGACATCAACCTATGACCAACCCAAGCTACTCTCTAAATGATGCACACAACAGGAATAATAAGAACTAAAAACGTTTAAATAAATTTCCCAGTGATGATACACACTACCTCACATGAGGTTCCAGCTCTGTAATACATTCTTACTCCTTACTGTGCTCCAGCAATGAAGTGATGTACATTAGGTTTGGATAAAGTCTGAGTAACAGCTACATCATATGAGAGATCTGATGCAACAGTGATTTTCCAAGTAACATGCTGGTCTCGTCTCTATCTTCAAGTTATTTTTTGTTCCTCTTCCTAATTTTCCTGCAAATGATACCTATAACCTCAAGTGGATTTCTAATTATATTGCAAGGTCATTCTTTTTGTAAGTGCATATCCATTCAAAATAACTACCACTTTCCTTTTTAAACTGCTTTCCATTTAGCAGCAATTATATTTTTTTCATCAAATTGAATTAGCAACAGGTTAAGCTGACTCTTGCAAGATAAAGAGAAAACGTACCATCCTGTATTTTGACAGGTACACTGAAAGATTGTACTACTACGCAAATACAAAAATTGACCTTTATGCACCAATCCATGAGAGATCACAGTATGTTCTGTTCTTAGAAAAGAGTACTTGTCTGTACTGTCCCCAGAGACTCTTTTTACCTGAACACAGCACAGATGCCTAATATGATGAATAGAAGGACCAGTTATAATCCTTTCTGTCCTCCAAAAAAAGACATTTAATTACATGAGAAAATAAGCTATGAAAGAAAGGTAAAAACAGCTCTACTCTGATACAGTGCTTTCTGGTTCATCTTGATCTTGCATCTCCCACCTGAGTTGGAGCTACTTGTCTATGACAGACTCAGAAAAAAGATAATACTTCCAAATAACAGCGAGCCTTTTTACACACACTATGCATTACAATAAAAAGATCCAGGACATGATGACTGTTCAGGACATTTTTGCAGAAATTTAGCTGTCTTAACTGAGGAAGGCAAAGCTCTTATTCAGCTTTAAATGAAGAGGCTGAAGTCAAACTACAGAAATAAAGGCTAAATATTTAGCAATACTAATACCCATTTCTAAACAAAGACACAGAAGCATCCTTTTCTATACCATGAAGACTTTCACAGAAAATGTTTTCATAGTAGATATCCCAGTATTTATAGAAATGGTTACCTCTGCAGCTCTTAGCTGTACACTTGCAGCTTTATACTCAGATTCTAGTCTGCTCTTCTCAGCAGCCACTGTAGCACTCTGAAGAACCAAATCTGCTTTGAGGATGTTCAGTGATATGCAATTCTACATAGGAAAACAGAAAATGTCACTTTTTTCCACAAGAGACTCAAACCTGATACAATCACTACCAGGCTTTAGAAACTATCGATTTTTTAGTCATAGCATACAATCTCACTCTGTGTTCAGCTTTTCCACACTGCTGTCTGTCAAATTCAATGAAAAAGAAAGGCAACTTATTGGTGACCCAAGCTTTTCAAGATGTATAGTCCCCATGTACTTTTAATCTGTAAGCATATACATATCATTTGTAACCAAAGCATTTTAGACCAAAAAACCACATTCTCTTTCCCTGTGCCATATACTCACCTGTGAAATGCGAGAAAAGACAAAGCTATATCAATTCTTTCTCAGACAAAATCCAACAAGTGCATTTTGGTGGACTTTATATGTCACACAGAAATGGAAAAAGGTCAAAAAATGAACACATAAGATATATGCTTCTTTCACTGATGATGCAAGATTGACTGACTAGATGTACAGTGACTCTAGTGCCTTGTGTTTTAACTGGAACAGCATATGACAACAGAAGAAGGCTCTATTTTCGAACTTTTATAACAGGCATTATTGATGCCCAGAACCTGGTTTGACAACTCTGACATTAAAATGGTTGCTTTTTAAAGTAAGTCATCCTCAGGAATGGTCTAGAAGCTTCAAAATCAGCAATATAGTCTTGATGTGAAGGGCAGCTTCAAATCTCAAATTACAGGGCATTGAGCACATTGGTTTTACTTTTTTTTTTTTAAATAATCGGCATATAAATACAAAGGAATGCTCTCTCTTAATGAAAGGGAGGACAAGGTTCCAACTGTAGACCTAGAGGACATAAAGGATGAAGTTTTGAGAGTGTTAGCTTCTGACCACAATAGTGAGCCAAGGTCTCAGATCTTTACTATTTGTGATTTCAACACAAAGTTTCTGCAGTGTGAACTTGGACATAGCAAAAAGTTTATTTGTTTCCAATCCACTTAAACAGTTTAAAACTAATTATCCAGGAAATTAAAAAGTCATAATGAAAGGAGATGAAACAGGGAAGAAGTTAAGATTATTCAAAGACAACAGCACAAAGAGAACTACATGCAAAAAGCAGTGTCAGAATCTGAAACCGTGGAACAAAGCTGTTTCTATCTACTGGTTGTAAAGTATTGATGTGTATCAGGTATGTGCCAGGTATGCTCTGCCTTGTGTATTTGTGTAAACATACACGCAGTCTGTCATTTTCATTCACTGTTCAACAGCAGCCCCCTTGTGGCATTATTAGGGCTTACAGGCTAAGCTACAAGCAACAATTAAGTCCAAATTGTTTTCTTCTTTTTTGAGTTAAAGAAAACCTCATGACATTGGAGCCTCTAGACTTGAATACTTTTCCCATCCTAGCCCTCTTCCACAATCACAGATCCTTACAGATTCAGGTCAAATTTTCACATGACTACTCTTTTTTTCAATAAAAGGAAAAAAAGAAAGGAGATTATGAACTAGGGTGGAAGAAATAGTTCACAGAATTATGCAGTATTCTGAAAATGCACAGGCTGAAATGGTTACACAGTGCATTCATTTATTTGCCGAATCAGACCACAGATTCTAAGACTTCAGTTACTGAGAGTCTAAATCAATGCAAGCAAATGATCTACAAATGAAATCAACGACAGATGAACAAGTTCAAAGTTCTTAAAAGCTTCAAAAGATCTTTATCTTGAAGCAAGTTAGCTCATAAACATTTACCGTGACATCCAAATGTTGCATATCTCCTAATTCAGTTACAAGAATTGGACTTTTCATATAATAGTGGAACACATACCAAGTTAAAAATACATACCTTTATGAGATGCATTAATTCAGTAACAAGTTTTGCTTTTTCAGTATTTATTTCTTTGATCTTTACATTTGCCAGTTGAGACTCCTTCTCTAGGTTGATAGCATCTTGTTCCAGCTGTCTTAAACTATGGGAGGAATCAATATTTGATTAATCCTGATTAAAAATAAATTGTACAAAAATACAAAAATTCTTAATTTTGGTGATGAAACAACACTTAGCAAGAATAGGAATTTGCATACCTAAACATTCCAAACACATTAGAGGCATTCCCAATCTATGCACTTTAAACCTAAGGAATTCAAAAGACAAAAAAATTATAATTAAAGAAATTCTGATTTTTGGCTACTAAGGCCATCACTCAGCAACCATGCTCCATTACTTCTGTAAATTTCAGATTTAAAAAAAAAAAAAATCAGTGTAAGGATGACATTTTTCTTCTGCTGCTAGTTCCTTGCAACAATACAACATAGGAGAGTTCAGGAGGTTTGCTTAATTCCTGTTATATATACCAGTAAAAGAATTGTGTCCTCAACTTACTGCAGAAAACCAGAATTTTCACTCATTTTAAATCTCAAAAACATATAATTATGAAGAACTTCATATGCAATAATCATGATGTTTAGTAAGCTGCAAAGGATTTGGAGAGCTTCAAACAGAACAAGAGGGTGATCCAGGAAACTACAAACCAATCATTCTTACTTTGATCCCTGGGAAAATTGTGGAGCAAGTCCCCTCAGAAAACAATTCCAGGGGCATAAGGGAGAAGGTGATCAGGAAGAATCAGCAAGCATTTACCAAGGGTATGTCACACCTGATGAATGCAATTGTGAAACAACTGGATGACAGCAGATCAAGTGGTTGCCATTTACCTCAATTTTAGCAACGCTTTCTGATAAAAGCTCACCTGTACAGCCAAAAAGGAGAGACAATAGCAGGTGGGGGAAGCCCAAATAATACCCTACCCTGACTACCCTGAAGACAATTGCAGAAGCCATCAACCCATGAAATGCCCATCTCCACAAGCCCAGAGCAGCACAGGGGCACTCTAGCAGGCAGGAACTCAAATAAAGAACTCAGAGGAAGGGACACCCCATCCCAGGACAGCCTCAGCGCTAGTGTCCAGGTGTGAAACCCAACAAAGTAAGTCAACACGGCAGCACCCTCTGGACTGAGGGGGGTTGTTTCCTGGGGGTATGGAAGACATTACAGGATGCAGCAGAAAAGCATTCTGTGACTCTGCAGGACTTACTGTTCAGGGGAGAAACCAAATGCGGGGAAAGGGAGGGATCTAGATGACTTGGAAAAGATAAGTGTGGGAAAATGGAGGGATATGGGGATAAAAAGGACAGTTACATCTAAATAGCTGGCTGGTCAACACACTTGTATGGGAATTGCACCTAAGAGGTTAAAAACACAGGTGTCCGCTTATCTCTTACACAAACATTGTGGATGGAGATCCACAAGGCTGGTATGAGAAGCAGCTGAAGGAGGGAGTCTTAGAGCAGCAAGATGGCCGTGTTTTGGCTAGAGAAGGCAGAACAAACAGATAAGACAGTTTCTACACAGAATTTTGAAGGCCACCATGCCCGGAGTGAGACATTTTGCTTTATTATCCACAAAATGAATATTCAAGTTGACACCCCTAAGTATGCTAATGAGCTAAAAGAAGTACATGCTAAATATATATGACCATAGTACTTGACTCTCCACCCAAATCCAGTTAAACATGCCCCTGGGAAGGAACAGCTAAAATTGGGGTATAAAGCACATTGAGGAAGTTACCCCTGATGGGGGGGGAGGGAAGAAATTGAAGACCCCAAACAGGCAGTTGGCGGGCTGTGCTCCTTCTCCTTCGCCTAAGACGGGGACAACTTCTTGGTAGGCAATTGCGATTTCACCCTTTTGGTGAGAATACCCAGGATAGTATTTTGCTAGCATTATAATTATAATCACGGTCCTATATTAGTGCTTTTGCCGAGAGTGCATTTATCAATGGCAATTCCAAACTCTTTAAATCTGTCGCTTTAATAAATTTTCTACTGGTTTCAACTTTGCAAAACTAAGCCAGTGCAAGTCCTCTGGGGGCTCTGACAGGCAAACGCTGACTCTGGTATGTGGCTACATATATAATCCTTTAGCCACGAACTGTTGACCACGTCTGGGACTAAGACTGGACCTAGCCGCACCCAGGCTCCTCTCTGAGAAGGAGTTTAGAAAGCAGGAGGGTCCTTTCTGAACCTCATGACTCAATGGGAGGGCCTCCCTCAGCCACACATCAGACTTTACCTTTTACGTCACAGCTTGTCCAGCCATACCCAATTGGTACAGTGCCTTCTTATATTCAATTCCATTTTTCACTCTTTTCCTGGGTGAGGGGCTCTCTATTCAGCATTCATGTCTGTCTATGGGAGTCTAAGTGGAAGCAACTACAGTCCGATGACAAATCTGAGGAAAGTGCCTTCTTGTTTGTGGTGCCAGCAAATGGAGACACCAGCGTGAGCAGACTTAATTGACCACTTAAGTGGTCAGAAGCCCATTTGTCCATGATGCCAACACCTGGTACAAGTGCAGGTGTGCAAGCGAGTGTTTGATCCCCAGAACAGTCCAAGCCAGACTAGCTGTCAAGTAGATGAAGTGGCCTGGGAACCAAGGGGGTATGTGTGTCACTGAGGGTGAGACCATAGGAAGAGATGGCTATTGGAGGGACCAGGGGAGTCCAGACTGACTGCCAGAGACCATGAGGTCTGCTGTCTCTAGGGGTGAGACCTGCTAGCATCTGTACCTATTTAAGGGTAGAGACAACACAGGTACTGGCTATTGGGAGGTACCAGGGGGGGAGTCACGGCTACCTCTGTGCATTTGTATGCCTGTGTATCTCTGAGGGTAAGACCACAGAGTTGGCTACTGGGAAACCTGGGAGTCCCAGCCAGTTCTGCATGTGTGTGCACACAGGTGAGTGAGGCACTCTGTACAAGCAACAGCAGCAGGGCTGCAGCCTCGGGAGTTTGCATGTCCAGGTACCAGCAACTGGGAGACTGAGGTCCAGGGGCAGCTACTGTGCTGACTCAAGAGTGTCTGGACTCAGCTGCTGATGGATCCACATTGCCCATATGTATGCACAGGAGTCTCACTAGCGGAGGCCCATCCTGCTCAGACAGAGTAGGAACATGATGAGGCCACTGGTGCTGGGTTTGCCCAACTGCTGTGTGTGTCCATCCATGCTGTGTGGCTGGCCCGGTGTAAATACGTACATACATGTTGTTTAGATGTGCTCTGTGTGAATGTGTCTACTGGGAAGACAGGCTCAGCCTCACTACTGGTTGCACCTGGGAGCATTAAGCTGCATCAGCCTCACCTTCCTCTCAGGCTGCTGGATCCAGACCCATTCCCATAACTTTTTCAATGCTGTCTCCCACAATATTGTTACATTCAAGTTGGAAGACTACAGTCTGGATGGATGGAAGACTAGATAGGTTAAAAAAAAACCAAAACAAACAGTGGTTGGATGGTCAGGCGCAAAGGGTCATCATTATTCTGTTGTATTCTCCCTGGAGGCCAGTAACAAGTAGGGTACATAGGAGGAAGTCCTGGGACCTGTACTGTTTAACTTCCCTGCCAGTGACAGGGAGCAGCAGGCAGAGGGCACTCGAGTGTCATCTGAAACCTCGGCTAAACTGGAGGGAGCAACAGGCCTGCAGTTCAGAGGGGTCTGCTGAGGCTGGAGGAAGGGGTCAACAGAAGGCTCGTGGGATTCAGCAAAGGCAAATGCTGAGTCCTGCCCCTGGGAAGAAAGCGGGACTGGCAGTGATACAGGCTTGGGACAGACTGGCTGTGGAGAAGCTCTGCAGGGAAGGACTTTAGGTATTGGTAGACAATAAGCAAGTGAGCTTAAGCCAGCAGCGTGCTTTGGCAGCGACAAGGGCCCCCGACATCATTGGCTGTATGACTGGAAGCATAGGCAGGAGGAGAGTGATTTTTCCTCTCTGTTCAGCACTACACCCAGTTTTGCCCCCTGCTCCAAACATCAACAAACTGGAACAAACTCGGAAAACAACCAATATGGTCAGGGGCTACAGCACAAGCCCTGCAAGGACACGGTAAGGGTGCTCAGCTTGTTCACCCTGGACAAGAGACAGCTTTGGGGCACCTAATAGCAACCCCCCACACACACTATCCCTCCCTCAAGGAAGCCACTGACAGCATGGAACTAGGCTCTTATCAAGAGGTGCATAGTAAAATGATGACAGACAGTGGACATAAGTTGAAACAAGAAAGACCCAAGCTGGCTGTCAGTAGAAACTTTTTCCCCCATAAGGACAGTCAAACAGTGGAACAGGATGTCCCAACAGGTTGTGCCATCTGCATGGAGACTTTTCAAGACGCAGTGGCATACAGGCGTGAAACCCTGGTCTGATTTCAGTGTTGACCTTACTTTGAGAACATGGCTGTACTCCAGACTACATGAAATCCCTTCCAACCTAAGTGACTCTGTCATCGTATATTACTTTCAAAACTATATCCAGCTTTATACCACTATCCCTGCAGCCCTATTGTTCTTTTCCCTTTTTTTTTTCTCCTCTCAAGTTCTCTCTTCAGTTTAATGCACCATAAGTAACGCAAGAGCTGTGCACGCAAGCACCAGTACCAGCTTTCAGAAAATGAAAAGTAGTGTGACATGAGAACATATAGGAGTATTTGAGAATGCAAGGTCTGCTGGGACTGTGTTATGGGAGTGAAGGGAGTGAAGCCTGGGGCAATCTTGTCCACATTGCCTTCTGGGAATGTGAGCTTAAGTGAAATACCTCTTGAACCATGCCCAGGTTCTCCCTTATGACAAAGCAGTAACAGACAACCTAATTGCAGAGGCCCACGAAACCAGAAAATACATTAAGACAAATACTGGGGACAATCAAGGTCCAACTTGATCCTGACACACTTAGTACCATTTATGTACATTATGGTATTATCTAGGTATGTCCTACCAAGACAGAAGACTATGGTAATATTTGAGTAAATGAGTGCAATGACCTTCACTGGAATCCTATTATTTTACTACAGGAAACCATTTGGAAAATTGTTACATGGTTTCTCAAATACAATATTAATTTGCATATCTAAATACCTTGTCTTGATTACCACCTGTATCTGATGCTCAACCATTGGTTACTTTGTAAGGGTAAAAGCACACTGGAGTAAGAGGAAGCCAAAACACCTTTGTTATTAAAATTGTTCATGTTTCATAGATAATACAGTTTGTTTCTTACCTATCATACTTCACACCAATTTTTGATTCCAACTGTCTCCTCCTGTTTCCTCTCTCTAAAAGCTCCTTCTTCTGTTGCCTGAGCTCATTGTCTCTGCGTTCCAGATGCTTCTGTCTCTCAAGCAATGTAGTCAAACGCATATCCAATGACTTTAACATGTTATTGATGTCCTGCAGTAAAAGAACACACACCACTAGCATTCTTACTACAAACATACCATACTAACACATACGAGTAAGCTATGCTTATTGCATCATAAAATGGGTAGTAGTTCACATCATACACAGCACAGAAATAAATTCCTACCTGTTGCTGGTTTTCCAACTGTCGTCTTTCATCTGTATCCACCGAACTAGTGAGAAACTGTGCTGCCCTCAGGGATATGTTAGTAGAGAGGGTTAGGTTTGTGTAAGCAGATACTTTAACAATGTATTTTTCTTCTGCTGTGTATATTTGCTTCAGTTTGGTTTCTTGTATGACCTAAAAAACACACAAAAATATTAATCCAACAAAAGCATTACTTAAGGCAATGCTTTTCAGAACAAACAATAAACTAGCTAAAACCACAGTAAAGAACTTCAGGTTATGCAACACACTGATTTGTTAACAAGCCTTTGCAAAAAGATGATCCTAAGTTTAATGCATCATGATACTTGTAATTCAGACTGGTCAGCAAAGAACTGTTAAGATACTGTCAAAAAGAGTATGTTACCATAACCAACTAAACAGGTTCTGATTATTCTGATACTACAGATAAACACTGGAAAAACCTGCTAATATTTGTACTGCATCATGAACAAGGATTGTACTTGCTGTAGATGCATAACATGCAAATATAGCCTGTGTACCAAAGAATCAAAGGTACTTAAGAAATTAATAGGTGAAACCATAAGGTGAGCTATTATGCATGAACTTCAGTGAAGCAAATGTATCTGTAGAAAAAAGAGGTATAAAATAACTAGAGTTACTATTTTTCTATTACTCATGTCAAAAAGGATATTATAAGTAACTAAAGATTTATCATAATACAAGGTAGTATAGTACTTCAAAAGGATATGAAGTGCCCAGTTAAACCAGGAACAGCAAAAAGCTTCCATAGCACAATGTAAATTTAGCTAAAGATTTTTTCAGATTATATACAGAGCACCAGCAATATTCTGTTGATTTGGTTCCTGGACACCGAAAACCATGTTTACTTTGCTTTACAGCTAAGACTGTGTTTGACATTTCCATCCTAGTCCTTTTTCCACATGCTCAGCTCTATGAAACAAGTCTCCTTTTAAACTAGGGATTTCTCTGGCGTGTGTGGAACAAAACGTTGCAAATAATGCATTTCCCAATCAAAAATAATAAAAACAAAAGAAAAAGCTTTACATGATTGAACTGAGAAAGTGCCATGTGCACCACATTCAGAACAGTGTCTCATCTTTGCCCCTAGACCAGCGATTTTTCAATTGCTGCCCAGAGAGCTCTAGAAAGCAGGGAGTATCTAAGAAGTAATTCTGACTGGTTTACAAAATATAACTCAGAGACCTATTACATAGGTAATCTGCTTCATCAGGTGATAAACACAAAGTGGTGGAAGAACTGCAGCTTAAAGATGAAAATGCTTAGGAAAAAAATTAACAGCTTTTCACATAGGACTCCCTCCGTTTCTACTTTCCTCCTGCTTATTCTTAGAGCCTCAAAAACATAGAAGATATGAAGGAGCAACAGCTATCCCAATAAAACAGGAATTATTCTCTATTCACAGAGCCTGAGTTTCTCAAAAAGGCAACTTTTACTGTTCTCAGAGAGCCCAACGTAGTGTTCTAAATTCAAAGAAGAGTTCACTCTGTACAAGACAGACAACAGATGTCCAGTATAGACAAAGAAGTGAATATGGATTTAAGTTGAAAACTGTCATGTGTGTTACTAATTATAATCCAGCAATGATGAGCTTGCAAGAAGCCATGAAAGACTCAGGTAGGGAGATTATTCCTTTGGGGATCTCTTAGCCTATTTGAAAGAATCCACAAGGTTTATATACTGTTTATCACATCAATTGTGACTGAAGCTAAATGACTGTATTTGCCAGAAACTGAACATCTTAACATATTAAAAAAAAAAAAAAAAGCAGCTTCTAATTGTTGCTTTAAACACAAAAAAACAGGTCAGCATTGTCATGTACTATTAACTGTTTGATTAAAATTTTGCCCAGAATATCTCAGTCGCTTAAAGAAGTTATTACAATAGAACAACTTCATATAACTGACTTGTAACAGTATGCAGGTGAAAGATATATTCAATTTTCTGTGAAGTACTGCATTACATTGACTGGATTTGTTAAAATGTCTTGCAATATGTTTGTGTATAATGACCTGTTCTCACTTCTAAAGGCCATACAAAAGGCTAAAGCAGTTTTTTGCTCTCTCCACATTAACTTGCTAAAGAATGTCCAAAATAAAACTCTAGACCACAGGTGTGTTTGTGCTGTTTAGGACATCTCACCCTTTCAATCATGTTTCTGGTCTTCTCTGTTCCCACAGGGACATCATGAACACGGTAGTGGGAGCAAAGATAACTCATCACAGGATGAGGAGCATCAAATAACTCTCGTAAATATGAGAAAAATCCGTATCGGCTGAAGAGAAAAAAAAAAACAACACCACCACATGTATCAGAAATAAAATTTCGCAGGTAAGCAAGCTGAAGGTACTGAAGCATCAGAAAAGTGCCTCTAACCCAGAAATGAATTGGTGAAAATCTCATTTGCATAGAAAATTCTAATATACAGCAACAACACCAAAGCACTATATCTAAAACCATTCCCCACTGATATAATCTGATACATACTGTAATTCTTCAATAGGTCTCGAAGGTAAGCTTTCAGCACATGATTCAGCAGGTGCACATACAGCATTCACTTTTAGTTTCTGATGATCACGCATCTAAATATAGATTACATTAGGTTATTTGGTTAAAAAAAAGCAGAAAAATTCACTACACAAACCTCAAGTATTTATACTCGATTCACAGAATCTGAATTATTCTAAACTGACAACCTCAGGAAGAACCCACAAAAATCCACTCTAGCTCAGGCATGACTGAGTTCTCTAAAAGCGAAGCTCAGTTAACGTCTCATGGTGAAAAGACCATGCATTAGAGAAAACAAAAGCAGTCAAAGAAATCCAGAACCAGGCACTCAGTCTAAATAGCCAAGCTCAATGTAATAAGAAAGTCCCCTCTTTTGGGTTGTACAGCCGTTTTGCACAGATAATGGCAGACCACTAGCCATTACAGAGGCTCTGAAAAGCCTCATCCTAACAGAGCAGAAAAGATTGAGGACACAAATGAAAGATCAGTTTAGCTGGTTACAGCAGCCTTGCAGTGGGTTCCACAACCATGGAGTCAAGACAAGTCCCCCACGACCTCAGATATCACCACTGCTGTTCACATATATAAAAACAACTAGCTTCTGTGAAGGGCAGTCAGGTCTTCAAAAATTGCAGGACAGTTTGTCATTAATAGTACTATTCTGTGGACAGTAGTTGGGAAGCATTATGACAATTAATGTCATGTCTTGGGGCTTTTTTCTCCTGCATCATCTGTCTGGCTCTCACAGGGAACAATCTCCTTATTGCTCCAGGGAACAGCAGTATTAAGAAAATATAAGCCTGATTTTCCGCTTGGACCATTGTCTTCTCACAAAAGACACCCTCTTTAGTCAGGAGGCACTGGAAAAGCTTGGTACTAAATTTGTAGTTTCCTGCTCTTGCCATTTACTTGTACATAGTATTTTCTCCTCAGTGATTACTACCTTGTCAAGGAAGACAAAAGTTACTTTCAAAAAAGAAATATTTTCTTAACATGTCTGCATCCCTCCAGTTGGTCTAGGCTTTAAAAAAAAACAAAACACTGCCAACAAACCTTATTCCAGAAGAAAATCTTTGAATACCTTGTATGATCTTGCTGATCAAAACCTAATAAACACAGGCTTACTTGGTGGATTCCAAACTTTACATCAGTATTTTAAAATTGGTGCCTACTTGCCTCGACAAGAAACATTTCCATATCTTCTTGACTTTCAAAAACAAAAGCCCGCATGTCATTGGCTGAAATGTGATTTTCAACATATTTAGAATGTCTGTTGTCTTTCATATTGATCTGATAAAGACAGGTATTGAGAAAGTGATTTAATACAATTGGACTTAACACTCCTCACAAAACATTTTAAACAGTCAGATGATATCCAAGCCTACGTTTCATGAAAACAAAGATAATGTTTAAATGTCTTTAAAGACGTATTCCCTGTCTTTCTGCAACCAGTTCTCTTGGAGGAAACCTACAGTAACTCACATTTCATTGTCTTTAGCTTTTAGCCATCCATATCCTATCTCAGCATTCCTGGACCTATCACTGTCTCCATCATACCACCTCCCTCTCTTCTGCTCCACCTTAACCTTATAATTGCAACCACCACCATCTCAGGTCTAGCGGCCCTGTTCCGGTACTACTAAAGGTATCTCACTGTTTAGAAACAGTAAAACCAAGGAATCAAAATCAGAAGATGCCACACTCCACAAATTATTGATATGCAGTTCTCTGATGTGGACACAGTCAACATCACTAAATGCAAATATAGAATTGTGAAGCCCTAGAAAGAATTACCTTTGAACACTTAAAAAAATATTTAAATCCACATTTAAGATGGATGAAACTTTTCCTATCTAAATGAAATGTTAATGTTAGAATTCTTCAGTGACTCTCACTAGTAATTAGACATTATGTCACTATACGTGATATACAAAGGCAAAATTACACAATGTAATAACCTCAAGTTAGCCAAAGGCCAGCTACACTTACTACCAATTTGAAAGCTAGAATTTATAAGTACATGAGGCTAACTTATATCAAAGAAAACAAATTCAGATATTAGTGGATGTTACAGAGGTTAATGAGGCCTTAAAGTAAAAGCAAAGGCATTCTATCAAGACATTTTGATAATGTAAAATTAACTTGATGTGGTGCTCCAGAAAGAATTGGAAGTTCTGGTAGTAACAGAAAATACTTGGTACTTTACACGAAACAACAGTAATTTTGAACAGCTCTAGCACATGCACAAAGCATAAGAATTGCTATATAAATATTCAACATTCAATTAATTTAAATTGTAGCAATACAATATTAAAATAAACTCGCAGCTCTGAAGAGGAGGAATGCAAGGGAGTTAATCCTCTTCACATGACATGGAGTGCATATTGCAGGAGGCTGGAACAATGGTGGTGGCATGCACTAGAAAACCAATAGTCTATCTGCAAATTTAGCCCTGTTATTCCTAGCTAGTACAGCATCTGTCGAACCAAAACACAAAACGAAACTAGGTATAGATTAGATATTTTTGTGTCTGTAGCTGGCTGTGTGAAGCAAACCACGAAAACACCTGGAGATGACAGTGACATATCAGAACTGTTGCTGAGCAGGTTGTGCTATAAGGTGAGGTATTCAATTTTAAATTACTACTGGGTTTTTTAGCAGCAAGTAAGAAATACTTAATAAAGGTCTGCTCCTTGAGGGGGGAAGGGGAAGGAACCACCACATCATACTCAATGCTGAGTATTACTACATTGTCTACGGAATTAAAGTTACAAATAGTTCACCATGCTAATGTATCCCGCACTAATTGGCAGCTCTTTCAAAATGTGTCTTGAAAGTCTTAAAGTCATTCTCGAAGTCTTGCAAGGCATAAATAAACTAAACATTAACTGGCTAAGAGTGATTAGCAAAATTTTCTTACTTCAAGCATAATGGGTTCACAAACTTTTTTTTTAAACTTGTCTTTGTTCTTTCGTAGCCACATAAGAGCAGTGTGTGTGTCTCGAAATCTCCCTTTAAGATTCTCTTCCTTCATATTCATTATATTATTAAGCTGTCCAAGGCGATCAATTAATCCTGTAATTTAAGGCAGTTTCTTAAACAAAGTCCAGAGCAAGTACACATTGTAAGCCGCACTTTTCAATATTTATTGACTATGCTACTCCAGCAATAAGGCTGTTAGGAGATTATAAGACTTGAGATTTTCTTTTCTCACAATCAAGATCCTGCTTAGTCTAAAGAAATCCTAAGAACTATTAAAGCTTAAAATCTAAAATAAAATTAAGACTTACCCAAAGCATAACCAAATGTGGTAGCACAGTAAAAATACAGGAATTTAGTCATAAAAATATCTCTCTTCAAAACTTGTTCTACCTTTGTATTTAAAACCAAAAACACCTCAAGAGGAAAGACACAGTGGGACCAGCAACATGAAATCTCTGTTATTTCATGCTTGCAGAAAACAAAATGTGTGACAACAGACTGTGTGCGAAAGCGTTTGCTATTCAGGAGAAACAGAGATGGAATACTATCTGTGCTTCTCAAGGTAAAATATATAGTGTCTCCTTCCCTAGTTCACTTGGTCTCTCTGTACCTCAGTTTCTCCTTGGATTCCATGATAAGTGCTGGATAGCTATGTGCAAATGTACTACACTCACCAAGTAATATATACAACACCCCCTACTGGACAGGCTATAATTTTTGAATTTTGTTTCTTAGAAAGAACTAATTGTAAATTCTAGGCTAGTAAACAGGAATTTACAATAATTAAAGTTAGCTCAAGTTCATCCAAAAAGGACAAAAGCACCATCAGTAGCTAATATACTGCCAAAGAGATAGTTTTAAACATTGCATCTTCAAAACACTTCACTGCTTCTTCACTGCTTTTGCTTCAGGTTTGGTTTTTTGTATCCTGCTAACAGTACAGACCTTCATTTAATAACAGAAAAAAATGAAAATGGCAAAGGAGTCTCCTTACCCAGAGATCAGAGGAAACTAATTTTTTTTGAAGGACAGTTTTAAGGTCAATTGCCACTTTTGATTCTTCTTGTTCTTTTTATTTTGAAAGTGGTTTCTGTTACTTTTAATAAAAAACTGGTAACACACACGAGGACTGTTATACATGTAAGATACAACTATGCAGCTTGAGATAAATGCCTCAAATTATTTCACTACAGTAAGACAAGTAGATTCTGTACAAACAGTCATACAAAAAAATAAAATTAAAAAAAAAAAATCAACAAACAAAACCCCAGGTAACTTACTGTTCTTTTCCCTCTCTTGGTTCATTTTCTCTGCTGTTAGATCACTGATATCACTATCAATATTTGCTCTTTCCTCTTGTAATTTTTTCAACTCATTATTAACAGCATCAGTTTGTGGCTGAAGATTCTCACAGGCTGCCATTTTATGAAGCTCATTCTTCCAGTCCTCTATCATCTTGTGAGTGTTGTGTATTTTCCTCTGTCTGTCCATTTCTTCATCTTTTTTCATTCTCAAAGCTTGATGAATTTCTTCAATCTAAGAATTTTGAGTATTTCCAACATTAAAGGACTTTAGTATACAAAACCTACGACAAATAACTAGGATATCTGTGCAACTGGTATTAAATGCTGATGTAACCATACACTAAAACCATCAGAGTCTGTTGTATATCCAATAGCCCCATGACAGCTGAAGAACTGACAAGATTTTGTTAAGATGCAGGAACACTTAAGCAAAAATACAATCAAACCTTTAAATCAATTTTGAGGTTTAATTTTACAAAAGTAGAAGTTTAAAGCTTAAGACCTTCATTAACACTTTTGAAAGATAGTCTAAAATTGCATGAAACTCAAAGCACAAAGACAATGTACAACACTGACTCTACACCCTTACAGATTTATTTATACATTTCTTGACTGAGTGCTTAGATGAAGGTCTGTAACTGTTTTACATTATCTTTGCATTTTCTTTTTAAAAAATGTTGGATGTATACACGTAATAGAACAAATAATGCCAGCCTCTCAAACAGAATATTTGAGGGCATGTTTAATGCTGTGTGCATTACAGTGCTATAAAGGCTGCAGCATTACAAGGAAAGCCTGTAATAGATAGTATATATACACACACACTGTCTACTCCTAACTTTGTTGCATCAAGGTAACTGTTTTTATGCAGCATGCACCTGTACCTTAGTAATACCTGTTTAACCAATAGGCATTTTAAAGACTGGAGGGAGTGAAGTGTGCAAGCACTTGCAGTCTCTTCAGAGAAATTTGCCTCTCTACTAACAGAAGAGCCGACAAAAAAAAAACCCTATCTGTGTTTTACTGCGGAATTTAAGTAGCATTTCACCTGAATGCAGTATAGGCTATAGCTAGTACTGAATTAACACATTAGCAAAGAAATACCAAAAAAATGTCATAAATATCAAGACTCTTACTTGTTTATCTTTCATCTCCAAAGAATCTTGCTTCTGTTTACACTTCTGAGATGTGTCTTTGATTTCAGCAGCCTGCATACAGATATTTAAATTAGATATAACTATAACTGAATTCATTACTACCTGTAAAAAGCAATCATATTTTAAAGAATATTCTGTATATGCATAACGAAGCATTTATTCAGCATTTTATTACTGACAAAGTCATACTCATCCATTTCTTATTATTCATACTTATATCTGTAACACATGTATTTTCAGCAATTTGTGAATAACAAAATAATGGCATATAAACTGTTGACAACCATTCAGCTAGAGATCTGTAAATTCATGCACGATAGACAGAGGAGGTCTCCTAATCTAATATGAAATTAAAATAACTCCATCCTCAGTGTCAATAAAAATGTTACATTCCGATCCTTACACTTGTAACATGTTCTTGCCTCTTTTTCCAAACCAACTTTACCAAGGAAAGCTTACACTTAGAGCAAGAAAGGCCTAAGTTCCTAGACAGAAGACAGCAACAACAGAATTTGTCAAAGTCATCCTACCTCTGAAGTGCATTATGCTAAAGCTATATCCTACACAGCTGAGCTTGACAACTTGTTGGCTCATGTTTAGGCACCAATGTCTCTATTCTTTCTCTATTCTTCTCAGCTTGTACAGAGCTCCAGAATAATACAGGTTGGAAGGGACTTCCGGGCATCTCCCAGTCCAATCTCTTGCTCAAAGCAGGTCTTATTAGGCCAGGTTGCCCATACACTTGTACAGCCAAGTCCTGAACACAGTGGAAGGATTACTACGCTTTCTCTACAAGTTTAATTCCTCCTTCCCTCAAGGCTGGAAACAGCACAAGCAGAACACTGGAACACTGAAGGATGGAGAACTGTAAGTAAATGCCAGTGCAGACATGGAAACAACCAACCCCACCACTCTTGCTGGAACAAACGTCTTCCTACAAACCAATTCACACAGAAAATGCTAAGATGCATCAAGAACGGAGAAAATAAAACTATGCAGAATCTTTTCCCTCCCACAATCTGAAAGATGCACAAATATTTAAGACCTTGACTCTACAGCTGTTTGCATGAAGGCTACATGGAACAATACAGCTAAGCCCTGCAGTTTACTCCAACACATAACTGATTCTGTGATGTCTTCTCCAAAGACCTCAGACAGGCACTCTGAAAAGGAAGCTCTCTTCCAGAAAACTGACACAAAATATTCACCAAATAATCCTGAAGGCTCTCAAAATCAGGCCACTAATAAGGAACTCTATACTGGGTTTGCATGGCAAGGTTTTGGTATGGAGGCAGCTACAGGGGTGGCTTCTGTGAGAAAATGCCAGAGGCTTCCCCCATGTCCGACACAGCCAATGCCAGCTGGCTCCAAGACGGACCTGCCACTGGCCAAGGCCGAGGCCGACAGCGATGCTGGTAGCACCTCTGTGGTAATGTATTTAAGAAGGAAGGAAAAAATACCTGCTGTGGCAACTGCAGACAGAGAGAGGAGTGAGATTATGAGAGGAACAACTCTGCAGACACCAAGGTCAGTGAAGAAGGAGGGGGAGGAGATGCTGCAGGCGCCAGAACAGAGATTCCCCTGCATCCCGTGGAGGTCTATGGTGGAGCAGATATCCACCTGCAGCCCATGAAGGACCCCACACCAGAGCAGGTGGAGGCACCTGAGGAAGGCTGTGACCCTGTGGGAAGCCCAAGCTGGAGCAGGCTGCTGGCAGGACCTGTGGACCCGTGGAAAGAGGAGCCCACGCTGGAGCAGGTTTGCTGGCAGGACTTGTGACCCCATGGGGGACCCACGCTGGAGCACTCTGGCCCTGAAGGTCTGCACCTTGTGGAAGGGACCTGTGCTGGAGCAGTTTGTGAAAAACTGCAGCCCGTGGGAAGGACTCACGCTGGAGAAGTTCGTGGAGGACTGTCCATGCTGGAGCCGAGGAGTCCTCCCCCTGAGGAGGAAGGAGCGGCAGAGATGACCCCCATTCCCCATCCCCCATTCCCCATCCCCCTCTGCCGTGGAGGGGAAGGAGGTAGAGAAATTGGGAGTAAAGTTAAGCCCAGGAAGAAGGGAGGGGTGGGGGAAGGTGTTTTAAGATTTGGTTTTATTTCTCATTATCTTACTCCGATTTAATTGGTAACCAATTAATTTTTTTCTAAGTTGAGTCTGTTTTGCCCATGATGGTAATTGGTGAGTGATCTCTCCCTGCCCTTATCTCAACCCACGAGCTTCTCATTATATTTTCTCTCCCCAGCCCAGCTGAGGAGGGGAAGTGATAGAACGGCTCTGGTGGGCACTTGGCCTCCAGCCAGGGTCAACCCACCGCAAACTGGAATTCAGTTTTTCAATTATCATTATATTTTCAGTTATCATATATTAATACATACCTACCTTACAAAACAGATTAAAAACTAGTTGTATTTATGGTTTTCATGGTATAATCACAATACACTGCTTTATACAGTCACATACTGCTGAAAAAAACTGCACCGCAAGGTCCACTCTGTTGAAATGCCTTTAAAGAGCCTGAAGTGGAAACTATTCTAGACTTCTCACACAATCTTATCAACCTGTTCCTACAAAATGGGCAATTACTTTTTTTCAGAATCTACACGTCCCACATGCCCAAAACACAAAATTTTTACTAGGAATTCTAATTCTAACCAAATCCTTAAAAGGGTTTTAACACAGAGAGAGAAAAGAGAAATAGTCATGCAGTGTCTCAATACATTATTTTCTTCCCAGATTTAACTCTGCCTTTACTTTCAATCCAGCTCCTTCCAGGCAAAATCTGCAATACCATGCTGGCTTTCAGCCAACAAAGTGCAAACAAGACATAGTGAAGAGGTGGTTTATCTCTGCTCTCACATATATATCCTCAAGCCAAGAGCAAGATCTTGAGAAGCAGTCAGGACTACAGTTATTTGATAACGAATATCAGCCTGGACCACAGGGCCGGAAGACAATTACGTTCCCTACAGGTCTGTGTGTCTGAAATAGAACTTAAAATGCTAAACTGCTTTCCCTTAATGCCAAATTGAAATTTGGCTTGAAAAACCAACTTTTGGACCAAAAATATTTATACTGTTTTTATAACAAAATCATTCATTAATCAACTCCTGCTAGCTTACAGCACAATTATCTGTGAAATACTCATCAAATGCTTGCATCTACAAAGATAAAATTCTAAGTTACAATAAATTCTAGCAGCATCTACGAAAAAGTGAAAATCTAATGAAGTAGCAGCAATTTAAGCAACTTTAAGGTACAGTACTTAAAAGCCTTGAGGTTTTGCCTTAGGTCAAAACTATCTCCTGAGAGTGCAAGCAGCACTGATTCTCCTTTAAAAGAACTTCGTTTTCACAGCCCAACTAGGAAGGTATGGGGGAGGGAAACAAATTTCAGTACCCAAAAAAGAGCTACTCTCACAAAAGCTCAAAAGTAGCAATACACCTCTAATATCTTGTTAACTTGCCTGATATGACAGAAATTGTTTATGCCATAATCAGGTATATAATATATTCCCTTAAGCCTTTTTCCATGATTTTTGACTCTATGGGGGCTTCTTCAAGATGGAATATTAATCATTCAAATTAGACGTGGATATATCTCTTGGGAGATCTCATTGCAGCTTACTAGTTTCTGAAGGGGCCTACAGGAAAGCTGGAGAGGGACTGTTTATGAGGGAGTGTAGTGACAGGACAAGGGGTAATGGGTTTAAGCTGAAGGAGGGTCGATTTAGATTAGATGTTAGAAAGAAATTCTTTACTGTTAGAGTGGTGAGGTACTGGAACAGGTTGCCCAGAGAGGCTGTGGATGCCCCCTCCCTGGAAGTGTTCAAGGCCAGGTTGGATGGGGCTTTGGGCAACGTGGTCTAGTGGAGGGTGTCCCTGCCCACAGCAGGGGGGTTGGAACTAGATGACCTTTTGCGGTCCCTTCCAACCCTAACCATTCTATGATTCTATGTAACACCAGAACAAAAGGTCTGGAAATGTCTTATTATAACATTATATATAACATAGTATCAGCTATTCATTACAATCAAAATAATAGTAAATAATCACTGGAAAGGAGTATTAGAATATCTCAGTAAATGTTCCATAAATTATTTATTTCAAATGTAGCATCTTTCCTTTATCCCGTCTTTTTGGCTTCTGGAATACTGTAGAATAAAATGCACCTAATTCATTGTCTGGGCCCAAATTAAGCACCACTTCAGCATACACTTAACCTTGTGAATGTTTAGCATGTGAAAGCCTTACTCCACGCATAGATTGAGCAGAAAAATACATTGATTCAAGAGTATGAGTCAACCAGCTAGTACATTCCCCCAGTTTTTCTTTCACAGTTCTGTAGCACATAGCCTATGCTGAGCATGCTCCCTGCAAGTTGAAACTAAAATGCTGTTATGTCTTAGGTTTCTCATGCAGAGTGTAACTCACACCAACAGAGGACAACTTTTATATGAATATTGCCAAACACTAAGAATTGTGGTAGCAATGGTTCGGTAGAACTCTTTCCTGTTTGAAAAAATGTATTAGAATAACATTGATTAAAAACGAAAAATATGAGTAAGACCTAGCAGGGTAATACTAAGCAGTGAAAACAAAGTTTAGCACTTCACAAGCATGAAGGCCCTTACTGCATTATGAAAATAAATTTGAAGCTTCCAGCTGTTAACTTTCCTCTAAGGAAGTACACTTACTCTTCAACAACAACAACAAACCCAAACACACACCCAAAAAAGCCCACTTCAATAAAACTGCAGCATTTTTAAATGTTTAGGTATTCTCAATGACAGCATAATAAACTCTTGCAGCACCGTGGAGCACAAAATTCAAAGGATACATTTACCAAAAGGCTTTCTTAATAATAACAATGTACTAGGGTAAGTAGTATTGCCTGGTATAGCTTACATCACAACAAAAACTGAAGTGGTGTGAACAACAGTCTGTGGCTTTTGTTTATCTGGTCTTTCTGGTTTTTTTTTGGTTTTTTTTTTAGTTTGGTGTTTTTTGTTGGTTTTGTTTGTTTGTTTGGGGTGTGTGGCTGTTTAGTTGGTTGCTTTTTTCAAAGAAATTACATGGACAGTGTATTAGCTCTCAGTGCACTGAATCCCACTGAAGTTTCAGACCATGATTCTACAAGATGCTTCATGACAGCAGTCCCTTACAGGTGTCACATGTGTCTCCACACCAAGTCCTTTGATATGATCATCCCTGGAAAGATGATGGAGCAACTTATTCTGGGGGTTATCAATAAGGATGTGGAGGAAAAGAAGGTTATTGGGAGTGGTCAACATGGATTCACCAAGGGGAAATCATGCCTGCCTAATCTGATAGCCTTCTATGATGGCATGACCAGCTAGGTGGATGAAGGCAGAGCAGTGGATATTGTATACCATGACTTCAGCAAGGATTTTGATACCGTCTCTCATAACATCCTCATAGGTAAGCTTAGTAAGTGTGGGTTGGATGAGTAGACAGTGAGGTAGGTAGAGAACTGGCTGAATGGCAGAGCCCAGAGGGTTGTGATAAGCAGCGCAGAGTCTAGTTGGAGGCCTGCAGCTAGTGGTGTGTCCCAAGGGTCAGTGCTTGGTCCAGTCCTATTACAACATATTCATCAGTGACCTGGTTGAGGGGACAGAGTGTACCCTCAGCAAATTCACTGATTACACTAAGCTGGGAGGAGTGGCCGGCACACTGGAAGGCTGCGCTGCCATTCAGCAAGACCTGGACAGGCTAGAGAGGAACCATATGAAATTCAGTAAGGGCAAGTGTAGGGTCCTGCACCTAGGAAGGAATAACTCAAAGTACCAGCACAGGTTAGGGGAAGCAGCACTGCAGAGAAGGACCTGGGAGTCCTGGTGGACAAGGTCTCCATGAGCGAGCAGTGTGCCCTTGTGGCCAAGAAGGCCAATGGTATCCTGGGGTGCATTAAGAAGCGTGTGGCCAGCACGTCAAGGGAGGTTATCCTCTCCCTCTGCTCTGCCCTCGTGAGGCCGTGTCTGGAATATGGTGTCCAGTTCTGGGCTCCCCATGCCCAGAAAGACAGGGAACTCCTGGAGAGAGTCCAGCAGAGGGCAACAGAGATGATGAGGGGACTGGAGCATCTGCCGTGCGAGGAAAGGCTGGGAGAGCTGGGCCTGTTTAGTCTGGAGAATACTGAGAGGGGATCTTATTCATGCTTATAAATATCTAAAGAGTGGATGTCTAGAGGAAGGGGACAGACTCTTCTCTACGGTGCTCAGTGACAGGACAAGGGGCAATGGGCACAAACTGGAACACAGGAACTTCCTGTATTAAAATGAGGAAAAACTCCTTTACTCTGAGGGTGACTGAGCACTGGAACAGGCTGCCCAGAGAGGTTGTGGAGTCTGAAGTATTCAAAACCCGTCTAGACGCTATCTTGTGCAACATGTGATCCTTGTGATCTGGCTCAAGCCGGGGATTGGACTAGATGATGTCCCTCCAGAGGTCCCTTCCAACCCTTACCAATCTGTGAATCTGTGAATCAGTTATCTTCAAACAGAACTCACTGCAGCAAACATCCTCATGTTATCATTTAACTTTGGTTATCCATTAAGAACGTGCAGTCTATGCATACAATGACTTCTGCAGCCAGAATAGTACGTGATAGTTAAAATCCTACAAAGAATTACAGTAGTTTCCTATTTGTCATCCAGAAATAGTAATTTTCCATATCCCCAGAGAAAGCAGCTATTCAAAAAACAGATAGTAAGCTGTAAGGCATAGGTAGGTTTACCATTAAATTCTCTTATGCATAAAAGTATTCACAACTGATGGAGGATTAGTGTCTAATAAAAAAATTATACCCTACTTATGGAATTAGGTTAAATATTAGAGGAATGCTTTTAGGCCAGAAATATTGTAATTTAGCTTAAATTAAGCACCCAAATCAGCTACATTTTAAAAAGATAACAAGAGCATCCACAAACCCAGATTACAGAACAGATGAAAATAGGCAACTAATTCAAGATAAGTATCTAACTTAAGGAAATTGTAACATTCTAGCCCTGAAGATTTTGAAGGTTCTATAAAAATAATTATAAAATCTGTGTGCTTTTATAATACCAAAAGAACAGACTTTCATAGTTGCTACTGAAGCTTTACTAAGAAATGTATTCCTTGAGTTTTAGTGCTTTTAATGGAACAGAGACATGGAGAAGGCAGTGATAACCAACAGCACAATTACTTCAGAAAAATTTCTTCAGAAAGACATCAATATGGCACACTAGAACACCTGAAATATTACATACGTTAACGGAGAACTTAAAATACCTACCTTATCTCTGATTTTCATATCCAGACTCTTAAAATGTTCTTCAGTTTCTTGGATTTTTTTTGTCACTGGGGACTGCATTTCTTTCAGATTCTTCAGTTCTTCCTTGGCTTGGTCTCGGCTTTGTTTCACTTCCTCATGCTGCTGACGAACATTTTCATATTCCTTGGAGGAGTTGAAAGTAAAATAATTAAAGACTTTTGTCTTCTATTCCAGTATTATATCCTGTTCTAACAATTTATTTAATTGTACATGAGTTTTAGGAGAAAAACCTCATTCAGAAGGTAGTATCAGAGCAACTACTTAAGTAATCCTGTTACTAGACACTATGACTAGGAGATGTAGGGATCATTTAGTCCCCAGTGAACAAGCACACACATTTAGTGGTTCTTAAATAATACACAATTCAAGTAGCAGAAGAAACGACCAATTTGTCTGCAATTATCTTGCCTCTAAGTCCATCTGAGATCATAGTGGAAAAAGTAATTCTTTAGCCCCTTCTGTCCATAGTTTGAGCACTACTTAGGCAGAAGTCCTCAAGCTAAGGAGCAAATAACCACTGAAAACTTCAGGAAAAAAAAAAAAGGAAGGAGCTGGACAGATCATCAGAGGCAGTAACAGACATAACCCTGAAGTAAACCAAGGAGAGAGACAGAACAGAACAGAATTTTGGAAAACAAAGAAAAATCCACGATACACCACAAATACCAGAAAAGTCACTATCTAGGGAGCTTAAATGGAGATGCATTCTAGAAAAGAAAAAGATGGTAAGCAGTGTGGTGACTAAGAACTTCCACTTCAAGAAGGTAGGAATTTTGGGGAGAAAGTAGGTTAGGCTGAAAGAGTCATGACTAGTGAATTTTTTTGTGTTATGCTGTCTGGAGACAAAAAAATAAAATAAAAAACCCCCCACAACCACACACAAAAAAAAAAGAACATGACAATCAATGATTGTTAAGGGTTCATGAGAAAGAGATACTCAAAGGACCAGAGGGAGGAGGAGTAGATACATGAATGTGGGGCTGCAGAAAAAAGGAAAGCTGTTGGATTTGGCAGGAACTAAAGAAACCCCTGGTTTACAGCATATGCCTGGATTATTCTAAGCTTTGGAGCATAAAAAATTAATAAATACTAAATGAGAACCTGCAAGCTCTCTCTGTAACAGCTAAATTTGCTCTACCTGCTACCACTTTTTCCTAGTTAGTTATTTAATTACCTTGCTTGTAAATACATACAATTAATCACAAATAAAACAACTTAGGCTATCAAATCCAAATTCTTTCTTCATAGCATCTTTTCATAAAGCCAAAAAAGTATTTGAAGAAAGCTGCTCTAATTCTATGATGTGGAGTACAATCAGTAGCCACCATTATAAAGTTACAGAAGTAAAGCAATTACACGTTCACTTTGCTGATAGAATAAGCTTAAAATTTAGCTCTGTTCTAAGGTATTATATTTCAAGGTTAAAGCAAAACGACACACATAAAATTACACCTCTTTTCTTCAGATACAAAGTAAAGGCAAAGTCCCTAGAAACTGTTGTGCCATGGTTTCTATACAGTAAATTCCTTTAACACTTTAAGAAAACCTGACTTTCACTAGACCTCTGTATTTCAGTAACCTGTAAGTAAGCAATGCCTGTAATTATGCACTTAGCTAAAGATGTGCAGAACTTTCAAAGGATTTCAGCCCTCCCAAGAGATATTTGTGCCTAAACTATATAAAAAAGCTTTTCTCAATTGTGAATGGAAGAGGAGGAAAAGAAGAATGGACACCGCTTGGTCAAAACACATTTTCAGAATTACATGTTTTCAGGACTTTACTGCAAGAGGAACAACACTCCATGCTGCTATACTACCTGAAAACAGTACACCTTATGGTATATCTTACTACCTTAAGTTTAAGCTTGGAAGGGTAAGAAACCCCTTTAAGACCCTACATAAGAAGGGCTATCTATGTCAAAAAAACTGTAGCTCCTTAAATCTGCTCACTGATTGTAGATGACACAATCATTTGATGGAAGTTTCATTACGGCACACGCAAGAACATAAACCATCTCCTGAATCGTTGAGTCCAAATCTTTAATGCTGTACTCCTAGGGTCCATTTTATGGAATTTAAAGCAGATGCTCAAAAGCCTATCAGACACAGACATTATAAGCAGCTGGCACTGGCTAGAAAAAACACTTGACTAGAAAAGTGTTCCTCAGGTGAAGAGCAGTGGAGTCTTCAGAATAAAAATGCAGTTTTACAGTGGTCAAATAGTAAAACAAGTTCAGCACTAGACTTCCTCTTTTCCACTAGGATCAAGAGACAATCCAGTGTCATATTTCAGCTGACCTGTTTTCAGGCTGCCCGTCTTCTCCGTTTCTCAACATACTGCAGTGTTTATACATCTGCATCCTCGTTGATTTGGAAGCTCACCTAGCTACACTGTTTTGTTACAGAGGCAATTCTAAACAGCTAGGTAGGTTTGGTCTACAAGTAGAAACTTATCTTTTGGGGAGGTGGGGGAGGGGGAAGATCCACAGAAGGAAGAATAAACTCCCATGCTACCCTCAACTTCGGTGAACCCAATTTTAAGGCATCAAAAATTTTTATTCTTAGGATTAAACAGTGCTAGATGAGATGACAAAGAAACATGCCCTTGTAAGAGAATAATTTTTTTCTTTTAGAGAGAGCTTGATATTTTGCAATGTAGGAGAATATCAACAGATCTATCAGAAGGATTTGACAAACCACAAAACAGCAACAATCTTGTACACCAAAGATCACAATGAAATGTGAAATTTTGTTGCAGCCTATAGGTCAACTATGTTCTACCTAGTAAAACAATTATGATGATGATCCTTGACTTCAACTGTAGATTATCCACAGGCAAGTAACTTCTGGTAAACAGTCTGGTACACACTACTGATTCTGCACTACAAATTGGAACTGCAGGCAGGTGTCGAAACACAGTTGTTTCCACAGATTCAGTGGCCAGAAAGTTAAATTTCTCCCAACTGAGTGCACCCACCAAAAGTATTTTATATACTCAGCAATGTACACTGTCTATAAGACAGCAGTGAAGGAGTAAGGTGTGAAGAAGTCTGTCTATATTTGCTTAGGAAACATGTAATAACAGCAATGCTCTCAAACTTACAGAAGGCAATTTAACTGAGAGCAGGTAAGATTCTTAATTGAGTTTCCCCCTGCCAGTTTCTGACCAGAGTTCTGTATCTACAAATATCTATCTTTATAGAACAATTAGTACCAGTCCACATTAACTATGCAAGACCTACATCTCTACTAATAACTCTTTTTTCTTGTTAACTAAGCCAGGTTAATGCATGTGTAGTAGGAAAAACTTGCATTATTCAGCAAGTGCAGAAGTTCAATCCTAACAGCACTGAGCATATAGCCCTACTCCTTAGCACCTCCCACCATCATCTATTTCAACCGCTGCTTCTATATCCCTCTATGCTGTTAGCACAGAGGTTTGAAGGCAGTGAAGGTACACCCCCTCAATCCAGTTACTCTTCAAGATACAAGGGACATGAATTTCTTTGTATAGTCATGTGAGGCTTTGTTATCTGCAAAATTGTAACAAAATACCCTACAAAAGTTTTCTGCATCCTCCACAAATATTACGCTTAAGTTTTCATAACTTCTGTATCTGTATTTCATGAATTCTGTAAAGCTTGCAAACAAGGCAAACAACATATTGCTTCTATATAATAAAATCTGTATCAGGTTCAACTGTTTATAATAATTTAATCTGACTGACCACTCAACATTAAAATAAACTACAATCAAAGTGCTGTTCAGAAAGACTTATTTTGCTTTGTATAAATGACCTGTCCTTGATTCTTTTAAATTTGTTTAAAATTTCCATCTCCCCAAATGCCAACATTTTTGAGATTGGCAACCTTTATTCACCATAATTTGTCATGCACACCAATCATCTCAATTAATAAATTAAAATTAGCAAAGGGGGAAGGCAACCTGGGGAAAAAAAAAGAAAAAGAGTTCTTGTATTGGGTTGGTATGGCAAGGTTTTGGTAGTGGGGAAGCTACAGGGGTGGCTTCTGTGAGAAAATGCCAGAAGCTTCCCCTGTGTCTGACAGAGCCAATGCCAGCCGGCTCCAAGACAGACCCACCACTGGCCAAGGCCAAGCCAATCAGCAATGGTGACAGCACCTCTGTGATAATGTATTTAAGAAGAAAAAAAACAACCTAGGAAGAGCTTTTGCAGCCAGAGAGAGGAGCGAGAAGATGTAAGAAACTTTGCAGACACCAAGGTCAGTGAAGAAGGAGGGGGAGGAGGTGCTCCAGGCATCAGAGCAGAGATTCCTGTGAAGACCATGGTGAGGCAGGCTGTCCCCCTGCAGCCCATGGAGGAAGGATGAGGGGGTGTAGAAATTCCACCTGCAGCCTGTGGATTACTCCATGCCAGAGCAGGTGGAGGCACCTGAAGGAGGCTGTGACCCTGTGGGAAGCCCACGCTGGAGCAGGCTGCTGGCAGGACCTGTGGAGAGAGCAGCCCACACTGGAGCAGGTTTGCTGGCAGGACTTGTGACCCCATGGGGGACCCACGCTGGAGCACTCTGGCCCTGAAGGTCTGCACCTTGTGGAAGGGACCTGTGCTGGAGCAGTTTGTGAAGAACTGTAGCCCGTGGGAAGGATTCACGTTGTGGAGGACTGTCTCCTGTGGGAGGGACCCCACGCTGGAGCAGAGGAAGAATGTGAGGAGTCCTCCCCCTGAGAAGGAAGGAGCAGCAGAAAACAATGTGGGATGAGCTGACCACAACCCCCATTCTTCGTCCCCCTGTGCCGCTGAGGGGGGAGTAGGTAGAAACAGGGAGTGCAGTTAAGAAGAAGAAGGGCGGGGGGAGCATTTTAATATTTGATGTTATTTCTCATTGCTCTACTCTGTTTTGCTTGGTACTAAATTAGATCAATTCTCCTCTAAGTTCAGTCTGTTTTGCTTGTGACAATAACTGGTGAGTAAAATCTCCCTGTCCTTAATCCACAAGCATTTCATTATACCTTTTCTCCCCTGTCTAGTTAAGGAGGGGGAATGATAGAGCGGCTCTCGTGGGCACCTGGCCTCCAGCCAGAGTCAACCCACAACAGTTCTGTAGAAAAAAAAAGTTACAGCTGGAAGAAGCAAGTGGGACTGGCTAAGCACAGCTTAAATGAGGCCAGTTGTCTGTAAGGAATCAAAGGAGTACTGCTCTTGGCCCACCTTGCTGGTTTTCCTAAATGAGCAGTAAAGTTACTTTTTAAGCAACTTTGTCAGTCCAGCTATGCAAGCAAACCTCTGATCAATGTTAGGCCAAGAACATTATTTCAAGGCCTGGCCTGTTTACACCAAGCAATTGAAATTATATTCAAATTACTCTGGTCAAATTTCTTTCAAAGAAATTTTTGGTATATTTCTAATATTGCAGTAATATAAAAAATGGGTTAGGTAAGAAAAACACTGAAAAGAAGAGAAAAACTTACCACCCAAGGCCTTTTCCTCTCAAGCATCTCAATTAAATCAAGATGGCGCTTGCGCTCATGGTATCTCTCAACATCTTGCTTGTATCGTTCAATCCTCTGCTTCATTTTCTCCAAAGAGTTAGTTTTGTCTCTGCACAAGTTCTGTAAGAATATACATTTTCATATTTTACAGTATTTACTTTGTGAAAACACTTTTCGGAAATAGTCCACACTGCGTCTGTACATTAGAGCAGAAATTTAACACTACAGAGAACATTTCAGTACAGCAGTAGAGGGGAACAACCCAACTAGGAATAAGTTATCCAGCTGCAGAGATCACTAAGCCTGTGCTCTTGTAAGATCACAGTACAAGTAACTGTCAGGGAAAGACCTTGTGTCCTAATACCAGGATGACAACAAGGTTGCAGCTTATTGTATACACTCTCCCTTTTCTTCTTTGTTAATATACCAAACACGGAAAAATAGGTAGCAGACAACAATCTCCTCCATAATTTATAGAACTTGAAGTCAGCCAGATTAAAGCAAAAGACCACCCTGTAACAGGTGATGATTTCTGAAAGGCATAAAAGATCTGACCAGAAAAGTTATTGCCAGCCAAGAATGCCAGAGAAGTGATGAGTACTTGACAACAGGCATCCCTTGTACTGTGTCCAGAACACTTGCACACATGTGGCTTCATGCTTAAGAGCATGTGAGTGTTAGAGTGAATGAATTCTGAGATAAGATGAGCATGATTTGGTAAAAACCCACTTACCGCAGACTTTGTAAATAAATACTTTAGAATTCTGTAAGATCTCCCGTTAAATTTTATTATGCTAATTTCCCTACAGTCACCATTCTCTGTCTCAGTAATGTGCATGTTTACCTCCAGTTCTCTTTCCTTTTCTCTGAAGTTTTTCAATTCACAGTGAAATTGGTACATTCCTGGAGGACCAATGGATTTTTCAGTGGCTTCAAGCAACTCAATCTTACTCAGTTTTGCAAATTCTCCAACTTTGTCCTACAAAATAAAAAAACCAGTTACAAACCCCCCACTATTAGTTAGAACAGTGAGATACAGTAATACTGGATTTAAATACCACAACCTACTTCCTATGATCATCATATGACTTACAGCTCTATGCCGGATAGCTCTGGCATAGTTAAGCAGAGCATGGGATGACCATCTCAGAGTAGGAACCAAACGCTCCTAAACATTTGTAAGATTTCATACATGGGGTTTTTTGAGCTGTTCGGGAATTACTTAAGCTTTAACCTTACCAGTTTGCCAGGTTCTGAGGGTAGCTATTGAGGACATGGATTGGTTCATTATTTTTGAATTGGCTATCTTTCTTCTGAACAAGACAGTTTAATACAGACAATTAAAGGTTTTATTCCACTTTATTCTTAATATTGGTTCTCAAGCTGCTGAGACTATACCTTCCCAGTATAAACGCTATGACTAATTCAAAAGTAAAGCAATGTAGAAGTTAATATTAAGGCTGGCAGCCAGGGGTATCAGGAAACATTGCTGCTGTCCAAGACTAGAGTGAAAGATGTATTTGCCATTGCTACAGTGGCAGAGAGCAAACTGCCAAAACTTTCAACGTAGTAATATTCACTGAAGTGATATTTATGTCCTAAAGAAAAAAAAAGGTGGTTTAAATCCAAAAGTTATGTTGGCAGAGTATGCAGAAAGCTCTAAACAAATATTGTGAGTGCGTAAATAAAAAAAAATAACAAAACCCACAACAAAACAACCCAGAATATTTGTTTCTGCAATACTAGCTTTCTAATTTTTATTATTTTTCAGCATGTCTTCTTGAATGTACTTCTCCTTGAATAGAACAATAAACCCATGGTTGGCTAGGCTCTGATGAGATTTCCTTTTACTACCACCCCTGACGATCCACATGAACCGGGAGGGTCTGAGGAAGGAACTCACTACAACTTTTTTTAAGGTGCAATTGCGAGGCAGCTTAGTTATCTACACAGAAATGCTGACATGCCCGGGTGTGTATTCAGATATGGAAACTGCCTGTAGTATTCTTTAATCTTCTCTCTCCTTTAGGCACTATTTTCCTTCAGGATGATTTTACTCTTACATAATTTGATCCTAGATATCTTTAAGTCCTACTCACTGCTCAGGGAACCGTTGAGCCACAGACATTACCAAAAAGGCTCTAGTAGCAGTCTCTGTTACAACTGTAGAGTCATTTCATAGGACTGGTTTCTCTTTTTTGGAAAAAGAAATCCAGACAAATCTTCCCCTTCACTTACAAAGTACAGGATCCAATCCCGAGGAACTGACTTGATACAACCAGAGAACAGGGCAGACAGGGACTGACAGGGAAAGTCAGAGATGCAGATCTCAAGACCCTATAAAATTTAAGAACATTCCTACGGCAGCCTATCTCTCATAGACAGAGAGATACCACTGCTAGTGTTGCTACTCAAATGCCAGCATGGGGAGTATCAGCAGCTTTCCCTCCAGTGTCAACTGACAGCAGATACAAAACCATCCAATTAGTGAGCCTTGAAGGTTACGCAGTTCCTCCTTTCTTTCACCATCACACCAGTATGGCTACCTCATCTCTCTCATTCTTTGTGACATCCCATTAAATTGCTGAACTGCTACAAAAGCTAATAAGTAACAAAACCCTCTCTAAACACAGCACTCCATTTGCAACAGCTGTCTTTGATAATTCATTCATACCTGAGGAAGAAACTGGCACAAATTGTCCACCTGGATGTTTAAGGCTGCGATCTGTTCTTCTACTGTTTTCAGGGTTGTTGGCTTTCTGTTGATAAACCACGTTGATGTGTTGTTCACCACTTGAATCTCACGTGTGATAATGATATTGTCAGGTGTCTTAGATCTGATTAATAAAAAAAAGTGTTTATACTTTTCAGAATACGCAAAGGTTACCAAGTGTCAAAGTATGTTAGAGTTATCATATTAAAAATTTTAGATATCTAAATATTTGATATAAATTAACTGGGCAGTAGCAGCAGATTCACATTTAACGCTTCAGAAAACGTCCAGTACTTCAGTAATGAATTAATCTCACATGGAAAACACAAAGAATATCTACAAATCTTAACTCAGAGGAAGTAATTCATATAAATTACATACTCATGCTGAACGTATGAGCCATTTAAACGTTGTTAGAGATGTGAATAGTTTATATAAAAGTGTTATTTTTTTATATGACATTTAGTAAGCTTTAAAATCAGTATGCAGGAAGTGCACACTAATGCTATGCCTTTAAAGTAAAAAATATTAGTGTACAGAAGTACATCAGTAAGCTGTGTATAGCATTCCATTTACGAAAAAATCATATAGTATGAAAAATACTGATTTGTTTCCACTTTCTGCTTTTAAAGAACAGTAAGATGCATCAGTTGTGCACTTACACTCTAGCTCAACACTTATCTTCAAAATTTAGTCTAGTAAAGATGCATCGATAACAAATGAGCGATGCGACAGTCATAAATTCTTGAAAAGCTGGTCACCATTTTGATATAGAAATTGTCTAGTGCCTGTTCAGTCAGCATATAGCTAAAGATGGAGCATAAGGGCTCATAACAGTTCGGAGGCTGTGTACCTTAGGAGCTTTAAGAACAGAGGTGAAAGTAGAAGTGAGTAATTCAACAGCGTCCAGTGTTTGGAATAAGTGCCATGAGGATATGATCCTACTTCTTGAAGACAGTATGATTATTTCCCACAAGTATCTATTCCCTTAGTTTAAAATATCAGACTTTTTTCAAAAAACCTACAAAGCCATGCTCCTTTCTTTTATCAAATTAAGGCCTTTTTACTACTCTAAGTCTTGATTTTAGTTACAATCCAAGGGCCAAATTCAACCATGCCAGTGCATGCTTATAGAACTCAAAATTTAAAATTCCTCTCAAAAAGCAATTTTTGGCATCCTTGCTCTCACCCTAGAGGTTGCATTTAAATATTTTCTACCAAACAGACAAAGGACTGAATTACATTGCAATCACTGCAGTAACAATTCTAAGTCTTCATATACTGCAAATGTCTCTTCAGGCTTTCAAATAACATCAGGATCTATGTCGAAACAATCACACAGTCTACTTGAAAGACATCCTACATCCTGACCCACTGCTTGGCCAGTGTCCAAAGAATGTCTTACTTGATTACTCCCACAAGAACGAAAGTCGATATGACTTTTTCCGAGACCTGTTCTGGTATATCTTTTTTCCTTACCACAATTTTCTTTGTATACATTTGATCAGGGTGGCCAATTGTTATAGAAATTAACTTGGGCTCAGAATCTTTTGCTTAGCTCTATGTTCTATTTAGTTCAGACAAACACATCAGGTTAAACTTATCAAAACTACCTGTGCTATTGCAGCTTCATGTTAAAATCTCCATGAAAAACCATCCATTTAGGAATTCTATTAGGATAGTCTCTCTTTACTTGTCAACCCCCCCCCCCAAACTTACAGGAAGCACGTAATATTGCCCTATAACCACAAGTTACTGATAGAATTTTACAGAGTATGTCCAAATGATTTTCATTTGCTCTGGTTTGCAAAAGCTCACCTAGAAGATTGCATTAGCCAGATCTACTTTTTTATTTTCTTCTTTTTTTTCAGGATGTGATGTTTTCAGTAAGAATGTAGAGCAGCCCCTCATACCAGCAGTATCAGTATAAGAAAGTGAAGGTAGAACATCTGGTTTTAAAATTTTAAAAAATTTAAAAAACCTTATCGAGTTTTTTTTTTTCTTTTCTTCTTTAAAAATAATTTCCAAACACTTATCATGATGACAGTACTGACTGTATCTGAATCATCTGAACTTCAAATGTAATCAAAAGCTAGAAACACCATACACATCAATCTTCACCTATACATTCTTTGTACATCAAGATAAGGTAAAATGCTTTAGAAAGTGAAATCAAGACCAGCCACCACTGCTTATTTCTTGCATTGTAATTTTTTTAACCTTAAAATTTTGAATTCTGGGTAAAAAAAATAACAAAAAAAATTACTAACTTAAAGACAGACCTCTGTACACCACATTTTTTTTCACAACTTTGTGAATGACTGTGTGGGGAAATAATCTAATCAAAAATGCATGAGGAAACACAATTTTACTACTTACAGTTCAATTTCTACTACACCTTTCAAGCACCCCTGCTTTACAAAGAGAGCAACCTACAAAATTAATTATAGAAATTATTATTGCAAAATAACAGTGTATTAAAATGGAATCTCTTACAGAATATGTATTTATATAATAGAATTGCTGTAAAGGTATATTTTATCGAAAACTTACAATTAAAAACTAAAATTTATTTTGGCAGTCTATTAACTAAAAATAAAACAAGACACTATTATCTTCCTCATCAGCTAGCAGCATTAGATCTTCCTCCACAGGTTAACCATTTCTGATCAATTCGAACCTCCAAAACTGAACAAATTATAATCAGCAGATGCATAGACAGGAAGAAGTTCTCATAATTCAGGGAACAAAGGCAATACAAATTAAAGACATTGCCAAATATTTGTACTAACAGAACTGCTAATTCTAATAATATAAAAATATGAAAACAACATTAAAAGCCAATAAAAATATTAACACACATGTCATGCAGTCAACTTCCATATTTACATTTGCTCAAGACTGAGCTGCAACCAGAGAATATGTACAATCATTTAGGTATCTGGATTTAGTGCTCCAAAGATCTACTGAAATATATTCCATCCAACCAGAATATCCAAGAAAGCAACAGCAAAACTTAAAAAGTTGACAATACAAACTCCCCTCTTGGGAGCAAAAAACCCGGAAATAATAGTAGAACAACTCAAACCAATCCAACTACCATTTAAATCAATATCAGTGGCTCCATCCTTTTAGATAAATTCTCACACACATCACGGATATGTTATTTCTACAGGTTTTATATACTTGGAAATTTAAATTACACTTTTTAATGTATTTATTTATTTGTCCTTTAGGTGGTATTTCTCATCAAATGTTATTTATTCCTACCCCACTGTGGAGGCTTAGACATCTTCAGATATAACTCCTAGTCTACTTAGGGTCCAGTACAATTCAGGTGTTTCCATTTCATAATTCAGCCAAGACAGCAAGCAGTTAAGTAAGACAAAAGCCCTTTGGTAAAAACATTTGTCTCTGGACCAGGTTTTTCTACAATTTGGACACCTTACTTTTTATAAAAATAAAGCAAATCAAGGAAGACAGTCTTTTTTACCCTCCTCTGCTGGACAGGGCTCTTAATGAAATTCAGGCTAAACATGAAAATTACAAATACATAGTTACCTTATCAGCTCGCCCTATGAAAGAAGGTTTTCCAGCCAGTCCCAGGCAGATGGCACAAACAATGCTTGACTTTCCTGTACCATTAGCACCTACAATCATGTTCAGACTGGGTCCTGGACGTACTTCACAGACATCATATGTTCTGGAAAGCATGATAATTTTTTGAAGCTTATAAATACTAGGTCACCTAAAAAAAATTACTTACTTAAAACCACTTTATTATTATATTAAATACGACACATAATTTTATCAAATCTAGACTCAATCCTTAAATACTGTTTTGTAAGAAAATCCTAAGAAAATGGACTGAAAACTACTAGTAACTATAAGAGCTCCAAACAGAACAGTATTCCTAACACACATAAGCTAGAGAAAGCACATGCAAAAGATAACACCAGATACTTTATCTCAGTGGTTCCCAAGGCCTGTCCCCACTTCCCCATGAACATCATCTGCACTCTCCCCTTCTCCACTTCTTGACTGTCACTGGGAGAAAAACACACATGCAGAAGCTGACATGGACAACAGGAACCACCACCTTAGGGGAAGACGGGCCAGCACGACCACCACTGGGGAATTCATCTCCACGGAAGCAACGCTGCACTAAGAACCCACGGGACTCCGTAATCCTCACAGCTGGTCTTCTCCGCACCCCCGCACCCCGCCCCAAGCAAGGCATCACATTCCAGGGAAAAAATGTTTCACTCACTCCTTCCTCCAGCCCCGACTCGCCTCGGTATTCGAGGCCGTATTTAAGATTCCCCTGTTAAGCGAGGGAGACTCCCCGGTCCGTTCACCACGGCGGAGAACGGCCGCAGGGAGTCCATCCCTGCCTCGCCAGCCCGCTGCTCCACGTTTGGCCCTCCGGACTTAACCGCCAGCTCCCCAGCCTCGCACCCGCTTTAAAACAGGGCGGGGGGCGAGGAGGAAGCCGAGGCCGTCCAGGCTAGCCACCGATCCCTGAGACGGCAGGGAGACCGCACGCCAGCGGCCAACGTCGGCCGCCGCCACTTGGGAGGAGAAAGCGCCCACCGCTTACTCACAGGAAGTTCTCCATGAAGATCCTAACGATAGACCCCTCGACGAACCGAGGCCGCGCCTCGGAGCTCCTCACGGCCCGCTGGCTGCCGCCGGCGCCCAGCTGACAGGCGCCCAGGCTCCATTTCCCTGCCGCCGCCACCGCCATCTTCCCTCTCAGCCAGCCCAACCCCAGTCGCGAGAACGCGCCCCGCCCCTCAATCTCATTGGCGGTCAGAAAACGGCGGGCAAGTGAGAAGCGCGCTCATTGGCGCATGGGGCGGGAATAAACGGCGGTGAAGCTTTCCACTGGCTTGTAGCGTGCCGCGTTGGTGCCCATTGGCTGGAAGGGAATGGGGCGGTAAGGGGGACCGGGGAAGGAGGTTGTGCGCTGGTGCTTTTGGCTTTACAGTGCGGCGGCATTCTGCCTCCGTGCTTCCCAGCCTTGAGGCGCTTAACGGGCGTGATGCGGCCGGGGATCGGCCGGCAGAGACGAATCCCTTCCCGCCTCGCGGGCCGCACCTCTCGGCGGGCGCTGTGGCGGGAGGACGGCGCCTCCTGGCCTGTAGGCCCTGCGGTGGGGCGGCGCGGGGCATGAAGAGAGGCGGTCGGCACCGGGGCCCGCTTTTAGCGAGTTTCTCGAAGGCCCCTACCGGGGCGGCCACGGCCCCCTCGGCTGTCACCACCCGCTACCTCTAGCCGGCTGAGCAGCGTAACGCGACGCGGGAGAGTGGTGGTAGCGGCGGCTTTCCCACGGGGTGGCAGCACAGCCGAGCAGGTGGGCGGCCAGTGCTTCCGAGGTGGGCACCTTCTAAGCATCTCCCTTCCTTCATAGGGACAGGCTTGGGTTCCGGTCCAGCGAAGTCTTGTTTTCATATTCCAGCGCCTGTCTGGGTTTGTTTACTTTTTCTTAATTTCTAGCAAAGTAATACGGAAGACGTTTTTTACATATGTTACTTCAGAGATCAGGAAGTCTGTAGGAAGATGTCCTTTAAAATGATTCTAGGGTAATGCTTACACATGAGACCTTGCATCTTGACTGGAGGGCAATCACTAGTGTCACTGAGACTCCTTACCTTTCCCACACGCTTTATTTTTTTCTCTCAGACCGAGTTCCTGCTGGAGCACAATGCCGCATAACTAGCCAAAGCTTCTGTGAGGGACTAGGAGGCTGATTAAGACTGCTGAAAGAGATGAACTGCTTGTGCTTGAGTGAAACTAGGTAAAGGAATCAAACATAGAGCAGTTTGTCCTAGAAAGTTTACAAGGAAAACAAAATTTTTTCCAATATGAACCAGATACTTGGCATGCAGAGGCTTGCAAGGCCACCTGTCCTAAGCAACTGTAATACCCTGCAAAGATGGGGGTAAAGATGTCAGAACAGCATCTTTGGTTATGGATGTACCAGAATTGGAACCAATGAGGAAAAGTAATTTAAGGCAGGTGGTTTCTCTGAGAGGAATTTAGGGACACAAAAAGAGGTACAAGGACAGTGAAAAAGTTGTTCCAGATACAGGGGAAAAAAATGAGGGAAGAAATACTAAAATCCATTAAAGAATGAAACAGACTTCTGCTTCAACAATATGAGTGCAGATGCCCACAGACAGTAATGAAGCTGACCTGCATGTCCAAGCCCACCAGGACATCAGACAGCCACTTTGGACAACCCACTGGACTTTACAACAGATCCGTGTCAAGAAGACTTGGTGTAGAGAAATAAAGAATCATAGGAGTGCACTCTAGTACTATATGGTACAAAGGGGAAAGGATAATAAAATTGAAAGTATGTCTTTCATAGGATTTGTGATAATAGCTTTGTAATAGCTGTATACTAGAGTGTGAAATTGTATCATTGTAAATTAGTAACACTAGTATGTCTATTAGTTGATTTATTAGTTGGTAATGTTTTACTTAATCAGTAAAACTGTAGCCTCCTAAATCGGTTACGTCTCAAGCTTGCAGACCAAAAAGGTAGAGTTGGACTCATTAAGTGACTTCCAGCCATAAGAGAAGGAGGCAGTAGATTAAGGAACCATTTCAACATATTCCTACTAGAAACTGCTGTTTTTCCCAGAATTTGTTAGGGAGCATTTTCTAGGATCTGGTGAATATGGATGCTGGTAAGATCTGGAAAAAAGGAGATGATAAAGGCCGCAAAGTAGGCAGTGCTTTGACCAAAAGGAGTTCTTGAAGAGAGGGAAGATGTAAAAGCTAATAAGGAACATAGGAGCAGCAAGATGTAACACAGTACTTGGCAGTGAGCAAAGGAACATAGCAGAATATGCACTTGGCCTAGAAAGAGACCAAAATGCTGATGTTCAGGAAAACCATATGCAAATGGGAAAAACAGAAAGGCATAGGAGGTGGGCAGGAAAACAACAGCGGAAGGATGGGAAGAAAACAGCAAGAAGATGAGTATTGATCAAAGTAACATAAAGGAGTATTGAAAGCTTATTCATTCATACTTGCACAACTAAGAAACTTGAAATCACAAATTGAAATGTTTTTTCCAAAGGAAATGCTAAAATTAAGTAAATTTGACATCTGACACCTAGTCTTTTATTTGATGTAGGACGAGACCGATTTCTCTTTTTCAAGGTGTAAGGGGTAGGACCTTTTGACTTGATGTGTCTTGTTGCAGGGAAAACATGCTGTCTTCAGCCTTTTACCTTACACAATGGTCCTTCTGGAGCAGTGGGTCTCTTGAGTGTGGCCAGTCACACTTGTGAGCTATGTTCAGATCCAGGTAGCTAAAATGCCAGGTCTTTTAATGCTGAGCTTGAGATGTCTTAGTGAAGCTTCATGACTGTAAAGTTGGATTTATGTTAGGTTTATTTCTGTGTGACACAATAGTTAGCCAGCATACAGTTTCATTTACATTAGCACATAGCTAGAATAACAATATTTTGTGTTGTTATTCTGTTTTTCCATTGGCGTAAATGAGATCTGAGTTTGCCCCTCTTTTTGGAAATTAATTGACATTTTGTCATTATCCTTATTAATGGAAAATATTTAAAGAATAAAGAGAGTATTAAACAAGAGGGCAATAAAAGGGCTTTTTCTCTGATCTCAGGGCAACTTCAGTTCTGCTTCAGCACAAAGCTACATTTAGAACAATCAAATACAAGCCTTTTAGTGTTTGGGATGTTATAACTGCTTTTGAAGGTTTCTTTTTCATTTCCATTCTATGGACAGTGCCACAATCAGGATCAAAGCAATTACTTGTAGGTTCTCCAGTAGCTGTTGAAGAAATTTTCAGACAGTAAACAGGCCTAGTATAGCAAGTCCCCAAACTGTTCTTTCCCCTGCTGTGATACCTGTACGGCTACTGCAGTAGTGAGAAAGGAACAAATAGTAAACAAAAATGGATCCAGGGCAGAAATTAGTTGCACGACGAGTTTCCTATTTGGACAGAACTGATGGAACCATAAAACAAGTTTGCAGGTGGAGAAATCTTAATGTACCTTCCCTTGTTTTCAGATGTTTTGCAGCCATTCTTTCACTAGTCTGTCAATTTCCTATTCTATAAACTGATATTTAGCAGGCATTGAAGTAATTTAAAGCAACCTTTCAAATTCTCTCTCCATTCTTTAATTCCTGCAGCAGAAATGAATGGAAAGGTACTGTAGTTCGCTACTGAAGGAAGAACTTAGGCGCTTTTTTTTTTTTTTTTCTGTAGTCAGGACAGTGCTTCACACCCCATGGATAAGTACTCAGTGTTACTGACAAAATCATCGTACCAGTGAGGTTCCTAGAGAACACTCAATGGAGAGCAGAATAGAGTACCTTGCTTATGTTCTTACTCATATCAGCCTAAATCTGATTATTTTGATGCAGTGTAGCAGAGTTGCATAAATTGTTAGAGATAGAAATCCAATAGTTATACTTTGTGCTTCATTTCATTTCCAGAAAAGTCCCATCAGAAGTATGGAGAACCATCAAGCCTGACGATTTTAACCACTTCATTTTCACTTGTTTTCTCCTTAGGTAATGTGATCTGAATATTGATACCAAAGCATAAGCTTTACAGAACAACTGTAAAACTGTGCGGACTCTTAGGAAACAGTTGATTTTTTCTGGCTGTTTTCATTTTCAGAGTAACAGCAAGAGTGATACATTCATAACCACCTGCCAGTGGGGACTGTAGGTAGCTAGGATAGGCAGTTAAGATGTCAATTCCTTTTGGCTCTTCATCAGTCTCTCAGAAATAATAAACTGCTTCAATCTGTGTGGTCAAATAAACATGTTAATACTGAATGTATTTAACAGAACAATCTCTTCAATTGTGTGTCGCCAAAATGAAAACTTACTAAGGATGCACAGGGCTGCTAGATTGTCCTAGGTGCTGTTGATCCTTAGTGGCTGTTAGGAAAAACTTATACTTTGTTCTGAAAGGAGCAAAAGCTATCCCACTTCTCAGGGCTCACATCTTGTAGTAACAGCTTGAATGTGCTGGCTCTAAGAATAACTTTTGTGGTTCAATACAGGAACTTTCTGCAGATCAGATTGCTTTCTGTCAGCTGTCTTAGGTGATGTGACCCACACATTTCATTCTTTTTTGTATTCAAAATATTGAATTCAGGCTATTATATTAGGTTTAGTTTACACTGATTTCTTGTTACACTGTCCTGGTTTCAGCTGAGAGGATTGATTTTTTCTTCATAGTAGCTAGTGTGGGGATACATTTTGGATTTGTGCTGGAGACGGCATTGATAATACAGAGATGTTTTTGTTCTATGGACTTATTGTTGAGCAGTGCTTACACAGAGCCAAGGCCTTTTCTGCTTCTTGCACTGCCCTGCCAGCGGGATGGCTGGGGGTGCACAAGAAGTTGGGAGGAGACACAGCCAGGACAGGTGACCCAAACTGACCAAAGGGATATTCCATACCATATGACGTCATGCTCAGTTTATAAGGAGCTTGGGGGAAGGGGGGAGGGGGGGGGGCTGCGGCGTTCAGAGCAATGGCATTTGTCTTCCCAAGTAACCGTTAGGCGTGATGGAGCCCTGCTTTCCTGGCGATGGCTGAACACCTGCCTGCCCATGGGAAGTGGGGAATGAATTCCTTGTCTTGCTTTGCTTGTGTGTGCGGCTTTTGCTTTACCTGTTAAACTGTCTTTATCTCAACCCAGGAGTTTTCTCACTTTAACTTTTCTAGTTCTCTTCCCCCATCCCGATTGGGGGGAGTGAACAAGCGGCTGCGTGGTGCTCAGCTGCCAGCTGGGGTAAAACCACGACATACACCAATAACTATAAAGTCTAGAGCACAGCAGAAAGATGATTTTCAAAGTTACATTTTATTAGGAAGTTATAATTTCAAAACAAAACCTTACACACAAACATATAAAATCTTAAAAATTATCAAGTTGTGTGAATTCAGTTTCCTATTAATATAAATGCAAGACATCTGTGGTTGGGTAAAGTGTAAGTACCTTCTCTGTGAGTGTAGAAACCAATTTATTAAAAAAAACCCTAACAACCCAAGACTTTTACACCAGAAAACATAAGGCTTCAAAGGGTTTCATTTCATATAGTTCAACATGTTAGCAGCTTACACTGAATTATACTGGAACACTAAAAGTGAGTTTGTTATTGGCAAGAACAACAAATATATTTGTTATAGTAAAAGAATACAAAACCACAAAAAATTGCCAGCAGAGTGTTAAGAGTTTCCCAGAGAGATTTGTCATCATGAATAATTGCACTTAACCTGTAGGCTATTACTAGTAGCTAATACTATTTTCTTTATTATTTCAAAATATTTATAATTTCCTTAACAAAATCCATTCTGTACCCAACACAAAACATTCACTGAATGCAGATTTAAGTTAACACAATATTAGATTTTAATTGTGCACCTTTACTTTCCTCTTTTTACCTATATACCAGAAAGGTTAAAGAAAAGGGGGGGGGGGAGCATTAAAATGAGTGATCTGTGCAAAACAGGAAGCTTTTGTATAATAACTGATACCTCATGCAAAAGAGAAAAAATATTAACAAAAACAGTCTAAGAAGCCCTGAGTCAATAATTTCACTGCAAAGGCGAGGAACATGAGTGTTCTGAGTTCTTCCTATACATTGGTGCATATTCAAACCAGTCCAGTATTTACTTAAAACATATTTCAAAATAGGCAGTTTGTGCAGTTTCTCACATACAAATCTTCTATGCACTTCATTCCTTTCAGCAGACTGTATTTAATACTCAATTTCATTTAAGCTGTCAGGATAGCCTGATGAGAATTGAATTTCTTCCACTTCTAGAATACAAAGAAGGGGGAAATACTGTAATTATTTGTATTTTTATCATACATAAGAATGCGTAAGACTATAATTACCATGCTGGATATAAATGGGACTGCTGTACAGTTTTTAAAAAGTGTTACAGCATCTTTACCAGTCCATATTCTGAGGATGGTCTTGCATCTTACTAGAATACAAAAATTCTGCACTAACCCAGCAGCATGATACTAAATTCAGATCCATTCACTGGGGATTAAAGGGAAGAAGTTTCACCTGCCTAATTACAAAAAGCACTGTGAATTGCTAGGTGTCTCCTAAGAAACAAAAAAAAGTATGTTTAAACTTACCTAAACAGGGTCCTGCCTGGAACAGAATATCATCAATAGCAGTGTCACTTCTGATTGAGACACCACGGATTGCCTCAAAAATAATCTGTGAAGGTAAGACGCAGCTTTTAATGAATCCCACAGGAGAACGACTTAAAAAACCAAAACCCTATGCAGTCTGTTCAAGGATCTGAAAGCCTGCTTCTTGCAAAGAAACTGGTAGGCTCCATCAGTGGACTGATTGCCCTGCTCAGAGAATTAGGGTGCGTGCTGCGCCGAAGGAAGCAAATTTGTTCTCACAATGTGTTAAGAAATTGCTGTGTGTTACAGGCCACTGATAAATTTTCTCTAGTGATGCAGCATTTCTGTCTTGCTTTTCAGCCCAAATGTGTTGCTGTGTGTTGCCCGTATGCAGGCAAGACTTGAGGGGAAAAAAGGCATTACAATATTATGTGGTGGTGGTCTTACTGATGAAGCTAAACTTTCTTTTCAGTAAAGGTTGGTTTGTTTTTTTCTAATTCATTCCCATGCTCTTAAGGCAAAGTGGAAAAAGCCCACCATCTTTGGTTAGTGATCAATGCAGTTTTGTGCCCAGTGCTGTTTTAGTCAATAGCAATTTCAGCTTCCTCTTTGACAGAAACTGAAGCAAGCTTTGTCTCTGGCAATACTGAAATGATGGCACTGTTGGGACCAAAGGCAGAGCTCTGGCATTGCATCATAGAATTGTTTCAGCTGGAAAAGATATCAAGATCATCAAGTCCATCTGTTAGCCCAGCACTGCCAAGTCCACCACTAAACCATGTCCCTAAGCACCACATCTACATGTCTTTTAAATATGACCAGGAATGGGGACTCCACCACTTCCCTGGGCAGCCTGTTCCAATGATTGACAAACCTCTTGGTGAAGAAATTTTTCCTAATATCCAACCTAAACCTCCCCTGGCACAACTTGAGGCCACTTCCTCTTGTTACTTGGGAGAAGAGACCAACACCCACCGGGCTACAACCTCCTTTCAGGTAGTTGTAGAGAGCAATACGGTCTCCCCTCAGCCTCCTCTTCTCCAGGCTAAACAACCCCAGTTCCCTCAGCTGCTCCTCATAAGACTTGTGCTCCAGACCCTTCACCAGCTTCGTTGCCCTTCTCTGGGCGCGCTCCAGCACCTCAATGTCCTTTTTGCAGTGAGGGGCCCAAAACAACACAGGACTCAAGGTGCGGCCTCACCAGCACCAAGTACAGGGGGACGATCACTTCCCTGGTCCTGCTGGCCACACTATTTCTGATACAAGCCAGGATGCTGTTGGCCTTCTTGGCCACCTGGGCACACTGCTGGCTCATATTCAGCCAGCTGTTGACCTAATCATCCTCTGCCTTTGGTGCCACCTCAGAAAGACCCTCCTGCAAGAAGCAGCCATTCTGTCACAGCTTAGTGGTTATGTCAAACCTAGACAGCTGAAGGAAAAGAAATTGCACAAGTGATCTAAGTAAATACTACCCCTACTGACAAGAAATGATGGGAAAACAGCATTTAAATACTTAAAAATTGATTTTGAATTAATGAATTATTTTCATACTTGCAATCCATTAATGTGTTTAATGATTCCCTCCCTCCCTTCATTTGTAAGAAATCACACGTTACTTCTGCTCGTTCAGGTATCCATTTGATGCTATCTACATTTTAAGATATTAATTTTATACTTAGATTCTGGCACATAGTTCAGTTTGATATTCCCTTTTGACTGCTTTTTGTTTTGTTTTTTCTTACCTGGTAGTTTCTATCACTTTCATATTCTATCAGTCCCCTTAGCCATGAGATGCTTTGTTCCCCTGTCCTCCTCCACAAAGGAATCTCTTCATCATCACCTTCCTTTTTTAGATAAACACTTAATAATCCAGTCCCAGCTCCATACATGTGGTAGAAAAATGTCAAGCACTGTTTTCCAGAGGTTCCTCTTAGTGATCTTGAAACTAGGTACGCTCTCTGTCCATAGACCATGTTGGATGCCTCTATATACATGTAGTATCCTTAAAAACATATACAATCAAATATTAGCACAGTAGAACACAGTCTCTCAGCATATTCATTATGCTCAACATGTTGATTATATAAAAAAACTATTTTGGTAAACATTTTTATGCCATAGACTGTTATATTTGTGAACTGTAATTTTTCTGATATTGTAATAATTGGGTAGTGTAATAATAATGGTAATATTTGTGAATGCTAATATAGGAATATTAAAAACCTGTTTATATCTGATGAAATACATAGCAACAACAAGGAATACAAAATAAGAAAAAAAAAATTAAACCAGAAATGCACTCTGACAGTGGTCAATTAACTCACAGATCTCTTGGAATTCAAAGACAGTTGCGTGTACAAACTACATCTGAGGGTAGTTTAGGCAATGGTTGGAACTGATGCTATTAACAAAGCAAATTAATTCAAATACCTCTTTTAAATTACATATGACATCAATAACATTTTTCTTTCTGTGATCAAGATGTGAAGACACAAGTGAGGAAAACTGGACTCTCTAGAATCCATGAATGAATGAAAGATTGTCATGAACTCTGATCTGTGGAAAAATTAGTCATTAATTGGTGGCAGGCAAACCAATCCCCCCCTTCCTGATCCATCATCGAGTCATTTCCAGTTGGAGCAAAACTGAGGTGTGTCAGAGGACTGAGGAGCATCTCCACGTCCCATCTGCTGCATATGGCAGCTGTTCTGTGTTTTGAGATGTACACTCTGCCAGCAGGCAGTGAACTCAGATTTTGTAGCAGCTCTTCATGCAGTCCCCACTGCTCCCATCTTGGGGTGGTGGAGAGGACAAGCTGCCCTTCTGTCTCCATGAGTCCTGGTGGTGAGATTGCCCTCGGGGACAGAGGGGATTCCTAAGGATGGGTGAGGCAGGAGAAAAACGGAGAGCGGCAAGAGTACCCAGGGGATGATCGGGGTGTCTCATGGTATTCAGAGTCCTATTATCTACACAAACCTATGCTGAAGACATCCCCTGTAACTCGGGTTGTAGTTTGGTGGTGAGCAGCAATAGAGAGAAAGGGTGAAGAGGAAGATTATCTACAGCTCTAGGTCTGTAAGGAAAAGATCACGTTTGCTGGAGAATTCCCAAGGTTATTTATACCAAATCTAGTGCAAGCCATTGCGAGGATTTTGATGTTCACTATGCTTAAAAGGTCTTTGAGTTAAAAATCAAAACCTACATCTCATACTAGAGTAAAATAAAATAGATTGCCTTTAGTTGCCTTAGGCTTGACTCATAAACTTGTTGGAAAGACTAGATCAGCTCTTTTTTTTAATTAAAACCACGTATTTCTCAGCACATCTAGCTGCAAAGAGGTGTGCGAAATAAGGAGTAAACGTTGTAAACGTATTTTCATGTCACAGGCCAGGCTTAAAAGATGCTCCTACTTCACCATTTCTAAAGTCAAGCTATCAGTCTCAGATCTCAGAATAGTGATCTATATAAACTGAAAATAGGTCTAATATCAGTTTCTGCCTTAGAAATTAAAAAAAATTGTACTGACAGCCCATTCCTTTACTTGAGCAAGAAACTCCTAAGTGTTGCTCCTACTATAAGGAGAGGGTTATTATCCTTGGAAACACAAGATCTGGGATATAGAGTATATGAAAGAGTAAAATAAAATAAAATGTATTATCTAGGGAATAACCAGAGGGGAAAAAAGTGTCAAACAAACCTGAATGTTGAATCCTTTTATGGAACCAAGTGTAGCTACCTACCAAAACAACCAGCAACTTTAGTGTGATGTGGTCCTTTTGGATTATATTTTGTAGAAAAAGAAGAGTCAACACCAGACAATACAGAGATGGCCTACAGATGCCTCTCTGAGAGTGTCACCCACATTTCAAAACAAAAATTCTCAAATGAACTTTAAAAAGTTCATTTAAACTTAAAAATCTTTTCTGTTAGGAAAAATTCTCACTTATTTTAAAGCTGGTGATCGTATGTCTGGTTGATACAGAAGAACTGGACAGCAAGGGTAACAAAGACTTACAGACAGTATGTCATCTAATTCAGTCTAATGTCATCTAAATTTTAAATGGAAAAGGGACAAGAATGTCAATATTCCCTTTTGAATGAAGGTCATTTCATAGTACAAAGGTATCATTACTGGGAAAATGTTCTTGATTTGTATATAGCCTACATTTGAGATAACTTAGCCAATAGAATTGGCCAAAATATGATCAGATTTATAAGTAATGCTTCTTGGTTTTATTTCAGAACACGTAAGAGGAGTTTTAAGCTTTAAAACTATGAAAGGCTTCTTCATATTTCTACCCAGAATCAGTATAGTTTAGAAATAACAATGATGATCTGAAATTTCAAGCCAAAGAGAAACATTTCCATCTGCATTCTCAACTCCACATGCAGGGTTTTGGCCAAACAGTCCCACATGCCATGAATTTACGCTAGTCAGTTTCCATACCCTGCTCAGGATGCAGCTATTACAGAAATTTTACTAGGAGGTAGGAAAAGAACATTTTGCTGAATTTTCACAATGCCATCTTTTTAGATAAAGAGATCAGAAACAAAACATTTGTTATTTTGTTAAGTAGAAACAAAGTTTTCCAGAGTAACTTGAATTAAGCTTCCACAGAGCGAGATTTCATATGCACAGCTGAAATAACTATGCTTCATAATGCTTAACGTGGTTTACACTCAATCACAGTTGACAGAATAATAATAATAATTGCTTTTGATGAGGCTTTTGAACAGGCCAACTGCTTTCATAATCCAGCTACAATTTTTGACAGACTGGATAGATGCCTACTGCAAATAAGCCAGCTTGTCTGCAGCTGACTTTTTATAACTTGTTGAATGAACCACTGTGAAGGAAGGCAAGTCCAAAGGCCCCAAAAACCTTTTTAAACCCCTGTAAGCATTTAAAGTTCACAAGCCTTAGGGCAGTTTCATCCACTATGCTGAAGTCAGTGGAGTTGTTACTGAGGTCCTCTTCTGCAGAAACATGAGCACCCAACGCAGTGATGCAGTTCATCATTTCCAAAAGTCACCAGGTACTGCCCCTGGTGTGGGGGCAATTCTGATGCAGTTTTCTTTCAGCTCGTTCATGCTAATGGAGGCCCCACTTCCCTAAATACTTGAAATTACACAAGTGAGGTTATGGAGCAGATTTTCAAGATAAAGGGTCTGTGGGACCTCTTTTATTATCTGTATTTTCTTCTAAGTTTGAATAGGAAGGTGTTCATGCAGAGGACCTCCCAACTACTTGTTTGCCTTTTAGTTTCAAAGAATATTCACATAAGGTAGGAGTTTGGAAGAAGGCTTTTCTGTGGGGTCTGGAGAGTCATCCTATCCTTTTTTCTCCCAAAGAAAGGAGCTACTTTAGGACATGAAGAGTGAATTACCCACTTGGTCTGCAGATAATTCAGATTAAATGACATTCTCAAAACCATCCGTGGGTCCCTAAGAAGTGTGTTTGCTTCATTTGATTAATAATTCTTAACAGAACAGTAAAAACTTTCTCTGTGTTGTAGGTTATCATTTCAAATTATTTTTGATTAACTATCAATCTCTCTTCTGAAAGTTCAATGTGGAGCTTAACTCACCTACCCCAGTAGTGTGGTCTCCTTTCGGACCGGTGTAAGAAGTGGGAGTTGGACCTCTCCTCCTGTGCCAACTCCCACGACCTCTCTTCTTCTGGGTAAACACACACTCGTCTTTTTCAAAAGTACACTCTCCAGGATTGGGTGGCAATAGATCTATAAAGAGAGGACATGGTCTAAAGCTGCAAATATATCAGACAGATATATGGAGAGCTTGCACAAGCAATGTATTGCATTCACTCACCTGCTGAGATGACTTGTATCTACCTAGCAATACTTACAGTAGTCACAAGCCCATAAAAGCTAACCCTAAACTGGCACGCAAGATTTAATTTCATTTTCTTCACAGCTCTGGGGAAATCTGTGCCCTAGTCTGGCTCCTTAACGTGTACTAATATTCTTTAAAACATCCGTACAGTTTTTCATCTCATCATAGTTCTTACTCCGCAATGGGCTCTACCAGCATAATTTTCTTCACAACTGTGGCACCCCAAGTAGTTTAATAAGCTGCATCGTATGTAACATGCATATTAAATGAGTCTTGTCAAAGACTGGGGTTTCTGTGATCTGAAATCAAACACCACATTTAGCTCTCCTATGCTCCCTTGGCACCCAATTCTAATATTGGATACAACAGACCACAGAGCTGCAATTACTAGAGTATTTTCATGGTTTCAGTTCTATTAGATGATGCACAAGAAAGTTGACAATTCAGGTGCTCGCTAGGAAGTTTCTGTCAGCTCTTCTGCTACAGTTTGAATTTGTAGTTCAGGAATAGACACTCTAAGCTGCTTTCACCTTTTGAAAAGGAGGAAGCCTTGATGCCTCACATACTCTGGGCCATTTTCATGCATTTTTTTTTCTGCCAGTGACAAATCCCAGTATCAGTTCTGCAGCTTTGGTTCCTTAGGAACTACAGAAAGGCAAAACAGACAACTGTTGGAAATACTTTGGAAAAATGGCATCTTGTTTTACACATGTGATTTGTCTCTGTTCTGTAATGGTTAGCTGCCTGAATGCATGAAATCCAATCAAAAGAGGTCATTAAAAAGTTATTATTATATGGGAATATAAATGGCATGGTAGATCAGCCTTATCACCATTTCAAAGACATGGCTTTATTCCGAAGAAGAATGGGATTATAGACTGTGCCTGTCTCACGAGAATGATTTCCAAATGAGGATACAATTGTTGCATTGTCAAACCTCAAAAAGCCCCAGAAAAGGGAGTTTGGGTGAGTTCAGAGAGGTTAGCCTGCGCATGTCAGGGGGTAAAGTCTCGCTCAGAAACATTCAGTTCCTCGCACTACAGGAGGGAGAGTTAGACTCATCTCATCTGTCTTCATTAGAGAACTGCAGCTCAGATAAAGGACTGTGTCTTGGCCTTGCACAACTGTACCTCTGGACTAAAAATAATGATGCTGTGTTTTGAAAATGTTGCTTTTGGGTCCATTCCTGGTTTCCTAAAAGCCATTTGAAAACTGCGTTACTGTCAGTTTGACTGTTGTTTGTTTTTAAAATTGTGATGCCCCAAAAGAAATGCTCACCTACATAAAACTGCACCAGAATCAGTGAAGTTAATTAGGTGTTAGATGGCACCCCTGTGCACAAAAACCAGTCCTGACTGTGTGCATGCTACTGCAAAAATAGGATTAATGCAATAGTTACTGGAAAAAGAAAAGAAACCACAGTGTGGTGAAGCCAGCTGTAGGACAGGCTTGAAAAGTGAAGGTATATGAACTCTTACTAAAAAGGGCATGGGGAGGGCAGCAGCTGTTGGATGACAAATATACATGGTCTTACCAGCAGCCTGGCAGCTTCCCAGGCTCAATGATACATCATCCAGTGCCACAAGTCCACAGTCCCAGAAGCTCTTACACCAGCTCACAAAGACAACCTGCAATACATGAAGGAAGTTTCAGAAAGTTTCTAACAAAAGATGGCACTGTTAAGAGCCTGAAATTTTAGATTTTTTGAAATACACTAATGATTTTGACATCTAGAGAAAACAAATTATGAATTCACTTTGTTTTGGCACATACTAATACTGACAATGACTGAAATTTTAAATCCAGTGGGGTTTAGATGTGTATTTTCATTCAATAGAAAGTGTTTTGTCACTTTTATAGCCAAATTATATATCTCTGTATGAAGTTGCCATTTTATTAGGAGACTCTGTATTGTTCAGTGTCTGAGAAAACATGACTCACTAAGGTTGTTTCAGTTTTTCCTCCCCCAAAAAACCAACATGAACAGCTCAAATGTCCTCAGGTATCTTGTCCTTACAACCAGGAGGTTGTATCAATAAATTTGAAGAGTAATGCAGAGTGATGGCCAAGAGAAATGGCCCAGACAAAAAACAAAGAAGAATAGAGATGAGATGAAACTACTGCATAAAATGGGATTATTCAGAAATGACACAAGACCATGATATCATAACACAGGAGACTGGAAATGCTAAGCATCATTTACAGTGTTCAGCTGGGTTTGTGAAGATGAAAAATAGTGTCCAAGATGTTTTATTTGACGACACATTAATTCTGCCATGGAAAATACAAGTCACTCATGAGATGACAAAATAAAATGTAAAGAAACTATAAGATTCCCAGCTGCCCTCCTCCCAGTGCTGACACAGATCTGTTCAAATTACAGAAGACACAATAAGGTTTATTTTGTGAAAATACTGCTGGCAGTTTTCTTTGCCTAACTACTGCAAACCAGCTGTCTGACCATTGGGGTTATGACCATAATTTGGGAAGAGCTTTTCAAAACAATTCCTTTGTGGTGAGGTCTGAGCTAGTAACTGGAGAGGGCTCAGTGGCACTTCTAACAGTTTAATATTCTGGAACAACTGTAAACACCTCGGTTACATATTTGAGGTTAAATGCTGACTGACAGTTTCATGCAGGTATAAAAAGGTTGTTAAAAGTTCTTTATGTATTATTTAGTATGTCCTCTTTTAACAGGCTTAGTAACACCTTCAATGTGGTCATTATGCCAGACTTTGCTAGATCGCTTTGCCAGGTAGTATTTATTGAGCCATCTGCTTATAGTGCAGCCTGAGGGGTAACTACACTTACAATTTTGAAGCATGTATGGGTTATGCTGCCCAGCACAGAGCAATTTTCAAAACCATTTTCCATTCAGTGCTACCTATCCTGGTAATAGTGACTATCTGTCTTGTAAACTATTACAGGTGGACTTGAGGAGTGCCCCTGCACAGCAGGCACAACTTCTCAGTGCATAGCAGCCTAAAACGGGCCTTAGTTTTGGGTTTTAAGTCAGGAGAGCTGCTCCCTTAGCACTAAGGTTTAACAGGACAAAAATCGTTTCCTATTTTGTACAGTCATTCTCAAGAAACAGGCGCAATCTATTAAAAAATGGTAGCATCTCTTGGAATAAAAAGTACAATAAATACTGACGTTGGGTGGACGTCATTCACCAGACTTTTAATAAATGCATTCTGGTGAACATTTGTAATAAACTAAAGACATATTATAGTCCTAAACCCAAGAATCTTCAGAAAACCACACATGAAAGGGTGAGGTCAGTCCTCGTTTGTGAAACAACATTTCCACACTGTGGAATTATGTTGTAAGCAATGTTTTCCTATTGACATCATTGGGAGCAGGATCAAGTTCTTTATTCTTAAATTGCAATAATTTGTTCCATACAAGGTATGTAATTACCCATTGGATCCTGCAGAAAGCCCTCAATTTCAAAAGCATCGCAACAATAATTGCTGGTCTGTCGAAGGCCATTGAACCAGTAGCCTTTGTACAAACGGTTGATCTGTTTCTGTGACACTTGTAAACTTGTTCGGCTTTGTCATCTGTAGCTTTAGCGTTACTCATTCTCCCCTTGCTTTTTGTGGTGCTGAGTGACACGCCGCCATGAGCAGACTGTGTAATTGCGCAGGAGTGGGGTTGGGGGAGCTTGTGCTTGGGAATGTGGAGTTTCCAATAATAGCTATAGCAAATGTAATGAAATTGTCCATTGTCCCCTTGGGTTATTTTTTTGTTAAATTCTTGACTTAGTTTTAAGCAGTGGGGTAGAAGACACTTTTCTTAACAGGTCAAATTTAATCACTCTTCTTCTGTCCTAAATGTCCTTTTCTGTCCTAAATGGACATCCTTGAATATTTGAACTTTACCTACCAAAATTGTATCAATTTGGATCTACGCAACTACTCATTTTCACCCTATGTCAGCTCTCTGAATCCTTTCTGCAGTCTTGACAGAACCAGTCTCATGGTGCTTTACATTTGTTTTTGTTTTGAATTAAAATATTTCCTAGGTTGATTCTTCCAAACGATTTTTTATGAAGTTATCTCACGCCTTGGAGAAGACAATAGGGGCATCTTTGTGTTCAACTCATACTTTCTTCATAAAACATGACATGAACAATATACTAATTGTTTCAAACTAGGTAACAAATCTTCCTGGACTTGCATGCTATCTTGGAGGCTAAATTAAAAACATTATCAAATGCAGGCAGTTGTTGCCTGTGTTACTGAAAAATAAAACATATTTTCCTCTCATGTCTCTTTTTGTTACAGTAACAGGACACAGCCAGGACATTAGTTTCTTTCCAAATCATTGCCCCAATTTCTGGAAGCAGGTTTGTTTATTTTCTAGTACTTAATCAATGATGTTCCTGGCCTGCAGCCTTAAAGTATCAATAATCAGTTCTTAGCATTTATCCTGGATTATATCAGTAATGAACAACACCAGATGAGAACAACTGGCAGAGCAAGCAGCATTTCGCATCTCCCATGGCATGTTGCTGGGGTGTGCTGCAGACACTGAGTGAGGTAGAAGGGACTTCTCATCCTTAGCACTCTGCATCTCTACAGCTAGATGTGAGCTGAATGTATGCATATTAAGTTTACCTGCTTTTGGAGGAGACGAAAGAGTAGGACATGCAGTAGGGTATCTCCATCAAGAAGCATAAGGAAGGACTAATGGGGAAGCTTGTGAAAGGAAGTTTGGGGGGGAGTTGGACTGAGAACTGGAGAAAAGGAGAGGAGATGCCCTCAGATCACTATGGGTTCTGTGTATTTTCTTTCCTACTTGTTTATCCCAGAAAGTATAGCGGTTGCTCACATAGAGAGAGACCAGCCAAAAATAAGAAAAACTGGGACAGCAGCCAAATCTGGTGACTTAAAAGCAAGCTATGCCTCTGCAGCAAATCAATTTACCTTGTTCCATCCTAGTGAATATTCCTAGGTTTGAACTAGGGTGGGCACAAAACTCTGTCACTTAGATACATACTTGGGTTCAATTTCTGAAAGGAGAAAGGCAGTTACAGTGGAGTCTGTGGGTTTTTGTGAGAAGCAATTCTTGTAACTTCCACACAGTGACACAAAACTCAGTATTATGAAATCCAAAAATAATTTGAGCACCAGAAACAAAAGTGTGACCTGACACAAAGAAGCACTCAAGATGTTTTCACAAAACAGGGAGCCTGACCTTTACACAGCCCTAAAAGCCTGTAAGCCAGGGACCCTTCACCGGCACAGGGAAAGGCAGAACCATTGTCCCAGAGCTATTTGATACAAAAGTTATCTCTGTAGCCCAAATTACTTTTAACTAGTTTAATTAAGCTAGATTTTAATGGATTGCTTTTCTTTGGCTTAAACAGAAACTCATTTATCAAGAGCACAAGTAAGCTACTAAGCCAAAATTAGAATGTCTGCAAGCTTTCATCATTTTAAATAAATTGATTTAAAAAGGCACTTGCCATGCAAGTTCAATTTCTTGCCATGTAAATACAATGAGCTTCTGCAGGAAAAATAACAGATTATGAAAGCTTCAACATAAATAATTGGAAAGCATTGGTAATAAGGTTGTGACATTTGAACAGTTTTTGAAAATCTTTCCTGCCCAAGGGCAAATAGGTTGCAGAAACAAACTATGAAAGAGAAACATAAAGCGAACAGAACAACATAGGGCCACAGGCTGTTAACACTACATCTATATTCACTGGATTGCACTGTCTAGTAGAGAATACTGCCTGCACAGAAATGTATCTAGAACACTGATATCCTCAGCTGTCCCCCCAGGGCGCTCCTAGATTTCCAGAAATCTGCTGTTATGGCTCTATCTTCTTTGCAGTGAAACAGTTTCCTCAGCTCTTTTTCTAAGAGGGAAAGGTTCTTGCCTTTAGACTGAGGACTCTTGTCAGATGATGTGGCATCCTAATATCACAATATTAACTACCCAGAAAAAAAACTGGGCCAAAAAGGGAAATGTCAGTTAAGTATCACAGATATCAAGAGGAGGTATGTAATATTTAATGCAATATATCTCCATGCTTAGCTACTATGAAGACATGAGCCACTTAGGTAACACTTTCTAACCTGAATAATTTTTACAGTTGTTTCAATACATCATTTCCATAACTGTCTATCAAACACCACAGTCAGTGGGGTACACGTTTTGCAAGCACTAATCCTACTATTTACAGACCCTAATGTTCTTATTTTAAATGCGCGTTTCCAGTGACTGTTCTTTAAGGAGCTTCTTGTTTTAGAGGTGAGAGAAGGGAGGTGTCCTGGTTTAATTTTCTTCCTAGTAGCTGTTGCAGTGCTGTGTTTCAGATTTAAGATGAGAATAATGTTGATAACACACTGACATTGTAGTTGTTGCTAAGTAGTGCTTACACTAAGTCAAGGACTTTTCAGCTTCTCATGCCCTGCCAGTGAGAAGGCTGGAGAGGCACAAGAAGCGAGGAGGGGGCACAGCCAGGACAGCTGACCCAGACGGTCTAAAGGGACTGTCACAGTGATGATGTGACAACAAAAGTCCAAAGACCCTCATATCAAGCCCTAGGAAGGAGTGATAATGGATGCTTAGAGAAAATAAATTTGTCCCATTGTATTATGTTCAGCTCCCAAAGAACTGAAGAACTTGTTGAACTAGAGGTCCCACTTGGATCACTGTGTTTACTAGTCAAAGTGAGGTCTATTTTCCATGAATTTGCCTAATCTCTTTTTATATGGATGTATACTATTGGCCTCCACAGCATCCTGCAGCAAAGGATTTCAGTGTTTAGTCATTCCCAAGAAAGTCCTCCCTTTTGTTTGTTTTAAAACATGTAAATATTGAAGTGCAACACTCAGTCACTTGATTTTGTTTTCTCACAACTGCAACTAAAATTAGTTATGGAGGATGGGTGAAAACAAATAGATGAACTCGAGGAAAGAGAGCGAGGAAAAACAAACATCAGAAAGGAAGAAACGTAGACCGAAAAAATCCAAACCCAAGAAAGGCTGCCACAACTACTCTGAGGGAAGCAGGGTGGACTGCTACAATGTCAGCTATCTTTTTGAGGATTTGTTTTTGAACTTTCTGGGAGGCATTCAAGCGCTACAGCACTTGATAACATTGCAGAACTAGCATGAACGGACAAACAACATGACATGTTTGCTTTTGAAAACCAGAGCTTCAGAACGGAGAATGAAATCTAGGAGAAATTAACAGAACTGGTGTGAGTAGACCCAACTGCACTCACACCTTTAGTTTAATCAAGGCATTTAGACTTTGTTGTGCAGTTGCATAAAAGAAATATCTTTGCACACACAACCCCCCCCCACTATTAAAATGCAGATTCTTGCTCCATGTTACATGTATGCATCTCCAGGTTAAATATGGCTTATATGAATTTTTCTTTCAAAAAAATGACATTTTCCTGCCATGTTGGCAGATCAGCTCCAGTACCTTCAATGAGATCAAAAGAATGTATGTATTTCAGACTCAGATTTTTATGCTGCTCTTTAAGAGGCTTATACAATAAAGCATGAAGGGTTTAATTTATTTTGATAAATGTTAGAAAATTATTTTTTTATTTCTTTCTTCTCACATTTATTCCCTGGGCACTACAGAATATAAACCCAATATTTTATATGTATAGGACCATAGGTACTTACACTAATTCAAAGAGAGGGTGGCTCAAGTACAAAGTGAGAAATCAGGATTTTACAATTCCTGCCTTCTCGCTAGCATTATATAACATATGTATTTGCAGTATGTACACACACACACACACACATATATATGTATAAACATTTATGATTTGCTTAGCTGGATCATACCCACCTAACCTTTTCAATGTGTTATTTTCAAAGTGTCCTATTAAAGCCTGTTGGCCAGCTTCACATTTCCTGCTCACAGAACTCAAGCCAGCAATCTGTGCCAGACTGCAGTTAGCTAATTCAAAAAGAACTTGCAAAAACCATTACACAAACCAAGAGATGAAAATCTCAGCCTTTTTATTGTCCTGATGAAAAAAAAAGTTATCAAAATTAAAATGTGTCAGATGGATTTTATATTGTTTTCAAAGTCTTGGGATTAATGTTCATAGTAAGAAGAAAGATGAAGGACATACATAGGTAATCAGCTATTTTAGCACAATTTTTTTATGGCTGCAAAATCTTTGTGACCTTCAAGACTCCCTGGCCAAAACAGCATAATGACCATCCGGCTGACTTTACTGGCCATTAAGGAGCTGCCAGGAGACTGTTTACTGTTTCCACAGGCACTGACCCAATCTACAGGTCACACCCAGTAACCAAGGTCTTCATCAGCCAACTACTGTGCATGCCTACAACTTCCTATCATGCAGGTTTAGACATGATGCATCTCAGAAAACAGTATGATAGGCACATCTGTATCAGAGGAAAGGTGGTAGCCCTATCTTATTTTGAGACCACCTCACTCCATTAAAAGACTGTGGTTTTCACTTGCTTATAATATTGCCAAGACGCAATGATTTCAGCTCAGACTTTCCATGCTGGGTCCTTGCTTCAGGCTTGTTTTGGAAGATTTAAGCCAAAACAGTTCCATCATTTCCGAGAACAAGGCTAGGAAAAAAGGTTTTATTTTGCCCCTATTTTAAAAATTCTTTGAAAAGCTGGGTCGCTCCTAGACTTTGGAGCAGGAGCATGAAATGTGTCAAAGTTTGGTCTTTGTGCCAGAACTATGCTTTCTGTCATTAGTTTTTGAAAACCTAAAATTTGTAAGAACTAGGACAAGCAGGGCAGACAGACTGGGACATGAACAAGATTTGAGGAAAAAAATGGGACTGGCCAGAGTTGAGGAACCAGGATGAAGATGGGGAATGTGAGGGTTGGGGGGGATTGCTGACTATGAGGCAGGATAGATAAGACAATGGTGTATCAGTGAGGAGCCAACAGACACAAGTACAGGTTGGAGGAGACAGGATAAGAGATGTTGAGCTTCAGTGAGCTTGTTTCTCTCATGTTTCTCTATACTGCCTCCCTCCAGAGCCTGAAGGGCTTGGTCTTGCTGGCTCCCACTACTCCTTGCTGTCAGGCAAAATGTGCTCCGATGCACCTCTACCGCTGGCCTACATGGAAGACAGTCATTGAAATGAGTGTTACTTGTCAACTATTTCACTAGGTGCTAGGCAGACATTTTTATGGATAGAAACCTAAGTGTTCATACAACGCCACACAGTGCTCCCTCATTTCCTTCTGTTGGCTTGGGAAAAAAAAGAACAAACAAAATAAAGCATGAAAGGACTTTTTAAAGTATTAAGATTGAAGAACTGGGCAACAGATTGCAAGGAAAGCCAGAATTGAGTTCATGGTGCAACTTCATTCAAGCCTGTTTGTAGATATTACAAGCAGATAACCTGTAACTGCACCAGTTTTTCACCCTTGCCTTATGGCAAGCAGATGCATGCTTAAACTTTGGCACCATCTGCCTTTTGTATGCTACCTTCTTGGCCTTAAACATACTATCTTGATATACTTTTCTGTATCAACATGTGCATTTGCCTCTGCTTCAGAACTTCACCCATTGTCTACCACGTACTAATTATGTAAGGAAAACTTTATAAACTGATGGTGTACATACATACACAGCCATCATGAAAACCATAAAACCGTTATTCAAAGTTCATAGCTTGCACATGATTTATTATGTACCAATGGCATCTGCTACATATTCAAAGCTGCAACTCAATCCTTATTCTAAACCTAATTTAATCTTCCAATCCAGGAAAAAAGTGTGAGCAAATAGGTTTAAACCAAGGCTAAGGTAGAACTTCATTCCTGCATCTGCCCAATTCCATAGTTATTTGGCTAAAGGGTGTCTGAGTTATGATATGCTGAACACATGCTGAGTTCTCTAAAGCCCAATAAATCTCACTTTTTGTGATATTTGAGGAATGCCTCCTCAACAGAAACGTTTGCAACTTGTTTCTGTGGGAAAGAAGGTTTTTCCATCACAGGACTCAAAGGACCCACTGAAGGTTTTGAGAATTGCCAGAGGCCAGCAAACCCTCCTGCTGCAGGGCACGGGGTTTCTTCCCTCCTGCAGACCTTTGGGCTCAGAAGCAGCGAGGATATTCCCTTGACTTGTTTCTCCTCCTCTGTCCTGCTCTCCCCATCTGTTACTGCCTACAGACTGGTAACTACAGACACAAAAGCTGCAATTCAGTAAAGGCTTTCCATCCCAGGCAAACTTCTTCACAAGTGTTTTAGATATACTAATTTCTAGGAAAATATAAAAATAGTTCTTAATAAATTCATGTTGGAAAAGATTTTCCATGTAAATGTCAGATGCTAAAAAACTACCATCTCCAAGGCTATAAACCACTTTTTAACAGTCATGCTCAGCTGTCATCACTACTTACACAGTGTATTACGCTGCACAAGCTACTGAACCTAATTTTTAGAAGTAATAAATAAGTAAACAGGAGATGGCAAAAGTATGTTATAAGCTTGTCTTTTTAACCAATACCTTTTCATAATTAAAAAAAAAAAAAAAAGAGAAAAATACTTTTCTGCAAATATTTTTGGATGATACGATGAAAGCCTTCTATCATGCACTTGCTGGGCAGTAATAAAATTTGTTGGGGGTTTTTTTTCTGTATCAGTTGAAATGGAATAAGAAATACTGTTACATTTTACTTGGAAAAATATATGCATAAAAATATCAGTTTTTAAGGTATCAGATATCTCAGAGAACACTAGCCAACAATGAGGACTAAAATTTTCAGTGTAAATTTCCTTTTTAACACAGGTAACTTTTTTTTTTGTGAACAAAACAGCATATTTACCTCCAGGCAAAGCTTCTTTTTTTTTTTTTCCAAGAAAAGTTAAACTCAATAACAACTGCATTTCAAAAATTACCTTATAGTGGGGAAATGCTTAAGATGTTTGTCTATACTTTAGAAATACTTGAGTTAGTGAGACAAGCTTTCATCCATATGTTCATAGTACTATCATATGCTGAAAAAAAGCTGGATGTATCTCAGTGTCATCAGGTAGCGATCCATCTGGTACACCTCAGATGACTTGGAGATAGTGAAAACCCATTACAGAAATCAGGATAACTGCAGGAGTAGTGCTTACGCAAATCTGTATAAAAGTCAGTCTTTGTAAAAAAAGAGTGGAAATAAGGAATAACAGCAGCTTGAGGACTTACTTAGGAGGTGATCTGAAATACTATGTTATTCTTATTAACTTGCTGAGGTAAGAAATTTACCTCTCCAACCAGCCACTGCAAAGTCTTCAAGTCCATTGCTCTAAATTACACTGACTTCTGAGTTCATATTTTAACACAGTGGTTGAGTTTTAGGATCAGCTCCCCATTTTGAGCAGAACTTACCAGTACTGACTTTTTAGATTAATTAGAATCTGTAATTGAGTAGGGTGAAGGGAATCACATAGGAAACGAACAAAAATGAGTGAACGTGGAGCCCACTGAGATACCAAGACACAACCAGTTCTCGTTATAGCTCCTCAAGTGAAATCCCTGTGAATACTGTGACTGCAGGTGAGGACACCAGGGCAGCAACACTGCCCCATTCCCAGTAAGAAGTCCCTTTACTGAGGCTCCCATGAGAGCCCCGCTGCGAAGAAATACTCCCCACTGTACTGCATGGGGACCTTTATTTCGTTTTGCAGGTATAGCTCACTCAGGATTAATCCTCAGATAATGAAGATAACCCTGGGAGGAGAAGGAAAGGAAAATCTGCATGTATACTTCGGCAGACTTGAAGAGTTGGCTCTTACCTTGCAAGGCATAGGTTTTTTGAAGGAGATTTCAGCTTGAGTCCAAACTCCCCTTGGAGAGTCCAAGACAGACCAGATTTTCTCTTGAACCACATGATTCTCCTCAAAGATATAAACAGCAAGTGTGCCACTCATTTTGAAAAATCCATATAAGGCATAATAAAAACGCAGACAAAACTGCAAGTTTCCTGGCAGGGTCGGGCCATACAGACGTCCAATGTACCCAGGCTGTGATGTAAATTTTGTGTTCGCCAGCAAGTAATAACCTGCAAGACAGTGAAATCATTGAGTATTTCTAATAAGCAATTAGCACAACTGCTTTGCTATTAAAGCAGTTTCCTCTGTTTGAAAGGAAATATGAGTTTTTCTAAAAGCATCCCAGCTGCTTCAAGCTACACTGGCACATGGCTAAGTTACCAGAAATATAGAGTTTTCAGATTTACACTGAAAAATTCTCTGGCCTGCTGGCCTCACTGGAAACCTGGCTGTTTCAGGGGTACCACTCTGAGACCAAAGAGTGAAGAACGGGGCACAAGGCATATAATTCCCTGCACTGAGTATAAAGAAGCAAGACTTTAGCACATATAATTAAGATCTATGAATACTCTACACAATGGGATGTGTGAGAAGCACTACAACAGTTTGAAAGATATTTTCAGAACTTACTAGCATGCCTTTCACTACGTGGCTTCACTACACAACATTTTACAGTTTTCCCTTAAAAATGCCAAATATCCTAAGGCTGGAAGAGCTAAAAGCCCATGACTCCTCTATATTAAAAGCTATGCATTAAGCTACTATTATATTTGCTTGCATGTTTTTGTGGAATCATCCCTTCATTGAGTACAGATCAGTGTAGCCCAGTGAAGTTACTCTGATTTATGGCCCTGCGTGACTGTTTGATAGGTTACCTTCCTGTTTTACTCATGGGGAGGCATAGCCAGAGAGTCTCAGCTAGGACAGAGCGGCATACACTGATTTTTCGTGGTAGGGGGCTGCAGTGAGGCAATCTAACCAGTGTGATAGGGACATTATTTAACAGAGTGAACAATGATACAATAGTTAACCTTTATATCCAGTTTGACTCTTCCAGTGAAAAGGAGTTTTGATTTACCAAACCCAGTAGTGTGATCTCCTGCTCTGTAAACGTTACGCTTCACTTTCACTCTGCTCCATCCTGGGCCATCCTTGTGATCCTGGTAAAAATTACACAGATCTTCCTCAAAATTGCAGCCTGCATCAGCAGGATTGAAAGGAATTCCTAAAAGATAGATGGATATGTTCTGTTAGGAAGAGCACAGTATAATAAGCACAAGTATTTGAAGCACAAGGATGCCAAAGTACACTCTGTTTCATCTTTCTTTGCCTTACAGAAGCTGAGCATATTACAGATGTTATATATATATAGTGCAAAGTCACATTGATATCAAACTATCGATTTTCTAGCACAAGTGGGTGTTACTGTCTTATATTTTTGCTGGGGCAGGGAAACCTTCTTCACAGTCCATACAAAACACAAATAAGCTACAGACATTAAGAAAAGATTCCTTCTTCAGGACGTAACACACAAAGACATTCAGACCATTTGTTTTCATCCTGCTCCTTCATTCAAAAGATATTTGGACAAAATGAGCATGAATGTGCGTGTGTGTGCATATGGTTGTCCTGTTTTCAGTTTCCAAGGGGATAGCTTTCTACCACCAACATTTAATATTCTTTTAAAGAGCACTTTTCTCAAAACCCTTTTGTAATAATGTATAATGTGTGTGCATATACGTTCCATTAAGTATGTAAGTCAAATAGCTTTTGGTTCATGTACCACCTCATGGCAGCTGACCTTGGAGCTATGCCTCACTCATTTTAGCACTGGAGCAAAGAAAGCTGCACCATTTATAGCCAAATTGGTTAAAAGCTAAGCTAAACCCCCCAGCCCTGCTGATGGCTCCTTCTTGACCTGTGATGTGGAATTCATGGGTCAGCATTGGCTTTAGTCTGAAAACATGTCCCTGGTGATCGGGTGCTTTTAAGTAAAACATTTTGACTTCTTTAAAAGCCTCCTCAGTTACTTGTACCAGATGCTGGGGGAAGGAGGGGCACCACCCGAAGCCATCATGCAATTTTCAGGTACGTCAGGAGCCAGGACCCTGTGAACATCACTCTACAGCAGCATGCATGACCCTTCTGCACAGAGGCTAAGAGGGACTCCCTGGCAAGGGCAGGGACACAGGCAGTCAGCTTCAGGAGAAGCAAAATTTTGGCTTAGGAGAGATGCCTGCAGTCTTTTCAGCCTCAAATAAGCCAGATTTAAGCACTGCCTGGGTGTCTTTTGCTGCCTACAGGAAAAAAGTGGCAGCCCTGGCCTCCCTCTGCTGCTTTCCTAACTAAAGAAAACACAGTTAGAGCACTACCAGGTACATGCAGCGTTAAACCCACGTTTTAATTTGTTCATTTAATACCTTTTGCTTCCCTTTGGCTACCATTGAGACCTTTCTTGACCAAAACTTCCAGAAAAATAAGGAAAAAACTTAATGGTGTAATATACACTGCTGTGGATGAATGCAAGCAGAATGAAGATCTTGCCTTTTAACATCTCCACTCAAAACAATTGAGGATGGAATTAGGAGGCGCGTCTGAAGGATTAACCAGCTTTGTTGTATTTCAGCAAAATATACATCAAATGACTTGCATTCATTTCTCAAACAGAAGAAAATCCCCAAAACACCAAAACTTCAAAATCAGAGTTAGGAGGCAAAGCTCTAGCTGAATCTATCAGATTTAGGGGTCAAAGTAGATCTGAACTTGGGCCATGATAGCATGACTAAATCAGGGTTGGGGCAGAAAATACTATAAAATTTATCCCAGACCTCAACACATGCAAGGCATCTGAAAGTTAAAATGGAAAACACAGATAAGCACACAGCTCCAATCCATGGCACTCTGCAAACATACCTCATGATTTTTGTTGCAAAACAAAGCGAAAACAGAACAGGCATTGAGGAGTTAGTGAAACAACTAGATTTATTCAGCCAAGAGTGGTGGATTAATATCTAGAGTATACCTCTTATTGACATTTGAGCAGTGCAGGTAAAGCTAGCAGAGACTCCAAGCTGATTAAAAAGGGCAAAAAAAATAATCTCTTTTTTCCTTGATCACTTCAAAACATTAGTCAAAAATTCAACCTTGTAAGTGAAAGAACAGGTGGGCTCAGTGGGAATCTACTACCCTACTTTTGACTATTGCTAAGCGCTACAGTAAAACCCAAGCAACCAATACACAGCTACTCATGAGGCTGTGTTCTCAAATGACAAAGTCCTTGGTCCCAAGTGCCTGTACAGCAGGGGTCATGTGGATTCAGCTGACGACTGCTGCTATGAAAACCTAATAACACTCCACTCTCTGAGATAAATAATACCTCCTGGAAGAGTGAAGATAGGAAGGCAAGGCTCCTGTTTTGGCTCTGAAGAACACCTCAGGGCATGCGACGTGGAAGAAGATACACCATACATGGGCAATAACGAAAAGCCGAGGACATTTGCTTCCTCATACCATCACAGCTGGGGAAATCCCCCTCTCTTTCTGTGGCAGGCCTGCAAATTGTAATTTGTTCAAAAGCTGGGGAGATGCAAATACAGCATTCAGTCCAGCACTCCAGTTGCAGATCCCTGAGGCAAGGTCTTTGGAGAGGAAGCATTAAGGACTGGTTTCTGGATCAAATGAATGGCATTAGTGTTTATCTGCAGTTTTGTTGCCAGGAGGAAGAGGAGCCCAGAGGCTGTAGTCGGTTGAGAAGGTAGCATCTGCACATCACTACCAAATATAGCAAGTACTGACAGACTGCTCAGAGGGGCAAAGCAAAGGGGGAAAACAAGGAAGGTAAATAGCAATAAGAACTCATACCTGTTTGATTGCTGCAGTAAACTGGAGAGAAAGAAATGTCATCAAGGGCAACATAACCTCCCTTGGCACTATTGAAAGCAACTTCAAATATTACCTGGAAATGACAATAATTTGTTATTCATCTACCATATACACAACAGTAATTTTTGTACACATCTTTGTGTTACAGAATTCTGACTGGATGTCTCTGACTGACTCCAGGGCATCTCAGAGAGCACTGCAGGTGTTGGGCCAAATTAAATTATATCAATGGTTAGAGATATAAATCAGAGCTGAACCTGGTGCCAGATCTTTGTCCACTCAAGGTCAAGGAAAAATCAAGGCGACCGTAGCTCTTTGGGTGCTTTATGAAGTGTCAGTTTTAAAGATGCAGTAAAACTATTGTCATAATACCATATAAAGCCAGTATTCAGGGTCATCACTCCGTATTCACTATAACTCCTAAGCTGCCTAATTATTACCATATCTAGTATCTACCTGGATCAAAAGCAAAAACCAAACTGCATGGATTACTCTGTATGAACTGTGGCTGTGATACTAAGTTTTCTCTAAATATCCTCAGACACTGAAGCCTATGCCTTGGCATCAGCTGGCATTTCCTTAAAAAAAAATCAGTTAAGAACAAGAAAAGCTATTGCTGTGTTTTGTTCACAAAATCAAGCAATGTTTGTACCCAGCCACTCCCAAGAGACATCATTTCCTCAAGTAAGTGGAGGACAGTCCATAACACTTGAGGAAGTGTCTCAAAATTTATCTTTAGTATCAAAGCTCTGAGTTACAGGAAAACTTAGAGAAAAGGTCTGAATCATAAGACAACCCCAGGGACAAAACAAGGATATAAGGACAAATGCTTCCAGTGTGAGATCCTGTTCAGTGAAAGCAATGCCTGTGATGTCTTGCCTATGGATGGGAGCCAAACTCAGAGAGCTGTGAAAGAATCCTGAAAGACCTCCTTTAGACAGATGAAACACAAGAAAGACCTTCTTGAAGCAACTGAAGAAATTATATGCGAGGTTATTCTTATTTCTATAAAGTGATGTCTAAAATAATGAATATGTTGCATTACATAAAAATTCCTGGAGCAGAAGAAAGGCCCATCTAGCCCAGCATCTTGTTTCCAACAGAGGTCACCTACAGAAAGAACTGAAGATGACAACAGGCTTTCAGTTATTCTTTCCTCACATTTCATTCTTGATGTATTCTTTCTTTTCCATTACTTTGTATAATCAGTTTTTGAACTGATCAGAATGATAGTATCCATATGGAATTGAGTTCTGCAATTAGGTGATGTAGGAAGAAATCCTCCCTTTTTTAAAACTGGTTTTTTTTTTAAACTGTTACCTGATAAATAAGAAGTTGGAACAGCAATGCAAATTTTGAGAAAAAGGGAACAGTTCATCTTTTCTGTGTCATTCATGATTTTTGTGAACCTCTACTATATTCTACTTCGGTCATTGTTGTTATTTCATTAACATAACTTCTCCATATTTTTGATTATCTTCATCTCCCTCTTGTAGTTCTAGGATATTCTTTTTAAACTGAGAAGGTTGAAGTTGCACAGTCTGCCAAACAGAGGGCTACCCTGTGTATTCATACAGTGCTTTGACATCCTCTGTTTTGCTGTTTATTCCTGTATAGATAATTTCCAACATTCTGGATGGTTTTATGAATGCCACTAAGAACCGAGATGATATTTTTCCAAAACTACCCACAATAACACCAAGCTTTAAGTGATCATTAATCAAATTCCATCTATAATGCTAGGAGTGTTTTTCCTCTTGCATGCTACTTTTAATATTTATCAAATAAGTAATTCACCATTCAGTATTATGAGACCTTATCAGCTCTAAACTCCTCTCCCATACCATTTGAAGGATGACAATTTCAATAGATGACTTGGTCACTGATTTTACAGATTATAAAAGGACTATGTAACATCTGATGAAAATTAGCTTTACGCCTAATAATTTCTGAAAATCTGCAGGCTTACAGTGAATTAACAAATGCCTTATGTGAAGTTAAAAAAAGCAGAATTAAAGCTGGTTTGTTTGTAATCCTAATATTATAAGTATATATATAGATAATATGTATCTATCAAATACATATATATGTATAAAATGTGTATTATATATGTGTACACATGTAAGTACCTATGTGTATAATACACATACACTTTATTTCAATCTTCTAAGATATTTATATACATATTAGAATAATATATATTTTAGATCTATGTAAAGATATAATGTATATATGTGCATCTGTATATATATACCATATATATCATGTATAACCACACACATATACATATATATGTCTCTGTGTGTGTGTGTGTGTGTGTGTGTGTGTATATATATGTAAAATGTTTATTCCAATCTTCTATGGTTTGGGGATTTTTTTAGTAAACACTAGGAATAAAAAAAATTAATTTCTTCCTGATACTCTTGAAATTAGTTACAGTAACCATAGAGAGCTGGCTTTTATATTTAAGAACTATTAGGACCCAAGTCTAGACTCTTTCTCATCAAAGCACAGACAGACTGAATTGCAGGATTGTATATGGTAGAGAAAAGAGCTGGAATATTTTTTAAGTTTTTCTTTTGCATTGGGAGGCATGCATTATTTTATGATCCTCAAAAAAGGATCATCATGTCACAAAAATATGAGACTGAGAGAAAATTGACATTATTTAGTAGAAACAGAAGGACCTCACATTAGTAGGACTCTACAACACCCAAGGTAGTCTACTCAAGCACCTCACCACCTGACTTCATCTTGGCTGAAAATCAAGCACCAGCATGGAAAGTGATTCCTCCTTGACCCTCATGCAGTGGATAAAGGAAACAACAGATTGCCAGCATATTTTAAAACCATCTTTCAGATACTGGACAGCTGTTTCCATGTTCCCAACTTAGCCTGAGTTGGCACTGATGTCTGATGCAACCTGGAAGTCATAGCTGGACTGTACAGGAATGATTGCTTTACCTCCATGGGGTACGGTGCATTAAAGTCAACTTCTGCTAGCGCCCAGTCCGCACTCAGTGCACTGTCCACTTTCCAGATCTCTTCATAAAAGCCACTTGTGTCTCTCAAGTAAACGGTAAAAACAATGCTGCTCTCCTGCTTAAGTTGGTAATAAAAAGACAAGCAGCCAGACATTGGGGCCGTGGTCTTTGGTGAGATCAGCTGGGCCACTTCCTGAAAATGTTTGACGTAAACAGAGTCCACATACATGTAGTGACCTAAAGGTATAAAAGAAACTTGGTATAACGACACCCTTTAAAGGACACCACTTACAAGAAGATGTCAAGATATGGGCAGGGACTAGATATGTATCTCTATGACCTGGACAACAATGGTGGGTTCCTAGGAAATTTTAGTAATTCTAAGAAATTTTTTTCCTCTCCTTTCCTCCTATGTACAACCCAAAGTTGTTTGGTTAAGATACCACAGGCAAAACAGTCAGTCTCAGCTCTTTCTTAAGTTTTTATTTGAGACCTGTCTAGTAAAGAAAGTAATAAACTGTCTGAAATTTGGGAACCATTGTTAAATGGATAATATGTTACAACTGAGTAAATTCCCTGCCCCCCAACAGCTCAGTATAGTATTTAGTCTTTTTCCAAGTGCAACTTTTACTGAGGCAACCTAAGTAAATGAACAAGACTGTAAACCATGTCTTTCCTCACGTTTTACTCATCAGTTTATTTAATGTATATCAAATGAATTGGCAAATAACCTTTATTCTGCACATTTCACTGCCTGTATTATTCTGCTTGGTCTATCTAGGGTTTGGTTTCTAAATGCTTTATCTTTACTGAAGAGATTGGTTTCTTTGTAAAATCCTTAAAAAAGACTTTTAGGAGATGTTCATCTACAGAAAAATGCGTAAGTAGATTCCCTCCCCCTCAACAGCCAATATGACCTGCAGGATTTTCAAAGGGTACAGCTTCTCAAATTTTGATTTTGGGAGAGATATCTCAATTTAAGCAGGACACATCCGTGTGCATGGATATGCTGTGCATCTGTACTTTTCCTTCTTCTACACTCCCAGAAACACAGCATCAAAGAGCATCAGTTGATGAATGGAAAAATGGCTCTTCACAAGTAGAAAACTTACAGAAGAATGAAGTGCCAAACTGACAGGGTACTTTAGCATGGAGATTGCAAAGTGTGCTGTTAGGTTTCTATCTACACCACTACATTAATTACTAATAGCGTTCTCAAACCTGGAGTTGTCACTTCTTGCTTCATTCCAGTGGGAGGAGGGGAAAGGGCTCACTTGGCTTTGGGTGTCCTCCTCCAGCCTCCCCACTGCCAGGGGACTGGTGACACTTCAGCAGTACTGGCCTGAGAAGTTCTGGTCTTTGTTTTTCCTCTGCAGTTTTACCACATTTCATAGCTTAATTACAATGTCCCTGACAAACGGTTGATATACCTTCATAGCACACTTCTGTGACTGTTGGCTTCTTGGGGTCTTCTCAGTCTTCTGGGGTCAGGAGTAAGGGTTTGATGTGAAAAAGAAACAGTATGGCTACGAGAAAACAGATCCCTCCCAGTTGGTGGCATTTGCTATCACATACAGTACTTGTTAATATGTGGAGCCGCTGTCTGCCATTGAAGTTGTGGTGAGTTAAACTGCCATCAAAATTTTACTAGCATTTAGGTGACGTGGGATTATGCAGGGCTGGACTGACACTCTGTACTCAACTCACACAATTGTGAAATAAAAAAAAAAGGCACAGCGGCATGAGTTAAGGAAAGAGGATCAACCCTGCTTTTCATGATGCAATTTCTTACACTGTCACAAGCATCACATTGTCTGAGACAGAGCGTGCTGCAGCGGCCAGATCTCCTGACCATCGCCTGCTGTGGTACTTCATGCAACGCTATATCAAAGGCTAAGATATCCCCCAACCCTTCCCTGTGACTACATAAAACGTTCTCCTCTCAGCAAGGTGGCCGGCACAATCATTTCATAAAGGGAAAGTGCTGAAAATCCTTTAAGCCTTTACAGCATTTTGCCTCTGATGGACAGTATTAACAGCACTACGTTTGACTGAAACAAAATTCCTAAGCCCTGTGCAATTTAACTAAATATGTTTTAATCCTTTAGCTTTGCTACTCAACTTTCCCAATAGCCACTGGAAAGAAAACCTCTGCCAAATGTACAGAGCAGCGGTACAAGATTTTAAAGTGTATTGTGGCCCATACTTTTAGAATCCACAGAATTTTCCCCCTCTCTGTCCAAAATTTTATCCTTCTTTCGAGTAATTTTAAAGCCTAGCAAAGGGCATAACAACCTTATTATAAAGCTTACAGGAAATTTTGTGTGAGCTTCTGCAAATTCTCCCCATCTTTTTCTAATCCCTTTTTTCATATAAGTCATTCTTCCCCCACCCAATGCCAGGAGAAAAGAAAGATCTCACATAACAATTTGCAGTATAAGAGTCATACATGGATCACAGACCCAAATTTTCCACTACACTTCTGTTTTACATTTGTTGCTTACCCAGTTCACTGTTTAGTGTGTGGTCTTTGGGCAGGATAGACTGAGAATTGCGAATGTTCCCTCCACCAACAAACCAGTTGACATTGGGGTTCCAGCGGTTCACAAAGCCACAAAGATGATTTTCTTCAAAGTCACATTCTGCAATTGCAGACATCACCAGCTCAGTGCACACATTTTCATTACAGAAACTGGAAAAAGAGGCTATTGCTAAGCACCAGCCTTATTTTACATATGGCAGTGCAATTAACACCTACATTTATAAAACTGTACCCAGAATTTAAAAGCTTATGATTAATGGAAGCAAACTTAGCCACAGTATTTGATCACGACTATGAAATTCTAATTCCCATCCCGTTTGGTCCAATGTACCTTTTCATTATTTGGCAATATAGGATTGCTGCAATTTAAAACCAAATAAAATAGATTTAAAATATACCGCTTCATAGTATTAAATAGTCAGAGTGAAAGTTCCACTTGGAAATCAGGAATGTCTAGAAGCAAAGCAGGACCAGTATTTCACAGCAGTAATGAGACAGCTTTGTTTCTTTTGCAGAGCCAAACAATTGTGACAATGCTATTGGACTCCACCAGAGCTCCCCAGAAATGCAAAGGTCTCTCAGTCTCCTAGACACTGAAATTTTTGAACTTCATTAGCGGTTTTTGGCAAATGTCACGAGGAAATAGCAGTAAGTGTAAGTATCAACAGAGTTTTGAGTCTGCAGCCTGCAAGATGCCACTGTAAGGAAGCATGAGCAGGCAGGCAGCAGAAATTATGTTACAGCTGTTATGTCTAATATTTGTAGCAGTCTAGTTTTGTGACAATATAACACTTGTTCCTGCTTGAACAATAAATAGCTTAAGAATAGAATGAATTACTGTATGTGAATTGTCTATATATATATATCACAGAGACAGCTGAATAAAAGCACGTACTACTGTGTGCAAACTTAGCTTAAAAACAATGAAATGTCTATATGGAGTATGACAGCCTACCTTCAATAAGGAAAAAGACATTGTCTTTTTTCTAAACCCAGACCTTTAATTCAGTTTTAAAATTGCCAAGAAGGCATATTTTTCTATGCAGAGAATATAGGAGCTGAGCAGACCATACTTACCAATACAATATCCAGGAGTTATTTTAATTTCAAAAATTGCTATACTGGCAAATTTATCTTGTCTCATTTCACCTTCCAGTATAATCTGCACAATATAAACCAAATTGTAAATTTTAGGGTTTCAGCATTTCCATTATCACTGTGGACATTTAAACAGGACAAACAGGAGAACAAATTAAATATATGTGGAGAACTTACTGTCCTTACGGTCAGGACAGGTGCTTTTGCTGGAAGAGCTTGGCAAAATGCATTAAAGACAGAGTTAGTGCCCTTCCTCAAGGACAGAAAGCACACTGAAGGACAATGAGACAAGGCCAAAACAGCCCACACTTCATGAAAGAGTATGGGACTCCAGCTTCCTCAGCTGTGGCCACACAGGACGTTATTGCAAGAGATGCGGTGTGATGGGGTTTGGGTAGACATACTCCCAAGATTCAGGCTCCTCTCATAAGGGCCCAGAGGACAGGGACGAGTGAGCGCTGCTGCAGACCCAAGACCCAGGAGGTCCCGTGTCCGTGAGGGGACGCCGGCAGCTCCGCATGGCTGCCGGGAGGTGAGGCACTGCCAGCGCCCAGCTCGGCTGCACCACGCGCTGCCTGGGAAGGCTACTGCCTGCCAGGCTCGGCACAGCTCTGCTCACTGGTTTTGGGGACAGAGGGGTCGACTGACGCACACAGAGGTGGAAGCCAAGAATAGGGCCCAGGGTGGAAATGTTCGAAAAGTAGTCCTTATGCCACAGCACGTGCACCAGGAAAGCCTGTAGCATCTTCCAAAATCAGGCATACCTTGTACTTCTTTGTGCTGTTCGTTAAGTCTAAGCTAGCTATGAGCCAGCTATCTGAAGGCTCCTTGGCTGACCAGAGCAAACGGTCAAAGCTCTCTCCTTCCTGCCTCAGGTACAGGTTGAGCCTGGCGGGATCAGGTGAAGTCTCCGAAGTTGTTGCTATCTGATAAATCAGTCTGACACAGCTCCACTCCTCAGAGTACAGCTCAGGGCTGGACAGCACTGCTTTCTCACCCTCGTAGGATGTATCCACAGAAATGTAATGTCCTGGGAACAAAGGCAAGATACACATCCATATAATAAATGTTAGAGACTTTGCTTTTGCATCACTGGATAAAAGTATTTATTTATAAAGGAATGGTTGTTCTGGGGCTAGGTCAGGAGATTGAGACTGCCATTCATTTAACCTTTTGATAGCTCACTATACCTGTACAAATGCCACTTCATGTGTCTCATGCCATTTTTAGTCACAATTTTTACATTATTGGAAATCTTCAGAGAAAGATGTTAAATAAGTGTAAAGCAGATTATTAAGACAAACAGCTATTATTTTAAGTATTTCCCTCCAAAACTGATAGCTACAAGTTCCAAAGCATTTCTAGTTTTAAAGAACAAAACTAGAAAGACACTTGTAAGTAGTAAAACTTAACATGTGCAAATCTGCTGATTCAAAAGAAGTGCTAAATGTAAAGTTACGTTTAAACATATCATCTGTCTCAATGGGATTATTTAAAAATTAATCTCCAGATGGATATTGTAGGAGCAGGGCCTAAAATATCACCTCCTCTATAAGAACAAAAGCAAGTATGGGATGACAAGCTAAAAAGTCAAGAGGAGGCCAATAAAATGCCAAAGAAACAACATGTAGAAAAAGAAGGATAAATAAATCACAGCAAAATACAAGTCTGGTCCTGTAGACCTTACTAACACATCAAAACCAAGATCAGAAGAATAAAACAGGATACAGGAGTCACAGAAACCTGGAATGCAATGCCAGAAACAAGTGAAACAGAGAAAGAAAATTAAAAACAAAAACAAAAATAAAACAAGCTAGGACATCCATGGCTGAAACATTACCCCATAGATAATCAGGAAAATGATCCTCCTAACCTAGCGGGAATGTATATCAGACAAATCCCATTCCTGATACTATTTCTCAGCAGCCAGGCTGCAAGCAAGAGTCACAAGAACTGTCAGGGACTGTGTCAAGTCTGTCCTTCACCCAGCAGCACATCACACCTATACTAGAGCATGTATTTCTTCTTCTTTAATCTCATTTCACTTGACCACAGAGCCTGTTCTCAGTTACCACACATATGTAAGCACTTGTTTAACTTGGACACGCCAGCAATTGGAGTGATGTTAAATATATTACTTGCCTTTGAGGCACACTCTCCCCTCCCAAATCCTGCCTGAACCCTCCAACTCTACCAGGCCACCCTAGGGTTGCTTCCTAGGAGCTCCAATATCATCCTCTCATATTCACAACTATTCTCTCCTACGTGAAAAAAATCATCTGCGCAGACAGTACCAACCCCAAGGCAAACAGCATGTACAGATTGGTCTGTGAGGTTCCCGAAGTCCTCCCCCACACCCCGCCCCGGGGAAGATGCCTGGAGCAGGCAGCAGCTCTGACAACACCTGATTCCTTGGGCAGTGCATGTTACAGCATCCCCCTGCATTTGCTCCCTCTCTCACCTGCAGACACTGTGCACAGCAACCCATGTGTACTGTACATTTTTGTTTAAGAGTTGTAAGATAAATGATTGTCACTTACTCAGCGGGTAGATGCAGCCCTAAGCAGTATAAGGGGCTGTGTAAATACAAGAAAGCTGCATTTTCTTTCCCTTTTTAGGGAATGGAATTTTTTTTTGCCTCTTACCATAATTTCTCTTTGTATCTACTGTGTCTGGTTATAGTCTTTTGAAGGAATATACAAAATCACTGGTTAAGTACGAGTAATTTGTTACTGCAGCAGCAGTAACATGAAAGCAAAATAAACACAGGAACAAATATTTAAAAATAGGCACCTAATGTGGCTGCCAAATACTTAATCTGCCACTATGTACAATGTGAATGCATAAAACATCCACTTGCATACAGATATCAAGTTAGTTCACAAGAGCTAGCACAGGTATGCATGTTTTTCACATGCATGGAGGCTAGAGGGAAATCACCAAGGTCTATCAGAAGTTGAATGCTTCTGACACATTTGCTTTTAATTGATATAAATGGCAACACCCAGTTCAGAAAAAGAATCTTTGTTTTTAAGCTAGTCTGAATTTGGATCATTTTGCCTACAAAGAAACCTACAATTCAGAATCCGTGCCTGGCAATTTCAGTTTAGATTTCAGCCCTATTTTTGTCTGTACTTCATGAGAAAACCCATAGGAAACAGAGCCTTCTTATAATATTTACCTTTTTTTTTTTTCAGAGATAAATTAGTGTTGACATAGGAAAACATATTCACATGCAGACCTCAAATTACCAGCTATGAGGCATAAATGGCTGTCTAGTTTTAAGGCTTAATTATAAGTAGACTAAGGTTCTTCTACAAAAATAGTGATTTAAAAGAGAAAGAAAACCTCTTAGAGTTTCCAGTTGGGATGATTATGCTTCTATAAACTTGACTCTGGTTCCTCTACTTTGCTGTACACTTGCTTTCACTTGGTCTGATTCCTCACTGATACAAGAGCAAAGATCATGAACTCTCGTCTTATTCAGGGTGGGGTTTTTTTTTTTAAAAAAAAGACTAATTTGACCTATTCGTTACAGTGTCCAGAAATGGAGTGCTCTCACCCTCTACTTTCTAATCATTTTAGCATGTTCTGGAAATTTAAATGTGTGATTGGCTCCACTGAAATCAATGGGAGTACTGATAGTAAGTTTAAATGCTTTGCTAATCAGGATCAGGGAGCTTGGCAATTTGCAGTACCAAGCACAGAAAATGCTAATGTTAAACATCTTCCAAATGAATGCTGCCATTGACTAAATGGCCTTTATACTAAACTGTATTTCAATAATAGCAACGACGTGCCATTGCTGCAGAAAGGAAGGTCTCACCATGCAGACTTCAAGGACTGACACAGAGCAATTGTGAGCGCAAATCAATGCAAAGAGAGGGTTCCTTGGAGTAAGGAAACAGACAACTTTCCACACTTGTTTGTGGGAGTAACAGAAGGGTATTTAGCAGTCTGTGGAGAATTTGATGAATGCACAGTGCTGTAGCCTGAATTCTCTCATTAAAAATGTAACATGCAGCTTCATTTTGCAGCATGCCACATGATTTTTTTCCTCAAAATCCTCCTCCTCCAAATGCCCATAGCACTTAATTTATAGCAGTCATTCAGGAGTTATCAAGAGGCGGCTACTCTTCAAAATCACAGGAAAGCAGGAGAGGTAGTGACAAAACGCTAGGAAAAGCCTGATTACACAGAAACACAAGCATAAAATTCCTGGCAATTACTTGTCCATGGGGTAGACGCAGGCCTAAGCAGTATAAAGGGCTGCGCAAATACAGGAAAGCTGCACTTTCTTTCAATTTTTGGTGAATGGTATGAGGTTTTGACATTATGTGAAGACACCAGATAAGCTTCTTCACAAACAACAGCCAGGGATCGCTAACTGCCTTTGTGTGCTAACAGCTAGCAGTTTCCCAGTGAAACAGCCAAGAAAGGAGATGGGGAAATGGGACTCTCATGTATTTCCTTCACCGCTCGCTCACTACTCAAGCTGGCGAGCAATGCACTTTTTAACCACATTCCTATAATGACTTTTTACCTATTGTATAACTTCACTGTCTTCTCCTTGACAGCTGAATCAAACTGTACAGGACCAAGCATGTGTTCATTTTATGTTCCTCCATGTCCAAGCAAAATATTGAGCCCTGGAGGGATTAGGACCCAATGTTTCTAACCTATGCCTCCTCAATTCAGAGATGCATTGTGGCGGTTAAGACTCACAAAATGAGACCTTTAAAATCCTTCTGTATGCATGTCTGTCATCTTGCTGCTCTAATAAGCAGTTCCATACAGAATCTCTCTCAATTACAGTTGGTTATGCTTTAAGTCTATGAGTCATTCACCCAAATTGTCCAAATCTATATTTAATTTTTTTCTTTATTTACTTACCAAATAGGCACCAATATATCAGTCAGCAGTGATTATATCAATGGTTTAGGAGTAGGGGGGTTGAGTCCAATACTACTTTTTCCCCAAACCAGTGCAGAAAATACACTGATTGCGCTCTCTGTAAATAACACAAACCAGGCAAAATGCCAGACACTGGTTAATAAACGAAACCAAATTCCATTGACAAAATGAAAAAAAAAAAACACAACTGGGATAACTAAAACTACCAGTTAGCTTTTCAATTATATATTTTGTCTGTAAAAATTTGGAAGGGTAACCACATACATGTTAGACCCCTTGTGGGGTTTATATCTGACACAGCTGTTTGCTTAGTTCAGCAACAGTGCAGCTTTACAAGAAAAACTGCATATAAGCAGTGAGCTCCAAGAGAAACATTATTAAGGAAATACGAAGCAGAAAAAGTTTGGGAATTTACATTTGATTAGGCACTCATTTGTAAAGAAAATTTGCAAGAAATGTCTTAAAGTTACCAGTCATTTTTTAATACCTATTAAGCCTTCTTACATCACCAGGAAAAGTTAGTTAAACATTTTAACAATACTCGTGGGTACAGATGAGGTTTAGATGAAGGTTCAGAGTTGCAGTTAAGAACACAGAAATTCTACCAGCTTCTTCATATGAGATTCTGGCTGAATCTAGAAGAAGGCTTGTGACACCGAATAGGAAATCTTCGGACTCAACACTCTACCTTTGGTTCAATTTTTTTTCAGTAGAAAGCAAACTTTTCAACTAAAGTGGACATTTTTTTGCTGACAATTTGTATTGAAAAACAGAACCGTGTGGATCAATGTTAAATTTGTCCTATCTACAAAAAGTTTAGGTTTTCCAAAGAAAATTCTTCCTCTAAACAGGAACAGTCACCATGCATTTTGGTAAGGCCTTTTGGAGGGAAGAGTTGGAGGGTGAGGTGGGTTTTTTTTCAAATTTTTTTAGGCAGTGTCTTGGGAAAGCAAAAAATTGCACAAGCAAGTGACTTTTCTGTTGGAGGTAAAGCTTTTGCTCTACAATTCCATGAAGAAAGTAAAAGAAATCCCCAAACCAATCAAACACACAAAAGCCTGCACAAATATTTCAGCTGGGCTTACAATATTGTGCTGAGATTAGAGGATGAGCTTAAACTACTGCTTGGTGGCTAAGAGTCAAGAGGTGGCTACCTCTTGGCAAAGTGGTAGCAGCAGTGCCTCCCATGCAGCTGGAGAAAGCATCGCCTCTCACCACTGCTGCTGGACCCAAGCAGGAGGTCTGTCCACCACCCAGGCCCCCTGCATGGTATATGCTGGGACCAATTAGAGTTGTCATCATAGGAAAAAACTTTTTGGTCTTTAAACCTCCTTGTCTCCTCCGTGATTTCCTAAAAGCAGCTCTATGACAATAGCTGAGGGATGGAGAAGCAGGAGGTGGTCTGTGTTTGTTGTCTGCAGTGACTGACACGCACTGCTACTGTCCAGGGTTCTCCTCCCCTCATGTGTCTTCAGAAGCATCTCAAGCCTAAAGCTGTCACCTTTCTGCAGCAAAAGCCTGGTTCTGCCTGGCTGCTGCCAGCTCCTCAAACCTCTCTTGCTGCCCAGGCAGGGAGGGCAACTGAGGACCCCATTAAATCTGGTGCTGTACTGCTCAGCTTCTTCAGGAGGAACAATGGGGTTTCCAGGCAACTTTCACAAAGCTGAGTAGTATTTATTCAAAACAAAAGCATTTTGTAGAAAAGCACAGCCTCGAGCCATGAACACACAGGCGCTTCACCCAGGCAGTCACGCACCTTCCTTCTGCTGGATCTGCAGCCCTGAGGACAGGAGCTCCCCTGGCAGCTGTTTCTCCAAGCTCACCCTGCTTTACTGAGTCTCTCTCTGAGGACTGAGACCTTTTGTTTGCCAAGGCCACCAGACCAGGCCAGGGAGCTCGTGTTTCCCAGCCCTGGGGGATGAATCTTCAAGGGCTCCTGTCCAGGCAGAGGGCTTGGATTAGCTACCAATCCCATCTTCTGCCCTGTCCTCTGCTCCTCCAAAAACTTCAGAAATACAGCTGTTAGCAAGCCTGTCAAAATCATAAAAGTAATACAATTAGCTCTGAAACACTCTGTGACTGCAGCATCTGGTTGCAGCTACTACCACACTGGCAATGCCTTCCAGCCTGGATCCGTCAGCGTGCCTGTGAAAGTCTGGCAAAGGCCCAGCCTGCGCTGCCGTTTTCTGTTTCTGATTTAGAGAAGTTGCTCTGCTGCACTGGGGACACTTGAACTTGTAAGAGCTTTTGGCAACAGCCGGGTCCTCTCCTTGCTCTCCCTCCTGAGGTCCCACGGTCTTTACATCATGCACCAATTACACCACGTCTTCTGTCTGTTCCAAACACAAGCATGTGGGTTTGTTTCCTTTCACAATGACCTCACAGATTTTTATACACTTTTCAAGCTTGCTTTCTGTTTTTTCCAACCATCAGGTCCAGTGAGCTGTTGTTCAGACCACTCAGTTCTCCGTTTCACGCTGTTCATTACATAACGTTGACAACTTTTTATCTGCTGAAACAAGGGTTGCCAGGTTCTTCTCCAGTATCTCTGGTTTTCCTTAAAACAGCTCTTTTAAAAAGCCATCTCCGTGATTTTTATTAGCTGGTGCACTTGAGCAGGACATAGGTAAGATTTGGAGACACAAGACTCTCTGCTGTGAATTTCTGAATAGGAAATAATTCAGAAAAGCCTTTTCTTTCTTCTTTGGCATCCTAAAGCAGTTTTCATTGTCGCCAGGCAATATTAAAGATAAAAAACCAGATAAAGTAGAAACCATCAGGCATCTATTTGTTCAGAGTGTTCACCTCTTTTATTACAAGCTCTATCCTTTTGCTTAATCATGTTTCCACCAGGATCAAACACACAGGGGAAAGCACTGTGATAGCTCTTTCAGCACAGCTGCTTGCACAGGGCTGCATTCCTTCAGCAAAAGAATATGAAATTTCACTCCTGTGTCATTCCCTTGCATGATGTTGTTTATTTACTTTGTTCATTGACCCTTTCATTTATTTATGCAGATGCACATGGTGTGATGTGGTGGAGTATGCCTGTAATGTAGTACGAGCTCTGCTTTGTGTTACGTGCTGAGCACGTCTCAGCCTGCCCAAGGCAAACCTACCCATCTGCAGTCCACACAGCTTTAGCACTTCTTTGAAGAAAAATCAATCAGATTTGCAACCCACACCAAACCATTGTCCTGCACCCCACAGGGGAACCAACTCAATAAAGTTGGTGAGCCAGACCATGTGACAAGGGACTTCTTGCTGTGTTTTAAGAGAGGGGGTTTCTGGGGCCACACTTCTCCTCAGGTCAGTGACATGCACAGCCATGAGGGGTAAGAGTTTGAGAGAGAAGAGATAGTCCAACCCAACCAACACTGATTTGGCTGCTGCATAACAGGATTTCCATTAATCTGGAAGATTATGCTCTTGTGCTTCAAAAGGAAAGACTTCTTGGTTGAGAAACTTCCTTGATAAGCTCCAAAGGGGTTAAACAAAAAAGCCCAGGGTAAGTGAAACTCTGAAGCAAACCTGCACTCAGCCAGGGAAGCGGGAAGACCCTGGTCACCGTGAGCAGCAGCCCCGGGAGGGAGAGAACAAGTGAGCCTTGGAGCTGGGGCCCAGGGGCGAGCAGGGACAAAGTCTGCCCAGAATGACTTGGGTTAGGTGCACAAGGGAGCGGGGTTACAACATGCAGGGGGTCCTGGGCCAGGCTGCAAACGCTGCCCTCAGGGAAGGAAAAAACCCTTCAACCAGTAGCCTTCTGGAGTGCATCTGCAAACCACAGGGATGCACTCCATGAAAGATAATAAAAACAAAACTTTTCTGCTGCATGGATCTGCTCTCTTTGCATCTGCCAAATCACTTGGCCTACTGCATTACCCTGAAAACCAGCTCATCTGCCTAAACGCTTGTCTGTCTCTCCCAGCTATATCAAGTCAACTTATAAAATGTTACCTTTGCCTACAAGCCTTGTCCCTCCAAGGAAAGTTATAAATATTTTTGGAATTAGTATAATAAATTACATTAGTAATAAACTACATTTACTCTGATGATCACCTGGGCCCTGGGCTTCAGAAGTTGAACTCCTGTGAATTCACTTTCCTGCTTTCCATAAGCGCAGTGGTTTTATATTCTTTTTTTATACCAGGATCATTAGGGTCACTGGCAGGCTCATGGTAGGCTAATCTGTGATCTCATGTCACAAAATACAAACAGAACTGCTAACAGATGAGGTATGTATTTATATCCATGTTCTGAAATGGCTGGCCAATCAGATCATGCTGCGTGCTAGCAGTAACCTGGTAGAAGGTCACCTGAGGGAATCAACTAGCCACATCATCAGATTCCAACAGCCGTTGGAGGTCACTGCCTTGTAATTTGTCCATCACCAGCTGCTGCCGTGGCAGGCCCTTAGCTACTGCTGTGTTTACTCAATGGCTACTCTCGAGTAATCCACTCTAAGCAAGAAAGCAGCCACAGTGACTCATCTTCTGTTCCAGCAAGCCTCATCCTGGACCAGGAACATGCAATGGGTGAAGATTCAGCATCTGCAACCACAAAACCTGCAGCCAAGGAACACATCTATTGATGTAGAACATCACAACCACTGGGACCATGGCTAGTATTTCCTGGAGCTCTGCAAAACTGCATCTGGCAGTTAGCCACTTCAAAAGATCAACACTGGCAGCTTCAATTTACAAGGGATGCTTCTAGGCTTGCAGTCCTGTACATCATTCCTGCCTGGCAGGCACCTGGTAGCAACTGAGGATGTGTGCCAGTGTGTATGGACAGACTGAGGCAAAATTCACAAAATTGGAGAATGGGGTTTTTCAAGGGTTTATCAAAATAGCCTAAGGCTAGATAACTGTAATCTCTAAAACATCTCACACACATTTTAGGGGAATAAAAAGTAGTTATACATTTAATCCTGAAATCTACATTTGCCATTTGAGCTTTAAGTATAACCTGTTGTATCATCACATGCATTAGATATCAACTGCCCTATAACCAGAGATCTTCAAGAAAAGATTTTTCATTCAATGCAATTAATGCATCCAGCTTCCTGCCTCTTCCCTTCAAGCAGGAAGGACCCTTCAAATGAAATGTATCCATGCTCCATGGTAGAGTACATCCATCAGAAGCTGAAAATAGGAGCTCTGGTCATAACCTTAATCCTCCAAGAGCACTCCTTTCCACAAACATGAACGATGACTTCTAATAGAAACTGTTAAAAATGGTAAAATTAAATGAGAGGTGGATTGCACAGCCTAGAATTCAACCTATCAAGGCTACTCTGAGTTTTGTTTTTTCTTCTTTAATTATTACTCTCTACTTGTTTTTGTTGAGTGGATAATTTTAAAAATATGAAATGCTAGAAATAAAAAGGCAGGAATGAAAGCTTGCTCTAGTTTGTTGGGATTTTTTTCCAGGAACTTGCATGTACTTACTAACCCCAGAATGACTTCCTAGCTTTTACAGGGATTATAGAAAATTGCACATTGATAAATTTACTGCTGGTCTCAAAGTGTATCAGTAGATCCCAAAGTATTTTACAGGATGCCTCTGTGGGGAGGGGCTGGTGCCCTGCAGCTCCCTCCCTTCTGAGTCAGTAGTGGCATCTCTAGTACCACTGGCAGGGGATTCAGTTGTGGAGCTTCAGCTCCCAGCGAGGCATCTGGACTACCCAGAATTATGTTTGTAAGGATCACTTGGTATCGAACGCAAGACACTTTCTTGTGCAAACTCCAGTCTGAGGGAACAGGAAGAAACGGATGCCAATGAACATTTCGGCATTTAGGAGATTTAGGAACCAGTATTTTGCTTTCCACCAGATACCTAATTGCTATCTGTAATCAACAGAGTTTTGATACACTTCAGCTTCCCTGGGATTTGTGTTTTACTTAAAACAGCCAGTCAAATTCTTCTTTGGGACTGAGTCCAAGTCAGTGAACCACCTTATACATCCGAACTAATCTCAAGGCACTGGATGTCACCCAGAATATGCACAGGGCTCTGCCATCTGTCTGGCCCCATCCACTCTTCACACGTCTGTCACGTCGTGGTGGCCTCTCTGCTTCCCCTCGCTAGGCAGTGGTCAGCAAACGAATTCCATCAGGCAGCCCCTTCACACGCTCCCCAGCTGCCCAGGGACACTTGTCATCGCAGATGTTCAGACTTTATTCTTAACGCAAGCCCCAAATATTCCCCCCCCCCTTTCTTTTTCTAGATAACTTTGGAAGTGAAAATCCACTGAAACTTTTGGCAAATTTTAGCACTTACTGCAACTTCATTCCAGTGAATATCCAGTATTAACCTCAGGCATTTTCTTGCAAGGGCATTCAGCATACCCCAGTTGAGCTGTAAGACACATTTATCAAGACAGAAATAGCACTTGAGATATAAACTGGTCATTGGAAAAAATCTATCAGTCTGAGCCATCCAGTTCATGACACTATTTCCTTCATGATATCCTCACTGACTCACATTTCACTGCCAAAGTAAGTAAAAGCTTGTCAAAACTTTCCAAAGTATTAGAGTTTATGGGCCCTCATTAGATTTTTTGAAGTATTATTATTTTTTTCCCCTAATGGATTGTTAAGGCTATTAGGCCTCATTGTTCTTACTTTACATCCTAAATATCCTAGGGTGATCACATAGGCATTAATGAAATTTAGGAACTTCCATAAAACACTGCTCTTAGTGCACTTGGGCCGCCAGATCTCACCAGGCACCAAACACTACCCACAGGGAGCTGTTCCCTTACAAATGTGCACCCTGATTTATTGCTCATAATGTAATCAAAGGACCCTAAAAAGGCCCCAGCAGATCCAACCCTGCATCCTCCCAGCCAGCAATCAGTACCCAATAGTGGTCACAGATGGATGCTCGGGGAAGAATTAAGTGCAATAGTCCCCTGTGCGCCTGCCCAGTCCATCGCTACTTTTCAGTGTGGAGGACAGCCTGAGCTCATGGTGTTATCAGCTGGATCAACAAATGAGTCCAACAGAGCAGCATGTGCCTCGTACTTACTCTAAATAAAAATAAACTATGCAGAAAATAAACCCTGCAGAAATAACTTTGCTCTATCTGCCAAGCTCTGTGTGGTCTTTCTAAAAACAGTGCTTAGTCCAGTTTATCTCAGAAAGCTTTTTAGCGTCGTATTTGCCATAAAGTATAGTTCAGAAGTTATTTCAGACAAGGCAAATGCTGGAATGCTTGAAGGTGTTACTGAAGTTCATACAGTGTCAATGAACACGTTCAGTACTGGTCCCAACACATTTTCTGTGTGTTTACAGTTTCCCCAGGAACAGTGAATTCTCTCCTGGAAAAGTATTTTCTGTGAACAGGCTGCCTTTGGGGGGAACCGGAGCCAGGAGCTCTCTTGGGGCACAGGCCCGTACTCCCATGCAGGGCCCTCAGCCCTGGCCAGCGCCGGCAGCAGCCCCAGCACACCTGGCTGGTCATTGGCAGTCACACACCACTTTGACGCCGGTGTTAAAAAACACATTTTCAAGTCTCAAATTTTCCCAGCAGCTGATCCCACCAGCTTTGCCTGTTACCCTGCAGAGTCAGAAACTTGTGCTGCCAGCAGGGAAAGCTCGTTGTTTACTCAAGAAATTTGCGGTTGTACTTGGTTGTACAAGAAGTATCAGTGGACATCATGGGGATTACAGAGGCAATTAGCTCCTTATTAAATGTTAACAAGTGATTAGACTACCTCCACAATCTTTACTTTGGGTTCAACTTTCATGCATATGCAAGCCCACACTGCAGCCCGTCTCTTAAAAGTGAGGGTGTAGGACTGTCTTTTCCAGACTCCGCTCCAAATAGCATTGACAGCTGCTCTGCAACACACATACAAGAGCTATTTGCCATGAAATATGTTATCACTGCAGCTTCCTCACACCGTCCCCAGCCTCTCCCTTCACTGTGGAGCAGGAGAAAGACCTGTTTCCACAGCACAGAGAGGGTGAAACTCCCAGAGCTGCTGCTCCTCCTCCACACCTCAAAAGCTGAGAGTAAACTAGGCCACAAGAACAGCTGCTTGCCAAGTTTTATCTTGGAAAACAAGGGAAATATTTATGACCGTTGGGAACTTGGGGGGGGGGGGGGAGAAGACAACTTTTCAATGTGTGATACTGAAAATAACCCGAAGCACCGAGCCATTATTCCTACAACTATGGTGCTCTCAGGGAGGAATACACAAAGTCTCACACACCAGTCTTCAAAAGGCTGGTCTCTAACACTACCAAGAAGCTGATCCAAGCCAACAGAGTATATGACAACCATCTAAGGCCAAAGATCTTCACAGTCAGAATTTAGGAAAATGTAATTTCACAGGATCTCTGCAACCAGAACTTTACTGTATAGATTTTTTTTTTTTTCATTTAAAAAAGAAGACCTTAATGAAGGGGGGGAGGGCAGATAAATAAAATACATCATGCAAATAGGTAACTAAATTTTCTGTGAATTTTTAAAAAGCAAAAAAGCACACAAAGCTTTAGAGAGCAAGGGATACAGCATACATCACAAAGAAAACAACCAAGCAGGGATATTCATGTACATGGTTACTTCCTCACTTTTAAAAGTGTTCTACTTTCTTTTCCACAGGATTTTTTTTCCTCATGCTGGCTTTTTAAAAATCTGCTTAAGACAAACAAACAAACAAAAAGTCTGCAATATCTTCACGATTTGCAAATACAGGATTTTTTTTTCTTTGTAATGCTTCAGATTCTCGAGGCAAACTATAGGAGTATTAATGGTCAGGAAACTGGCCTCAAGAAATGCCCGTGGCTGTCCCTGCAACCCTCTGGAGAGGAAGATGGCTCTGCTCCCCAGCTGTTCTCAGACCTGAGAACCAAGCTTTTTCAGGACAATATTGACTGATTCCAGCAGGGAAAGCACACAATGGATTTTAAACCTGCCCTCATCCTCCGCATCCCTGCGCCACACAAAGCCCAGTTAGAAGAAAATTAAACCCACAGAGGCTTGCTGAAAACAGATCTAACTGGGTAGCTAAACCTCTGCTCAGCTATTTCATGAGAGAAAAAAACCTGTAGTTACTTCTTTGTATCTCCCTCCATAAGTAATTCAGTAATGTATGAGGGCTTAAATTCTACATCAGATACAAAAGAGGAAAGAAAACTATATCAACTGAAAAGTTTGTTTAATCATGGCCCAAGGGATTGCCAGTGGACCACTGGAGAGAAACTGCAAGCACAAGCTAAATTCTCTCTTGTATTAAGCAAAGCCGTGGCAGCCTGCCAGACGATGAGAAATCACTACATGGCAAAGAGGTCTGCAAACGGGCAGGTCAGTGTCAGGCAGAAGGCAGGCAGCTGCCAAAACCCACTGCATCTTTGTGTAGATCTCTTGGCATTTGACATTTGTTCTTTGGCATGGAGGAAATGTGTCACAAGAAGCAGTTGGCAACCTCATCTGGACAGGAAAGGAGTCCTCCGGTGCAGGATCTGAGGCAGACATACTCATTCCCTGCTGACTAATTGTCGTGGTTAAAACTCATGAAGACATTCCCCATTAGGCACTCACCTACAGAACACAGTGTGCAAGTTTGCTATTGCTGGTGTGACTTGCACACTGCGTAAATGCAGTCTCTCCCGTCAGGCTCATTACCTTCTTTACTGGTTTGCTGAATCTCCAGGAGATCCAAAATCATCAACATTTTCTATTTCTTCTAGGCATATTTAACCTCTGAAATTCATGTCCTTTCTTTTCAGGGGAAAAGGGTAGATAGGCATTTGACGGGATAATGAAACAGTTGAGTAAGTCTTCCTTATTGAAAAGCAACTGGACACCACTTTTTAAAGATGCTTACCCTTCTTTTGGGAGTTCAACAGTGATAACCAGGTCCTGGTTATATCAAAACAAATGTGAGATAAACCAAACTGGGCATGCTTTGACAGCATCTGGTTAACATTGTAATTTATTCCTCATGCAGAAGAAATGATGAAGGAGATTCTTAGTATAGCACCATGGCTTGAATTCTGAAATAAAATCACAGCTCACCTTTTTGAATGCCCTTCCAGAACAGCTCAGAGTTAGGTGCTAGAATTCAGCCTCAGGGTGGCCTTTTAATAAACAGTAATTGAAAAGTATACTTTCTGCTCCAGGAGAGCTGAAACTTTGGCTTTAGTTTGTATATGGTCACATTGTGTATTTGTACAAGTGTTGCCATAGAATTACAACATATAGAAACCTGGGCAACAGATCATGCGAACAGACAATAATCCTAAGAATTATGTAAACAAACACAAAGCAAATTCCACTGCAACCAAACTGTATTCATCAAACAGACCTGTTGGAGTGTATTTCTGTGCCAGCTATGAAAGACACATACTGGTATAGCTGAATATAAAAATGAGGCTCAATAAAACTCAGATCTTGGTCAAGATGAGCCAAATATTAATTGCGACATTCAAAAGTAGCAGTCATTTGGTAACTTCAGAAGATTCTCAGATATTGAGAACAACCTTTGATATGGAGAGATATGGATTTGATGGATACGGATTTGATAGATAAGGAACTGGCTGGCTGGCCATCCGTAACATCCAAAGAGTTACAGTCAACAGCTCAAATGTCCAAATGGAAACCAGTAATGACTGGTATCCCTCAAGGGTCCAACGGGGACCAGTACTGTTTAGTATCTTCATCAATGACATAGGCAGTGGGATCGAGTGCACCCTCAGGAAGTCTGCAGATGACAAAGGGAAGAGATGCCATCCAGAGGGACCTTGACAGGCTTGAAGAGGGCCCATGTGAACCTCACAAAGCTCAACAAGGCCAAGTGCAAGGTCCTGCACCTGTGTCAGGGGAACCGCCAGTATCAGTACAGACTGGGGAATGAATGGATTGAGAGCAGCCCTGTGGAGAAGGACTTGTGAGTACTGGTGGATGTAAAATTGGACATGAGCCTGCAATGTGCACTTGCAGCCCAGAAAGCCAGTCATATCCTGGGCTGCCTCAAAAGCAGTGTGACCAGCAGGTCGAGGGAGGTGATTCTTCCCCTCTACTCTGCTCTCATGAGATCTCACCTGGAGTACTGCATCCAGCTCTGGGGGCCCCAGTACAAAAAAGACACAGACCTTTTGGAGTGGGTCCAGAGGAGGGCCACAAAGATGATCAGAGGGCTGGAGCACCTCTCCTATGAAGACAGAGTTCTGGTTGTTTCAGCCTGGAGAAAAGGAGGCTCTGGGAAGAATTTACTGCAGCCTTTCAATATTTAAAGGGGGCTTCTAAGTAAGATGGAGACAGACTTTTTACCAGGGTCTATTGTGACAGGACAAGGGGCAATAGCTTTAAACTGAAAGCAGTAGGTTTAGCTTGGACATAAAGAAGAAATTTTTCATGAGTGTGGTGAGGCACAGGCATCTGTTGCCCAGAGGCGTTGTGGATGTCCCATTCCTGGAAGGCTGGATGAGGCTTTGGACAACCTGGTCTAGTGGAGGGTGTCCCTGCCCATGGCGGGGGGATTGGAACTAGATGAGCTTGAAAGGTCCCTTTCAACCCAAACTGTTTTGTTATTCTGTGATTCTATAATATTAAATATGAATGTAATTGTGGAATAAGTTGTTGGGGTAGGAGAAAACAGCAATTAGTATAGAGTACTTCATTACAGTTAGCATTTCAAAATAAATTAATTAATGTTAGTTGAAAATTATAAATATGTCATAATTGAAGATAACAACAAATTCAATTTTTTTAAGTAATACCTATGTAATCAGTTTGATTTGAATCTGACAAGGGAATAAGTTAATGTACTCACCTCCAGAATAAGAGTCTGGAACTGAACAACCCATCCCATGCTCATTTCTGACACTGAAGTTGCACACAGCAGGTTCATCCTCCCTCACAGCTTATTGCTCTTTGGCTATGTGTACTTGCAGACAGCTTACTGACATCAGGCTGTATTATCAGCTCCAGATGACAGGCAACAGAAGCAGCTGGGATAGAGACTCAGTATTTAATAATTTTTATAATTCTCCTGACATTCTGGGAAAATTTTAACGTTTATTGTTTGGCAATTCATCTACATAAAATGTTGGAAGAACTAACAAGGTTGAAAAGCAGAGGCTCTAGATGAAGCATAAAATATTGGTGCATATCGATTCCTATTTGACCTGGACTCCTTTAGCACACCTCTCTCAACAGAGAGGTTACTGTGGTCTAACTATCTAATGCCTTCATGAATTCAGACAACCTCTTTTGCTCTAGATTCTAATCCATGTCCTTGCAGTGCTGTATTTCTTGTAGCCTTCAGGTAGCCCACTGGATAACAGCAACCATAGGAGCACTAATGGAAACCCTGCAGCAGATTTCCCATGCGCTTCATGCAGCTTCCTCAGCAACATGTCAGTAGAGTCACCAGTAAAATGTACAGACCTACTGTGCAAGTACAGTCTGCAAACATCTCCCTCCAAATGATGTTACAGGCTGCCGCCTTCTATCAGTGATGCATTATTATGAGGACCTTTCAGACTACCACCCTTCCCTCTCAAGAGTTTCCCACAGTACTATACAGGTCGTGTACACACTATACAAACTAGGATGGTACGATTACCAAATTAGAAAAGGCCTCAAGAAGGAGGTTCACCTACTGCAGATGTCCAGCAGGCAACATTTTCATTTTCCATCAAGCTTCAAAGATTCAGGTTCTTTCCTCTTTTCACAGAATCACTTGAATATTTTCAAACTGTGGACTTATATTGAAACTTCTACTGCTCTAGGCTTCAGCTGGAGCCCTCCCTCTCTGTCTTTGTCTCTCTCTCTTGAGTAGCAAACAGAGATACCGAAGTTGACAAGTGAGTGACACGTGCAATCTCGCAGTAAGTGGCTATAACAATAGTGGACTAACTTGCAGGTTGACTAAAGGCATAGCAGTGAAAGTCCCTTCCAGATGCATACCTAACACAAACCACAAAATGTTCTATCAAAAATAAACTGCACAAAAGCTAAGCGACTCTGGAAAGGCTAACTAACAGAAAAAGATCCAGCTGACCCTGCTGAGGAAAAGATTATTAGAGTCCTCTGCTAGTAAGGGGTGATTGATCATCTATTTCTGGCTTCAGTGCACACCAGCTGTGAAGTCTACTCCAAAGTCATGAGTGCTTTTTCATATAAAAACAAACACTGATTACAGCTCTTTGCTTTTTTACCTACATGTGGTGGCTCAAGCTACACATACCGCTCATCTTTTTTCCATATATGACAACTTCACTGAGCAAAGTTCTCTCTTCTTTTTCAAACAAACTGCAGTTACTGCCCTAATAATTCTCCAGGTTGACACTCAGTTTAAAATAGGCACTAGAAGTGGCTATATTTAGAGAACAATCTGGTATTGGTATAAATCCTCTCATGTTTCCACTTAAACACACAAGAATATTCTTGGTCAGGAAAGAAATCCCTCTGCAAAAAGCCTTGCAAGAATTAAAAGGCAAAGCAATGACTATATAGAAACTAGTAAAGATTCATGTCTTTGAACTCCTCCTGCTTGTTAAAAAACTTTAACTAAACCTATACAAAGCAACAGCTTAGATTAGCATTGCCTAGCTATCTGTATGTATATTTAAAATGTTACAAGTCATCTGGCTTGAAATGCTAAAGCAACATCTTAAAATGAAGCATTCATATAGCTACACATAAGTTTTCAAGGATATAAACGAAGATGTTAATAACTGGTTTGCTGACAGTAATGAAGCTATGAAGCTGAATATGCGACTGCAGATGCAGACATTAAGCAAACCAGTATACTGCAGACTTGTAAACAAACTTTATTCCTCACACTGACAGATTTTATCATTGTTTGTGCCCTGAGCTTTATCATGTCTCCAAGGCATATCTCTATAGGGAAAAAAATCAAGTAAATCCATTTTTTAAAAACATATTTATTTCCAGGATGATTGTACTTGCAGTTTTCATCTGTGTATGCATATATACTCTAGCACTCAAGGAAGCTTTTTACCTCTCTTTGCAAGGACTTAGGAATTTAAATAACTGCAAATTAGTTTACACTTAGGAAAACCCTAACCATTGATCTTCTGATTACTATGAGGGCTCCAAATTTGTTCACAGCTATGCGAGTATACTGCTGCTCAAGCTATGGCTGAAAGCCTGAGAAGTACTAAAAGCTCCTCATTTTCTTGCTGCCTGTATCAAGTAAATTTTCTACTGAATTCTTAAGGATGGCACAAAACTATAGAGCTCTATAATGGAAAATGACTCAGTGTAGAGGAGAGATATAAAAACAGATATAAAAACAGTGTCATCCGAGCTCTGTGACAGATTCCCACTGATGGGATAAAATTGGCTATCACCTGACACTTGGGTACTGAGATGATTTTCCTGGGATGAGATGAGTAGCTCTCAATCTTTTGGACTGGAAGATTGTGAAGCATGGCTTGACACATGGAAATGTGTCTCTAAGTCTCTGGCCTTCTGGTTCCAATCCCTACTTAGAGCTTTTAAATTTTTCTGACTGCTTGCCACAAGCGTGTACACGTTTAAGGCAGGTTATACACTCCTCTGTACGCTAGGCACCTGGCACATGGGGGAAGGAGAGGAGATGGGATTTGCTAAGAGCAAGCAACAGTAATAAATACTGATAATGAACTGCAGGTCAGCTTGGAGATACATAGCTTGGGAGAATTACGGCCTCTATTTCCCATACAGATGCCAGGCAGAGAGCGCAGACAACATCTGCTTCGGCACTTGCCTGAACCTATTATGATGAGCTGACAGCAATGCAGAGTCCATACCCATTCACTCGCCTGCCTCCCTGCTGACTCCATTAAACAATGGTGCCAATTACTGTCAGCTCTATTGTATGGCCTTAAATGAACTCAGCTCACTTTGGCTAAACAGCTGTGAGACAGTACTTTCAGTCAAGGAGGTTCATTTGTAGAATGATCTGCCAAGAGTGATTAGATGGAGCAGAACTATTTTTCCTAAAGCTTCCTCAGCATAACAACCACATGTGAAACAGCACACACCAAAGACAAGAAGTCTTCAAATGGAAATTACTGAAAAAGTAGGAAATTATGAAGAACAGACCCTTTTGCAAAATGCTTCAGAGTGCACTATGCCTTAGCTTATGTGTTTCCCATGAAATCTTGCAGCCATGAGCACTGGAAAAACTTAGGTACATGATAATCAAGCCCCAAAAATACCAGTAAGGAACAAGTTCTCCATATCCTGCTAACAACAATTAGGAGATCCTTTATCGAACAGGGGACCTACAACAAAATCTCATGTTTTCTCTTGAATGAGGGTGCAGAGATTTCATATACACATAAATGGACTGAGGCATGTTGACATACATGTGACTATTCTGTTTAATTCTTACCATAAAAAGTGCCAGAAATTCTCATGTTCTTCATTGTGGGTGGAGATCTCTTTGAAAGACCACTGCAGTCGGGTATTTCTTAGCTTTCAGTCAAAAAAATGAAGATACTACAGAATGACAGAACATTGAGGTTGGAAGGGACCTCTAGAGGCAGCCCTCAGCATACATCCTTGCATGGCCTGGTTCCTCCCCGAGTGCAGAACTTCACACTTCTCCTTGTTGAACTTCAGGACATTCCCATCAGCCCATTTCTCCAGCCTGCAGAGGTCCTCCTGGAGGCCAGCATGACCTTCCGGTGCATCAGTCACTCCTTGCAGTTTTGTAGCATCATCATCAAACTTGATGACGATATACTCTACCCCATCATCCAGATCGTTAATGAGGATGTTTTACAGGATCGGACTTAGTATTGACCCCTAGGGTGCACTGCTAGTGACTGGCCTCCAACTAGACTTTGTTCTGGTGATCACCACCTTCTGGGCTGGGCCCAACCATTCAGCCAGTTTTCAATCCTCACCTCATCTCTGCTCAGTCAGCACATACTTCATCAGCTTCTCTATGAGGATCTTAGAGGTATAGAAAGTAAAAAAACAAAAACCAAACAACCCCAAACCACCACCACCAACCAACCAACCAACCAAACCCACAACACACCACAAACGGAACTTCCAGGTATGAGAAATGCAAGCAGGTGCTAAAAGCATTGAAAATGTTTCACATGAAGACTGGAAGCCCTCTTTCCTTGTTCTTCCGCTTCTGACAGCTTATAATGCTACAGCCTCAGAAGCTAAGTTTCCAGCTCTCCAGCAAGAGAAGCCTAGACTTCATAGTTCTAAACTGATCTCAGTTACAGTGCCTTTATACACCAAAGAGACAAAAGAGACAAATTAATTTTTGCCCCTTTGAAAACAGTTTTTCAGTACGCCTTTGGACACTTCTACTGTCCACCTGCAGCCCACATGCAGAGAGAGCCACTGTGACATGGGGCAGCTCTGTTTCTGTATCACCCACATCTTGGTTGTAAATCGTGATCCCCATAAGCAACATGAGTTATCTTCCCAGACTAACTACACTTTAAAGAATACAAAGTCTTGCAAATATCAATAGAAAAACAATAATAATAATCACTGTTGCCTCAGAAAGATTTTTAAACACAGAACACATTGATTAAGCTCATTAGTTCTAACCTTTCTTTAAAGGAAAATTAAGCTGATTTTCCCACTTTTTTCTATTGTATTTTTCTCCATTCAGATTTGCTACATGAAGTCCTTAATACCCAGCACTGTATTTACATATTTTCTCCCCAATATGTGTATGAACTTAAGTAAACCAAGAGATTTCTGAACACAGAAAGCTTATCAGAGGCAGCTCAAAAATCCAGGTGCTATCCAAAATTTTCTGGCTGAGATGCTTTTATACCCAGTCATTGCAATACAGACATGCCATCCAAGACTTGCCAACATCCGAAACAGGAAATAAAGACTCAGGGAAAAGTCAAAGTGTTATTTATAACTCCCCAAGAAAGTCAGCATTATCATCACTTTGCAAAAAATACAAGGAAGACAAATTAAGGCAAAACTCATGGGTTTTAACTCTGAAAGGCTCCCTCCTGAAGGCAGGACTGCTGACTCCTGGGCGATTTACTGGTATGGCCTGATAGCTGCATGGACACAGAAAACTATCTATTGCCTACTCAGCCTTCCCACACTATTTCTCAGACATATCTTCCCCCCTACCACATGCAATGAAGAATCTCTGTTCCCCCCTGTGATAGTCCCTGGACTTATGGCTCCCTTCTACCCTGCTATTCTCAACCTGTGCCAAGAAGAATGGATGACTTTTCTGCAACATAATGGAAAATAATTGGACCACTTCAATTTACCACAGCCCAAAAAAACCCATGGAATGTGCTCCCAAAGGACCCTCCAGCATTCACAAGTCTTGCAGTACCCATGAAAACTTTAACTCAGAAGTGACTTTGTCTTACAGTTAATTATATGAATGTGGGGCTAGTCCGGATTCTCACAGCCAGGCACCAATCTCATCATGTAACTCTGGAGTGAAGAGACAGCCATAAAATCCCAATGATTAAAATTATGTTTGCATCCTTTCCATATTTCAGTTTCCTATTCCAGACGGAGTACTCATCCTACCTGCTGGCACTAGCCTTCTTCCATGTGCTTCTCAAGCCATGTTCATGTAGTTACTGAAAGGCAAAACCCCATGTTCCAGGCTGGAAGAAACATAGTTCATCGAATATAAAATTGGCTATGAAAGTAGACATGTTTTGATTGCAGGGTCTACAAATTCCATGTATTTAAAACAACATTCAAAGTACAGCAACATAATTATTGAGACTACTAGAGATGCCTAATATACTCATATTGAGCCATGTTTGCCAAAAGAAAATGTGTTGGAGGAACAGCCCCATAGTGTAGAATAAATACTCTGTTCATAAAAGAACATTTTAAAGTGGCAGGCACTATATTGTTACATAAAATTGTAGGAAACTTTGGCTTTATTATTATATGAACAAGGGCTATAATAATCAGACTTGAATCTTCAGCTGCCTAGAGCTACAGAGAAGGGATGGAGCAAAGATGCTTACTCTTTTGAATGGGAGTAATAAAATATGCTTCAATGATTCAGGCTTCTAAGCAATCAAAGCATTGTATGAAGTTACACAGATGACTACACTGGGCTTTTATCTGGTCTTCTGTTGCATTACTGTTATGAAGTAATATTAAGAGAGTAAAAAATGAAAAAGGAAAATGTCTTTTTTTTTTAAAGCATTTTTTTTCAGCTGTAACGGTATTAGGTTTGACCCTGTTTGCTAAGTTTAATTAGTCAACTAATTATAGCATTGCCTATACTGCTTTTGCACAAGGTGGCTGGGGATGAACAATCTCAGAAGATAAAATAATGAGAGAACTGCCAAAAAAAAAAAAAAAAAAAAAAAAAAGGAACACAAGACAATAAATTGTAACTGTGTTCGGCTTATTTTTTCAAAGATTTCCACTTGATAGCATCCTATGTAAGATGACTATTAGTGCATTTTCAGGCTGATTCTGTTGCAACTCTAAACAGTCTGTATCATATGCAAGGTGAACAAATAAGTCCTGTTTTACCAGCAGAAATGCTTCTGAAATGTCTGTGGTCATACTTCAGCACAAATGCAAACTTATTTTTCCTCACTACAGATCTTGAGCCATATTCACTCCAAATTTTATACTGAAAATTGACAGTGCTGAAAATATCTTCCTTTGCCTCAAAAAAAAATGAACTGGCAATGACTGGCCCTCCTCTTCATTTTCAGGATGATCACATATGTACTGTAATCAGCTCAATGACCAAAAAGTAATTTATACTTTTTATCAGCAGTTTTACTGATATAAAAACTCATACCATGCATGCACGCTGAAATTCTTAAAAAGAAATTTTAGTTTCATTAAAGTCTCTCATTTTTTCAGAAAATTGAAAATATTTCTAGCTCTTTTCAGCAAGTCAATTTGTATGTTTGTACCTGTATTATTTCAGCAAACTTCAACGATATTTGCAAGGTCCACCCTCTTTATAACAGAAGCTGAAAATCTTTAATTTAACTTCCTTTTAATGGAGAACATAACAGTACAAAGCTAGACTGATTTCCTATCCATCTGCATCAGAGCCAGCCACAGCAGCTGTGATTTCAGGTGGGAAGCCGTACCTCACCCTCCAGCATTCGACTGAGACAAGCCCAGATGCCTGCAGCCTTTCAGGCAAACTCCAGGTATAGTCACCTTGCCTACACATGCCAGCTGCAGTGGTGCAACCGTAGTCTCTCTGGGTAGGCTGTGCAACCAAGACGTGCAGCTGCATTATAAATCAAAGCTAGCCCAGGTGATGTCCAAATGAGCTGAAGGCTCATATGGAGCGGCTGATACACAGACACACAGAAGTTTTTCATGTAAACATACAGCATTTTGAAATGTGAAGTGCAACTGGATTTTTAGGAAGTGTGGCTTACAGTGCTGTATCAGTGGTAGAGAATCCTAGAAGTTGTTCCACCCTACTAATGAGTAACAAACTGTGTTCCCTGGAGGGAATCAGTTTTCCTCTGGGGTTACATGCAAGTTATTTGTTTGACTGAGGTGATTTGGCCTTCATCACCACTCCCAAGCACTCTTTTGCCCTCCTACAGGTTTGGTTTTGCTTTTTTTTCAAATTCTAGTAGGAAATCATCTATTTTCAGTTGTTCTCATGCAAAACAAATACCAGCTTATTGTCAAGAGTTGCAGGTATATTCAGTAAACATGAATTTTATAACAGCTGTCCTCCCTCTCTTGTGGCCAGCCTCCATGGCTCAGTGTAAAATGCACTAAAATAGCTTGTTGACTCTAAGCACTGAATCACTAACAGCTGTATGTGAAAATACACTTCTGAGAACATTACTATCCTGTGGAGGAAGAGGAATGCTTTGAAACTCGTCTCTCACGCAGTGACTTACTGATAACAATTTAGGATTCATTTGTTCTGCTGCTGCAAATGGAACGTCAGGACTTATCAGAAGTGTCACACACAGGCACCTGCTGCTGAAGCCTCCATGAACGTAAAGTGCTCTTGGCCATCTTTTTTGCACAAGATCTGCTTCTGAAGAGGAGCAAAAAGTATGCTATTAACTGTAATTTGAGCATAGTTCAATAAAAATGCTATTGCCCAAAGGCCTAGGGCAGAAGTTAAACCTGGGCAAGCAAAATCTCAGATTTCCTTCTGGTATCAGCAAGAGAAGGGCAAGGCTGGAGCAAGGCGGAATGCTACTCACACACAGTACTGCTCAGCTGCTGTTGACAGACTGAACAAGAAAACAGCAAGAAGAAATGAGTTGCTAACACAAGAGTAGTGGCTGAGCAGTCAAAGTGGAGCATGCAGGAGAAATGGCACCAGAGGTGAAGGAGAAATAAGAACAACACAAGAGTCTAAGTGTACCAGAAGTATGTGAGAGTCAGACTCCCTGCCCCCACATACACACTTCGCCCCTTGGGAGTGACTAGGAAGGACAGCTGCCACTCCAAATGGAGCCATTTTGGCCAGAAAGACAAACATTTTAATTATCAGGTCAAGGCAAAACAGTCTGTGTGCAAGTTCTAATGGCTTTTCCACTCCATCAAATGGCATTCAGCGCAGAGATGCCCAGGCTACAGGTTTGGGAGACGCAAACCAATAAGGTCCCATGGCAGGGTGGATGTATCAGCTGAAAACCTTGCCAGCGAGTGAGCATGAGTTATGCCAGCCTGCTTCTGCTGCAGCTAGGTACAAGCTGGTGCAAGTCTCCCTGAATTATCCTCTACTTTGCTCCCAATTCCACAGTTATCACAAACAGGTGAGACCACTTGTCTCATCTAAGGGTTGTACAAAGCCAGCAATGTCACATCTTTTTTTTACATTTTAAAATTGCTTACTTTCCTATGTATAGGAAAGTACTGCAGATAGAAAGAACACTGAGACTACAGACATGCCAGTCTACCTGCCATTAGGTTTGTAACTGACCAAGACACAGCACACATCAGATATGAACTGAGTTTGCTGTGTAACAAAATCTCAGATCACCAGTGATTACCTGTTTCATTACTGTGCGTATTACAACCAAATGATGTGGCATTCAAGACTACAGAGCTTAGGTCAGAAGAGGTCAGTTTTAAGTCACATGGCACAGCTGTAAATACAAGCTATTTAAATGGTATGCAGGCCATGTTTAGATTTGAGATTCCTTATGCTGCCTCCCTCATGCCTGACTTATCTGATGCCCTGGGATGGCTGTCCTGTCTCTTGAAATTATTTTCCATCTTAAAACCATTTTAAAGTGCAGCTATATGATAAGTATGTCCCAAAAGACAAACTTCAGTTTTCTGACACTGTTGTTAGTGATGCTGCTTGCTTACCTGCTTACCATAAACTCTTACCTAATGGATGCCCATTCTGAGTGTATCACAGAAAGGGAGTCTTGTACTAATGAGGCAAAAAGTAGGAATGTTTTAACGAGCATTTTTAAATGCTATTTTTAAATACATCATAATTTATTACATCACTTGTCTGAATGAAATCTGTTTCTTTTTAAGGATGAGTATCCCTTGGAATACTGCAGAAAGAGAAAACGTTAAAAAACCTCTGAAATGTCTGCTATTAAAATAAATCCTTGGAGACATGAGATTTGAAGTAGTATACACTTCCAGAATTCTAGAAGGAAAACAACACATACAAAATATGTATTGAAAGCTGCCAATGATCGTAGAAAAGCCAAATGCATATGGCTGTATCAACTACCAGTTATAGCTTTAGCAGTTCAGTGCCACATAGCTCATTACAGGAGATTGACACAGAAAGTTGCTTGACAACACTCCACTTATCCAAAGTGATAACTGTACAAAACCCATTGCCACTACTACTAAAATAGCTCCAAGTCCAGTGCAACTGGCAGCGCATGGACACATTTAACAATGATCACTTGCTTTTTGGAACACATTGCTGATATAAACAGCCTCCCTTCCCTATAGTTTTCAGTGGTAATAGACAAATTTCTTATCTAAAGCTTAAATCCAGGCAAACAGATGCAGCACTGCAAACTCTCTTAGTCCAAATTTGAGCTGACAACCCAAATGCACATTATTTCTAGCTCTATTAAAAGGGTCTCTATTAAAATGAAGGGAGATTGAGAACAAAACATACCTACAGACACAGGCACACAAAATGCTGTACAGCTATTCTTGGCAAAAATGTAAACATTGGCCAGAGTCACAGAAAATACCTGCCGTAGTTATCATGTCTAATGAAACTTATCTATAATAATGCTATGAGCAGGATATTGTTACAGTCAGGTTATGGCTGGCTCTGTGCTGGACAGGGCTGGGAGGAAAGCAAAAAGGCCAAAATCCTCTGAAGTTAAAATGGACCATTGACACCTTGATATACGTGTACTAGAAAATCACTTAATGCTTACAGATTTTATCACTGGTCCATTGATCACATAAAAATTCATCTGTTGCTCATCAGATTTCAGAACCAGGATTACATGATGATAGCCTTTTCCTGTGCAAAAGCATTACTGTGCTTCTTGTGTAGCTGGTATCCTACAAACACCCACTTCATGAAGAACATCACGTTTGCATGGGATTTCCCAGCTTACACTGAAAACAGAGCTGGCACATTAGGAAACATGCTGCCTCAAGCATGACGCTGTATTTACCCAGCCTGGGCCATGTCCTCAGCTGGGCGTGCTTCTCAGCCATAGGTAAACTCACAAGAAATTTATATCCTCAGCTGTTTCTATATTTTACCTTTTCCTTTGCACAGTAATTGCTAAAAAACATTATAATTCTAAAATGCAAACACCGAGTTAGCACTTGGCTGACTCAAAAAGCTAATGGTTAAAGAGAGCACCTTGATGTTTATACTTGAAGGTCCTATTCCTCAGTCTCATGTGAGAGAGCTTACAGAGGGTTTCAGTGAAACAGAAGTTTATGGGAGCATAGGTCCACTGGACAGATATTATGGCAAAATGCCTGATTTCTTTTTTTGTGTAGCTGGTATCCTACAAACACCCACTTCGTTAGGGCCTGATTTGCCAGTCTTGAGTAAAGCAGTAAAGAGTGAAACAGCTATCCATTTTAACACGGACTAGTTTGTTTTGATTTTCTTTTTGAACTTGACTAAAATAGGCCCTAAAATGCCAGTCAATTAAAGGTATCAAAACTTCAGCTAAAAGAAAAAAATTTAAAATCTCTTCAATTATAAAAATGGTAAAGATAAACACGTGCAAAATCTCTTATCCTAGAACTGCCAGAATACTCAAGAGAAGCCAGAAACATTTTAAAAAGCAGCTGAACCTTAGAAACCTACTGGTTTGAATGGGAATGCACAGCTGTAAACAAAAGCAAAATGTAGCCTCACACTTCCTTTCTGTGCCTGGCCCTTCATAAGATACTGGCTTACTTGGCAACCGGGCAGAAAACTTTCAAGTATGGAGTGGAAATTTCTGGGCAGGATTTTAGTTATATTTACATCATGTTGACAGTTTGGCACATGACCACACTACTGAGAGATTTACAAGATGAAAGAACTTGCACTGCAAATCGGATAATCTCTATAAGAGGTTTGCTGTATATAACTCTATATTACAAATAATATTTTAAAATAATAGAACAATTTTGAAGCAATGCAAGAAGTGGAACAATTCAATGCTAAGATGCCACTCCTATCCTTAACTTCCTCTGTTGTGCCAGTCAATAACCACATGGACATACACTGACCTGCAAATACCAGGGCCTGGTGCTGCCCAGACATGGGCACATGGTTTTACTAGAAAAAAAGAGTAAAAGAGCATCTAAGGATGACTGATTTTGCAGACCTGCTGCATAGATTTGGATGAACTACTTTCAACTAGATTTAGTTATGACTCTACGAATGTATTTCTGACAAGGCTAATACATTGTGCGCCAAATGTTTGCATGGAATGAGTTACTATGATTAAATTACAGACTGCAGAAAAAAGGTTTATAATGGAAATGCTGACAGAACTATGCCTATTAAGAGAGCTGGTATACCACATATCCTCCCAGAGTATAACAGTTCAGTTACATATCTCTGAAAAATGAAATCTGCAATGACAGAAGCTGTGTGGTCACCGATATGCTTATCGTCACATTGAAAAATCAAACTACAACCAAAATAGTGTTCTCTGGGCCAAAAAAAAGGCTGCTGATGATCCAAATCTCTGATCAAATTCCCCTGTTTCTCAAAGCACCATAGTGTGGATATGCACAACGTAATGCACACCCATTTCTGTAGGTATTACTCCCAGCTTCTGACAGTCCCTTGGAGCTGAATCAATACCACTACCATGTGGCTCCTCGTTAATCACAAGGAGGAAGTGGTACTTCCAGGACAGGCGTCTTAAGGGGGCATGATGTTAAAAGGCATAGCTGGGAAAGCAGAGATGATTACTAAATTTCCACTAGTTCTTCAAAAATACAGTAAAATCTATGTATATTTAAATAAAAAAGAAGAAGAGAAAAAGCAATTATTGTAATCATGACATCCTCCCAGCCTTATCTAAATCAGCACTCTTTGTACATTCTCAAACCCTAGTGATTAATCTAAAAATTAACAATTAAGTTCACTTAGTCCGATATGTGAGAACTGGGAACAAATCAGAAAAAGAAAAAAAAAGAAAAAAAAAAGAAAAAAAAAGAAAACAAAAAAAAAAAATAAAAAAAAGGAAAAAAAGGAAAAAAAAAGAAAAAAAAAAGAAGAAGAAGAAAAAAAGAAGCTTCATTATCAACAGAGTAACTAGTGGAATGACAAAACTGGACCAGCCAGTTGAACGGAGCACTGATGAGGGGTCATGAGGGGTGTCTGTCTCTTTGTATCTGTACTCACCTCTTCGTTATTCTCAGCACCTGTTTTGGAGCTTAAAAACTTTTTAGACACATAGTCCCTTCTACTGTGTGAGCACAACTTTCACTTTATGAACAACATTGTAGCCAAAACTAAATTATTTTATTACCCAGTTATAACCATGTTGTATTTAGTTTTGTTTAGTCTTTGGCTTGTTTATATTGATTCTGTCAGAAATGGGGGCCTACACTAAAAACTTACCAAGTAAGAGTTGCAGTTGCATGGAAATTCTGTACAGTGACTGGATTTTGTTCTCTCCTTTAACGGCAGTCACTCTTAGTAAAGTCTAGTGCAACTTACTGAAAGACTAATGCTTATTGTTTTCCTATTGAACTGTATGTACCATAAAATTGAGAAAAGCCTTAACTGAGCATGTTGTAAAGATACTCTTCACAAAGATTGTCCCTGCCCTTAAAATGCATCCACTTCTACAGTAGAAGCCAAAATATATTTAGGAAAGACAATAATGCAGCTTAATAGGAATTTGACAGATGAGTTTTTTCTAGGAAGAGGATAAATTACCTACAACGGATTTGATAAAAGGCACCTTTTCCCAACAGAAGGTGAAAGAAATAGGAAGGAGGGTTTTGAGGCATCCTGCAGAAACCTGCGGGGAGACCTGTGCCTGGGGTGGGTGGGAGCGGACACCTCCCCGCAGCGCCTGCAGATCTGACACCCAGAGACCGAAACTGCACACGGGAGGGATCCGACGGCGGCTATTTCCCCGGCAAAGTTGAGCAGCGCGGCACGGGCGGGCGGAAGGTGCACCCCGGGAGCAGCAGCAGCGCCCGGGGACCCGGGGTTTGGGGGGGGGGGCTGTACGCCCGGGGGGCACCAGCGCTCTTACCTTCCCCGTGCAGCGCCCAGGGCAGATGCGCGTAGTCCCACTCGTAGCCGCAGGCGCTGTCCTCAAAGGCGCACGACCCGGGGGAGAGCAAGGCGGCCCCGGCGAGCCGCAGAGCTGCAAGGACAAAGCGAATCCCCGTCACGGCCCGGCCAGCCCGGGGACCGCGGGCTGGGGGCCGCCGACCGCGGAGCAGCACCCACCCCGCGCCCCGGGCGGGCGGGGGGGGGGCGTCGCGTCCCCCGCCATCGCTTACCGTGCGCGGCGAGGAGGCAGAGCCGCAGCATCTTCCGCGCCGGGGGAGTCGGGGCTGGCGGCAGCCGGGCGGGCGGGCGACAGGCGCGGCGGCCGGGAGCGCGGGGGCGCGGCCGCGCCGAGCCCGGGGCTGCGGCGGTGGCGGGGCTGAGCGCGGCCCCTCGGCACCCCGGCGGGGCGCAGGGAAACGAGCCGCGGCCGCAGGGAGGGACGGGGAGGGCCCGTGGCCACCCCGGGAGGGCGGCCCGTCCCACCCTCGGCTGGGAGCGGGGTCGGCCCCGGCCGCTCCCCCACGGTCAGGGCGGTTGGGGCTGGAGGGTCGTCGAGGATGGGGACGACGCCGACGCCTCTTTGGGCAACCTGCCTAGGTGCATCACCCCCTCACGGTAAAAATGTGCTTCTTAAGTGGATTTTCCTGTGTTTCAGGTTGTGCCCACAGCCTTGCTTCCATCACTGGGCACCACTAGAAGAGCCTGGCTCCGTCTAATGTACTCCCGCATCAGATATTTGTACTCATTAGTAAGATGCCCACTCACAGCCATCTGCAGAGGACGAAGCAGCTCGCACCCCACCAGGGCTCCTGTGCCAGCACAGCCTGCCCTGCCATCCTTCTCTGCCGCAAAACCTGCTGTACCAGCGGGCCATGGCAAGATGCCTTCACTCTTTTGGGTAAGAAAGGTGCAGTAGTTGCTGGGCTGTTCTGAAAGCTGTAGTTTATAGGATAACAGGATAACTCGGGAGGAGATCACAGGAGGTCTCCACTCCAAGCCCTGCCCAAAGCACAGCCAGCTTTGAGCTCAGACCAGGCTGCTCAGTGCGTTTCTCCAGCTGGGGCTTGATAACCTCCAAGGCTGGAGATGGTGCAACCTGTCTGGGCCCCGGCTCCCCTGATGGACTCTCCTTGTGGGTAAAACATTTATTCCTCATGGACACTCTGAATTTTCACTGTTTCAGCTGTGCTGCCTCTTGCCGTGCCACCATGTACCACTGTGAAGAGCCTCACTGCGTCTCCTCCGTTGCCTCCCATCCATACCAGGGCTGCTGCTGGGTGTCCCCAAATTCGTTCCTCTTCCAGCTGAACCAGCCTCACAGTCTCTCCTCACAGGACAAGGGCTCCAGCCCCACCATCTCCGTGGCCTCTCCTCCCCCTCCACTGGTTTGTCAGTGTTGTTCCTGTACTGGGGCCCCAAACTGGAGGCAGTATCCAGGCAGGGGCTAACAGGTGCCAAGCAGCGGACAGTCCCTGCCCTCCCATGGTTCTTGGGGCCATGTACTGCTCACACTGCCCCAGGCACTGCTGGCTCTCCTTGCGCACGGCTGGCCCTGGTTCAGCTGACTGCCCACCAGTGCCCAGGGCCTTGACCCAGGGCTGCTCCCCAGCACCCCTCTCTGCAGCCTGCATCTCAGCAGGGCCCTGCCTTCCAACTGCTGGGCTCAACATTTGCCCACGCTGAATTTCCTGGGTTCCTTGTTGGCCCCTCTTCAGGTCCCCCTCAATGGCAGTCCTGTGCCTGCCTATCTACTGGTCCCTACATCTAATGCCATCTGGAAACTTGACACATCTGCCCTCTGTTCCCTCCTCCAGATCAGATCTAGTGGCTATGCCCATGTAACATAGTCTAAAGCCCCTACCCTCCCTCTTCAATTGTTTTGCATTCATCTTGTCTTGCTTGCTTCAGCAGTTGTTGTACAACACAGTTTCCCATTGAAATGTCTGGGAAAACTGAGCTGTCCAGAAGATTCGTCTGTCTATGCCAAGGTAAATTCACTTCAGCCCTACTTGTCAGCCATCACCTAAACTAATCATGTACAGTGAGAAACTTGAGAAATTGATTCCTGAAAATGTCCTTCAAAATTACAAAAGTAACCAAGAGGATGTAGGATGTCAGAATCTTTTTTGGTGGACTGCTCTGATAACATTTCTAACGATCCAAGGGCTCCAGGGAAACAGGAATGAGCATCAATCCATAGAGACCTGCATTTCAACAAAAACTGCTTTAGCTCATGCCAACTAAACTCTTCTTAGTTATAACATGTAGTCATATTTCTTAATTTTCTCAGAGTGTGTATTAAAATTTGCCTCTCGTGGAAATGAGTATTCAAAGTACAAGCAGTGACCTCGATATTAGATCATTTGGTAAGGCCATGTCAGGGAAGTGCCAGGAATAGTGCAGAACAACTATGTATGTTTTTCTTCAGCCATTGTGAACAAAGGTGGTGTTTGCATGACAGCCTACACAGGCTGTTTCAGTTATTTGGCCTTTATTTTTCATAATGTTGGCAAATTTTCACATGCGTCAGAAGTCTCAATGGGTTTCTAGCAAAGGCACTTGAAGCCAATAAAAGATCTCTTACACTCGGTGTCTTTATATTCCTAAGTAACTGTCATGTAACTTTATAACATACTTAACATACTACCATTCCTGAATCCCATGTAGCATCTAGAACTTTTCCCCTTAAACTGACGTGGCGCTGTATCTAGTCAACTGTGCTAACAGCCCTGGTGATACCTTGGATAATCACTCCAGCCCTCACCCAGTTCACATTTTGTCCATGAAGATTTTTGGCTGACAGACTTTATTGTGGTTTGGGGGGTGGGGGGGGTGTGTATAATATCAGATTATATGTACATAATCTACCTCTTTAATAATCACTTCCAAATGTGTTCAATTTGAAAGGCATTAGTTTTGTACCTAGAAGAACAGACTCCATATTCTCATGGGAGAAACATGCTCACTAGCTTTGAGGAACAACAGTGAATGGTTTATGGAAAGTCTTGTAATTGGCATACTTTTTTTTTTTTTATGTGTGTGTGTGTGTGTTTCTTGTGCATAAACAACATGTCCTTAATTTTAGCCACTCCATTGTAGGAGAACTAGAGTAGCACCTACCTTGGAAGTACCCACTGACAATGTAATTTTTAATTTGCTTTGTATTAATGCAATTCCTTCAGTTTCCCCAAAAACATAATAATATTGCATCCCTCATTCATGGGTCTGCACAGTGACTTTCTCAGGTTTTTTGCTCAGATAGCTAGATTGCACAAAATTTGCTGCATATTTCACCTTCCAAAAATTCCTTGTCCCCTTTCCTATCCCATAGGGGCTAGTATACTGGCAGTGCCCCAAACAATACTCTTTGCTGTATTCACAATACTTCTGTTATGGAGAATTTACAGCTGTTTGTTTAGCTTTTGTCTTAGAGCCAAAATCAATCTAAACTTTCTAAACCTTCGATCATACACCTCTGCCAGTATCCCAGATCAACACAGCATGTATGCAGACCTTAGCACCCACAATAAAATCAGAAGTTATTATATTTTCCAGCAAATCACTTCCCACATGCTGCCTGTTGAACCGGTGTGTCCAGAAACAGTTTCTGAATGTCAACAAACACATCCTCTGCTTTTCCCAAGAACACCTGCCAAGCCTCTCTGGGTACATCAGGCAAAGAAAACAGGTGGCAAAAATATCTGGCACAGACTTCCTCCAGAACATTTCTTCTTGGGTAGTGGAAAAACTCCCCCCCCCGCCCTTTAGAAATTTGCTCAGTTCATATGGGTTTTTAATAAAACTAGCGGTCTTAACCAGTACAGGTACTCTCAATTTTGATTTTTTTTTTTTTTTTAGCTTGACCTGTGCTTTCCAGAGCAAGGAGCTTGCCAGCCCTTCTTCCAGTTTCTGCCCCAGGGAAAGTGGAAGAGTATGAGCGTCCCAGAAGAGAGACCATCCCTGTACAAGAGCAGAAGCATCCCAGAAGAGAGGGCACTCCCAGCTCTGCTCTGAACTCTGTCAAAAGCTGCTTTATCTCCTTGAAGAAGTTCTCAAAATATTTCTGTATTGCCAGGGTGCCCCATTCCATCTCCTCCTTCAAGGAACGCACTGTCCTGATGAGATCCAGAACTCGGTTTATTTTTAGCTCAATTTATGCTCTGCTTTTACTACAAGTTTTATGTTTTCAACTTTGTTTTTATAAATCACAAACTCCTTGGGTAGTTTCTTGCAGAGTGGTCTGCATCCAACTCCAGTCATGAGATGGCCTCTTCTCAGGGATTTCACTAATCCTAAAATGCAAAACTGGCTTTTCAGCCACAGGCTGGTCATAAACTCTACGGGTCTTTTATCTTCTTTTGCATTCTCTGTTTAAAAACACAGCAATCCCTTAATCCATTTTTTTTTATGGTGTGCAGAATATCACAACTTGTTAAGAGACATTAAGTGCTTCAGAACCAGCTTCTTCAGAAATAAGGTCAGCTTGCTTTATTGTGCAGGGCTCTGTTTCTCAGGAATGTACAGTTAAGCACACTTGCCTGTATTTTCAGGGAGTACCTTCTTCCCTATAGCTTCTACCTGGTCCCATCTCTACTCCTTAGTTTAATTTATTCCTGACAAAAGATCCTGGCAGGATGCAAAAAATCCTTATGTTTCCATGCCTTCAGCCTTCTGTGAATTAGATTGTCTGAAAGAGAAGTCCAGATAGAGATAAGCCTGAAGCTGCCAGCTTTTGCAGTAAGTTACCTCCTCAAAAGTTGAAGTGGTGTCCGCGTAGCATCTTCACCCAACTTTTGTAGCTGTCCCTTTGTCTGCCCTGCGTTCCCATCTCTGTTGCAGTGTGAGCAAATCCCACACAAAGACACAAACTTAAAGTCAAGGTGAAAATAGATTTTAAGAAAATGAAATTAAATAAAGCACATTACAACTTTTTCCAGATGGCTAGCAAAGCTAGATGGGTTCTCATCAGGATCTTCTTCAGAATCAAGTCCGTTGGACTACAGTAAAGACGTTGCTTGCTCAGAAATATGGCACATCCAAAGATAAAGTCAGCTAAAGACTTTGTCTCTTTTTGACAGGAGCACCATGTTGCTTTAGTCTTTTTAGATTTTTGCTTTCTGGTGTGGCTGCCAGTTGCATAATGATCATGTTTCACTTGAGATGACCACAGCAGGCTCCTAGTGCTGAAGAAGAAACAAACAAAACCTGACACACTGCATGCCATTATGTTTCGTTATAATGCAGTGACAGATTCAAAATAATTCTTTCAGTGATGTACAAAGAAACTCCAGACTTGAAATAAGAGAATCAAAATTAAATACTTGCTTTCTACTAAAATTTTTATTACTTTATCCTTCCTTTGTTACCGTACTGCTGCTGCAAGCTTCCTTTAATCCTAATTGGTGAGTGAAGACTCAATATATCTTCTCCCAGTCATACCCCCTCTGAGTGGTACGAAGATGATCAATTCCCTGGCTTTGACAATCACACACCTCTCTTCCCATCCCTCCATTTGCTCTCCTGTCCTCTCCCATCCTGTTAAACATAAGCTGCTTGCCTTCACTTTCAAAGACTTTCATGACCTCCAACTCCCTGACTGGCTTTTCCTCAGCATTGACATCAGCTTCTACCCCCTTTGATCCTCTCACATATAAGCAGCTCTCCATAATCATCCACGTGGTTTCCTCCTTGTTCTATTTCAGCTTCCTTCTTGAAAGGTGGTTTCTTTGTGTTGTGGTTTGGTTTTGGTTTTGGTTTTTTTATTTTTCCGGTGAGACCTGTAAAAGATTGACAACAACATGGAAACTCGTGTGCTGTGTCCAACATAAGTCATGCAGGACTGTTTCATTAGATTTATTGTCTGTCTGGCTCTTTTTATCGACTGTCCCTTTTCCTAGGCAGAAAACTTTTGGGAGAGGCAAGGATTACTTTTATTTCTGTTTTTATACAGGGCTCAGTTTTATAGAGGTTCTTTGGTTCCTAATTGCTATGGAAACACAAACAATAAAACATAACAAAGAAATCAGGATTACTTCATTTGTTACATTGCAACTACTGAAATTCTGCATTATTAGTCTATCCAGGCTGTAGACCCAGCATACTTGCCAGATCTGACTTGTGGCATACAATAACTTTTAAAATACTGACTGTCATTTTAATAGCATTCTGTTGCCTCCTCAGTAAGATTTTACCTAGGATTTCCCTAGTCAAAACCATAGAGTTATGATTTAGGGTTTTCTCCCACTCCAAACTCTTATAGATAAAATCCTCAGAGACTTGAATGATCTCATTTCAGAACTTATCTCCTGTGAGGCATTTTTGGCAGCTGGCTGACTAATATCTCTATTTAATCTTTCAGAATAAATGGATTTATTCCTGTTTCAAAGAGCAACAAACTCTTGGCAGGTCTTTCAGCCAAACTTTCTGAAGCCAGATATGTGCACCTGACATGAATTAATTTCAATACCAAGGCAGCTGATTAGCTAAATGTCTCCAGCAGCTTTGAAAAATGCCCATTTTTGCACAATATATATGCACAGAATCAAGTATAGTGCAGTATATACAGTATAAACCACTTTTGAAGAGCTGATGGCCCAAACAGCCAACTGATAGTGGTGACTCACCAATATAATCACTCACTAAGAAGAGCTGAAGTGGCTACTGCCCTCAGTTGTTCTCCTTACTGGTCTTCAGGGTGTTGCAACCCTTAGCAGGGATGGCTGAGCTGCACATGCAGCAGCTCCTCAGCCACCAAAGTTTACAGGTCCGTGTGTTAAACTGGTTATTAAACTGGCAACTCCAGGTTGCTGTAACCTCTCAGGAGCCGGGAAAGTAAGGGGAGATGTGTGTTGACAGGATGTTCTGAAGGGCAAAGGGAAATAGTGAGCAGAAATGTAAATAGGAGTTAATATTTGGACGGGAAAGGGAAATGCAAGAGATGCAGAGTTTGTGGAGAGATTTGAGAAAATGTTTAAAGTAATGAGACCAAAGGTTAGGGCAGATGCTTTTTGAAGTGTAATTTAGATTTACAAATTAATTTAGAGGAATTGGAGGAGGATGATACAGAATTTCTGGTAGTCTAGGTAAGCCAAATTGTGACAGACAAAACAAAACTAGTCAAAATCTAGGCAAAGGTCTTGAGACAGTCAATATTAAAACAACATAAAAATTCCTGAACCTGATGTAAAACCTCAGAGTGGCCCACTAGACAATCTTCCAAGAAATGTGTAGAAGAGGACAGAACATTTTCCTTAATAATGAATTTGTAAAAACAGTTTGCACCTTATTAACTCACATTTCCCAAAATCCCATCCTGTCCTTTCCTGCTGCTAAATTAATTGGGTTCTCCTCTTCATGTCAAGGAGTAGCATATTCACGGATATGTTAACCAGGCTACTTCACAAGTAAAAACAAATGTCAGAAGTGTCATTAATCATTATACCTGAGCTTTTGAGGAATATAAAAACATTCTACAAATGGCAGAGTTTAATTCCATAGGCACTTCCCCAGTTCGTTCCTCACCAGCCAGGAAACGGGTAAGCCACGTTTGTGCTTGTTGCCTTTTATGACAGGGAATGCAGCGATCCAGGATAAGGCAGAAGGCCAATTACATCTCTTGTTAAATCCTATTATTAAGTGAGCTTGATTTAAGGACAAAGCTGATCCACATGCCACAATTTGCCTTACATTAATTTGATTCTTTTCATATTTCCAGATTAACAGTAACACCAGAGAAGCAGAAGAGCGATGATTAAAGTCTGAACTTTTCCAAATTCTCTGCACTCCTAGCTGTGGATACTTTCCTCTCCAGTGTTTGTTTTGAAATCCTGGAAAATACACTTCGTAAAAAGATCTCATCGCATGCCCAGGCACATCCAAACTTTCCACTTGTTCTCAGACATTGGACACTAGTACTGTTCTGAGTTGGAAAAGGACATCAGGGCTGGACAAGGAAATGAGGTCTTGTAGCACAGTTCAGTGTTCATATTTCAGTCTCCTCATAGACATGTGTTAATGTTATTATTATGCCTTATATGTTTTAATGGTACTATTACCATGCATGGCACTTTACAAGTCTAATTAGGCAGAAATCCTGGCATCTGTTTTATTTTATATTTATATTCAATATGAAAATTACCAATAATTCAAGCTGAGGTCATCTAAGCAGATTAATTTTGTGTTCATGTTTCTATAGTTCTCATGTCTTTTACCCATTGTCTCCAATGCTTCACAATACTGATTGATTCTGTGCTTGCTTATGAGCCAGTTCCTGCTACTGCTGTCTTCTCCATTCTCTGGAATTATTTAATCCTGTAGAAATATTTCCATTGGCTTTCATTTGGCTTCTCACAGAGTAAGATACAAGTCCACATAAGAGCCTAGATTTGTCTTGCTGAGGACATGACTACGTTACATCACAGAGTGACATTAACAGAGGTCTGTAATCATATTCAGTTCCGTTTTGATGTCTGGCTTTCTTGTAGCCCTTGCATACAATGCATCTGTTGTTCCCAGGGACTTAGTCCTCATTAGACCTTATGGGCTGAACTATGTTATAAATCATGCAGTAAATGCTTAAAGATTTGCTCTTCTTTAAAGGTACTGCACTACAAAGATGCAGTAAAATGAAGTGAATAAAGACTCCCTGCTGTGTTGCTAACCAAGAGATGACATGGACTAGATGATCTTTAAAGGTTCCTTCCAACCCAAACCATTCTGTGATTCTGTAATGGTAAAAGGCGTATAAATACTAATTTCTTTTTTCAAAATTTTCTGAGGGATTTAATTCCTAAGAGAAAATCAAAAAGGGGCAAGGTAGAAGGTACTAGACACCAGTGACTGTGCTGGCCATTTCTGCTCCTGTATGGTCTATGCACTTTTTTGGAGGCTGAGAGAAGAAATGCACCCATGGGATGAGCAGGAAAAGGTCTGACAGTTTTATTTGATTTTTCTGATTGCTGCCATGATGCACTCTCAGCAGCAAATTGCAATTGCCAGCTGAAGCAGCACAGAAAGCTCCTACCACTGCCATCTGTGGCATGAGCCGCACGTGCACATCAGCGTAGCAGGTACATCTCTGTGCTTTTTAGGATGGCTTGGAGAGAAACTGTTTTCCCACTCTATTGAACTGGTTCTGTATAATGCTTTGGAAGGCTCTCCTGTGAACAACCTGGTATGATTTAATACTAACAAAGCACATTTGGCACGTTTTCCCCATATATTGTGTCTTGATTCAGTATATTTACTCTTCCGTGCATTGAAGTTGCTTCCAGTGATTGATACCCTGAAAACCTTGTGTAGGGCCCATGGAGTTCTCTGACATTTCTGGTTTGACTGAGGGACCTGAGTTTATAAATGGAGATTGCAGCTGGTCTGGTGCTGATTCATCCACTGGGACTCAGCAAAGGGAACTATGCTGCAGCTGAGCTTGGGGATATTGGCCGGTACTGAGGGTGCTCTTATCCACCATGACAACAGACAGGAGGGGATTAATCCATTTTATATGTGGAGTCACCATCAGTCCATGCTGCTGTACTTCCAGATAAAAATTTAGTTAATGGGTAAACTAAGCAATCTTAAAAAAAATAGTTCTACAATGTGCAGACTGCTAACAGTAGGGAAAAGATGTAGAGGCCAATCTCAGAAAAGGTAAAGTTAGGCATGGAGTCACAGCTCAGTAAAGCTGACTCTTTCTTTGTGATGACAATGAAAACACTCCAGGATTCCTCTCTTACATTTGAAGTAGCAGCCTACATTTTTTATTATTATTTAGTAATTTTTTTGAGACCTTATTTAAAGAAGCAGGCTTTTGCTGCATATCACCATGATTTCATGAAGAAGAGTAAAAGAAATAGTCACGAATGACACCTGCATATGAAGTTACTACACAAGTTAAATCCCAGTGATTTGGTTCTTTGTTTGTAAAAGCTCTGCTGGCACCAGCAGACTGCTGCTTCCTCTCTGGAAAAAAAAGCACTCAGGTGCCAGGGAAATAGCTAGCATAAAAAGGTCAGTTTTACAGCTAATTAATGTTTTATAACAGCCATCCAGTCTGACTTCCATGGGTTTTTTTAAACCAATCTGCAGATGATTGGACTGTAAGGTACCTAAATATTGGCTACAAGCCAATTGTTAATGGCCTGCTAGCCAGGTGTTGGCCTCTGAAGGCCATTCAATATTGCTTTTAACTGCCAATTCTGTCCTTTGCAGCCAAGAGAGAGAGTGCTGGCCACTGTCATTTCTCAGCTGGTACAAATGATCAGGTGGAGAAGTCTGAAGAGGATACCCATGTTCGATATACGCCAGAGAATGCAGCTCTACAGGAGTCCCTTCTCTATCCTCACGCCACAGGCTGGTCACCCGCTTGCAGGGAAGAGGAAGCTCGTAGGTAGCAGCCACAGCAGCACCATCCCTTGTGCAGCAGGACAGACAGAGCCCAGTTGATGGGGAACCTCACAGCCATGGGAACTGCAGGTAATCCTGCTAAAAAACAGCCTTCCCACATACATCCCTCTAAAGGAGTTTCCTCACATAAATCCAAGCTACATCGCCTGTGCTTCGCCAGCAAGAGACGAGCCATCACAAGAGAAGACTTGGCTTCACAAGGCAAAGCAGGGTCTTCTGTGGTGGAACTCCCCAGATGCTCTGCTAAAGATGAGTAAGAAATTAACTTGGAGAGAAGAAGAAGGAAATATTAATATTCCATATTTTGGTCTTTTGGGGTCAGTATTCAAAGAGGTTTTGGTTCCTGGACAAAACCACAGAATTACTTTAAGGTTCAGATATTTTATTGAATATTTCAGCTACTCAAATGAGAACAGTAATAAATCCTTCAATTAAAGCTGTACTATAAGTGTCCAGTTACCGTAGGTTAGTTATATATAGACTGAAAAAAACCCAACCCTTGCTGCTGTACATGAAGATATGAGTTTAAGTGTATACAAATTCAGAATAGGAGCTACTTGCAAAAACATAGTCTAAATATTAATTTCAACACAAGTACAATTTTCATTTAAAGTACACTGAAACAAAACATGCTGAAGTAGGCATTTATATAATGATTGACAGTGTAACTGTAACTAGTGAATGGCAATTTTTTTCCCATGAAGACAAACTTACAGCAAAGTCCTTCTCAGCCCAAAGCTAGGATGAGGATTGGGTTTAGGGTGGGGGATTGGGGTAATGACAGTTTCATCACCTATTTCCAACTGGGTGGGTATCCACAGTATTGAAGCATAGCTTTAGGTTTAGAGTTAGGGAAGCAGGGTCCTCAGGGTTGGAGTAACATTGAAATCCTGCTCTACCCAGAGAGCTAGATGAAGGCGGGCTCAGGTTGGAGTGGTAGGTCATTGTGCATTTTGAATTAGGGAGGTTTATCATCTACTCGGCAAAAGCGTGGGGCTAGGTTTGGGTTTAGGGCTAGGGAAATCAAACTACCTCAGAGCTGAAATTACAGCAACATCCTGCTCAGCCCAGAGATTTGGGACAGCAGCTGGGCTCAGGACAGGGCTGTAGCTTGGTGCACATCTGGAATCAGGAACTGGCCTCATCTCCTGCAAGGAAAGCTGAGTTGTAAAGGTAAGGGGCTAGGTTAGCTAGCTGAGTGCCACTGTGTGATCCTTGGAGCAATGTGTAATTGACAGAAGTAAACTCTTCTTTCCAGTATAGGCTACCTGCATTTTGCTATATATTTTAGCTCTGAAAATAGAAAAGTATTCTTTTGTTTAAACAATATTTGAACACCATTACCATCTTTGGACATTACAGAATGAATCAGGTGCGAGAAAATTTTGTTAGAAAATGTTGTAAAAATCCAGAAAGCAAAAATCGCAGTGGACAGTATTATCTGCTAATTTGTACCAGCTGCTACACTATAGGTATAAAAGGAAACATACCTTTTAACAGCAAAAAATCCATAATCAATCATTTGTAAATAAGTAACGCTTACTTGTAGGCATCAACAAACCAAAAAGCCATTGACAATTGCAGAAAACAATTTCAATGGATGGTGTCCCTTTTCCTTATTGTTTCTGTGCCTATAACAATCTAATTTTAAGCTTTCTTTGAGATACCAGCTGCAGAAGAAGCAGGGGAATGCCCAGCTGTTCAAAAGCAACTTCATCATCCAGAGGTCTGCATAATGAAAAAAATTAGGGTTGCCATGGTAAGATATTATTTGTGTACAAATAAATGCCCTGTGGTCAGTTTCTACCTCAGATAACAGTACGTTTGCAGAACTTGGAAGAAAACAGAGGAGAAAGCCAAATATGAAGAGGCGTGCAGTGATGGAAAATGGAAAAAAAAAGGAAGTGAGACCAAAGAAAAGGAAGATTTGTTCAGTTCTGTTTAAAGCCATTAGCCCCTACTTTTTAGGACTGTGAAATGGATTTGCATGTTCCATATCTTGCTGTAAAGTAGCTTTCCAGGGACTTCATGAGACTGGCAGTAGGGTAATGAATCTCCCTGGCAGGGGCAAAATAACTGCCCAAAACAGTGCAGAAATTCTGCAGAAGAGGGTTGCCCTGTTTAAGAGAGACCTCCAGGACTAGTTCAGCTGTGTCAGGAGCTTTTCTGTCTCCTGAGTCAGCAAAGAATTGACAGATACCATGTCAGTGTCATATCCTTGGGCTTTGGAGTCCTACAGCTGGAACTTACAGCACTCACCTGGCTGCTGGGCTAGGATTTTGTGTGGCTTGAAGTCATGTAGTGATTCACCTCTTAGCTGGGTACCTCCTCCTGCCTCTGTCAGAGCTTCCTCTTTGCCAGCATTGGCACCATCACTTCTTTTAAAACGTGCTGAATAGAGCAAGGGTATATATATAAAAAGGAAAGGCATGTTCATAGCAACCGCAATTCCAGTTGCAAAGTTGCAACATCAAATAGTAAGCATATGAGATTAAAAAAACCCCCAAAAATCCAAAAACATAACACCACAAAAGCAAGAAAGCTGACATACGTACAGTACTTTGGCCCAAAGGGACTATGGCTGAAGTTTCACAAATTCATATCAAAGTGAAGAATACTCTATTTGACTGCAACTGCAAAGGAAATCAGGATACTCACGCACGCTGGAGATTGCTGATAAGCACAAAAAGTACAGCTTCACTTTTACAAACCTTCCAAATGAGGCAGCTCCAGCTGCTCCCGTTTTTCAGTTTGACACATACCATAAATGTACAGACCACAAGGTAAATATATATCTAAAGCTGTACAGGCAGGCATTGCCACAGGGTTCCCCCTAGCCTGTTCATGTTAAATGCCGGCATTTCAACAGATTGCACACAACAAAGAAAGATCTCTGTAATGTATCGCTTACTTTGATTACAGGTCATAACTTGCTGCTTACCTGATGAAAAACCTGAATGGCAGCTGCACAGTGTTCCTGTGTAGCCAACTGATCCTGAAATTCGCCTTGTTTCAGGGTGATAACTGGTTCCTTTTGTTTTTCCTGTTACACCAATTTGTTTTGATTTGTGACCTTTGCAGCACTCAAGCAGTGTTGGAAATTTTAGGATCGCAGTTATTGCAATGGTATGAGAAAGGAAATTGCTGGAAGAAGAAAGAAGAGGGATGAAAGAGGTGGTTATTTATTGTTTGGAATAATCCATTTCAGTCCTCAGCAAGAATAAAGCATGCTAATGAACACAGATGTTTGTATTTAAAATGTTGTTGAAGTATTTAAGGTCCAGTTGGGGTTTCATATGCCAATTTTATACTTCAGTCTAGTTTTTCCTTATTTACCCTTCTGTTTGTGTGAGAAGAGTGAGGCTTCCCAACCTGAAAAATTACGTAGTCCAAGTTAAGGGAGTATAGGATCCAAATAATAGACATAAATGCCTTAAACCTCTGAGGTACGAAAAATCCCTGTATGTTCTCATCTTTAAAGGCCCGGTTCCATGGAAGAGACAGCATCACTTTGTCATTCCCAATTAATTTTCCAACCAAAAAGCCGTGCCAATTTGAAAGTCTGCAAGGTCAAAAATGTATTCCTCAGGTTAAAATATTTGTTCCCCAGGAATTATTAGGGGCAACTGTTGGACATTATGAATTCTCCCTGCTTGGCAGAAGGAATGACTGAGTCACACCAATCATCTCTAAACAAAAAAAGACAGCCAAAAAAAAAGTAAATCTAGAAACTTTAGAAGCTCTTCTTCCTGTTTTTAAAGCTAGCAAACAGATGAAGCTTGCTCTTCTAAAGTTTTTAACTTAGACAAAAAAAGAAAAGCCAAAATTACATCCCTTCTTGTGGCTGTGGTTTGCACTGTCAGCTGGTTTGATCAATGTCTGCAAACAGTCTGTGTATGCACGTTGGGCATCTCACACCAGGCCCAAATGATCAGATGTGCAAGTAGTGGTCTTTGCACCAAACGTTGCATTTCATGGTAAACAAACAAAATTTGGTTGCCGGCAAATTGGCAGACCTGTGGCTTCCTTGCAACCATGTTGAGACAAAAGCAGTGAGTGATGATTACAGGAGATGACAAGTTCCAAAGAGGAAAATGACTAATAATTAATGATAGTGGGTATGAAGTTGCCACAACAGAGTGCTGTTGTGGACTGAGTCCTGTGACTGGGTTACAAAATACGGGTATTTCTCTTTGAGTTCTGTTCTCCTCTGGTTAGGATTATTCCATTCTTAGTTCTAGCATCATGACAAGATGGTTTCAATAAGAAGCAAGCTGCCAGATCCCCTATTTCCATCAGTTTCTAGACATTGATTATTACTTGATCTTCTGAGACATGATGCTGTGAGTCTCACTAAACTTCGTGCCTCAGCTAACAGGCACAGTAGTAACTTAACAGCTTCTTTCTGTTGTTTTGCTGGTATCACACCCACCCACACCCCACATCCCCCTGAGGCCAAAGCTCACAGGCAGAATTACGGTTGGAATATGCCAATTCCTGTAGCCAGCTGGGGAGCAAACCAGAGTAAGTGATGAGGTACTACTCAGTTATGGGTGGGTCAAAAAGAGCTGGGTCTTCAGCAGAGTTCCAGAACAGGGTTCCCACCTAGATTTGACAACTGTCACCATGACATAGCAACAATTTTGTCAGCTTCTCCAGACTGACTCTGAGCCACCTACTGCTCCATCTTTTCCAAGCACAAGGACACATACTTCTTTATCCAGACCTAATGGTATGAAAAGTGAGAGCTGGGTTCTGTCAGCACATAATTAACTTTCTATTGGCCTCCTTTGTACTGGTGTGAACTTGGCTGAGGGTCTGGAAATCATCACCCCAACTGACAAGTAACTGGTTGTTAATAGCACTATGAATCGATGCTGCCCATCAATCCAGGTTACATGGCAGCTCACTGGGTCACTAAGATCACACTCTGCAGAGCAGCAAAACCATTGAAAGGGCCATAGCAGCATTCCCTGCGGGTTAGCTTTGATGCACTGGATGGAAGAGTAAAGAGGAGCATATACTGCAGCTATTTGTATTGCACTGTGCACAACAGACACAATTTAACATATTACATTTACCCCTCACATATGGGATCTTCTTTTACCACATAAAATCCCTTCTCTTTTCTCCTTCATGTCTTCTCCCTGTCTTCTGTTGTTACGGCTGCAGGTAGACCCTGATCAGTCACCAGCAGAAGCAATGCATCCTGGAGCACTTTAGATCAGGCTTCTTGGACTGTCCCAGCAGAGGTTAAGAAGCTTTACCTAAGCAGAATTGGGGGAGCACATGCTGGGAAAGCTCACAGAGAAAATCAACGTAGCCCGGTATATTAGTCATTACACAGAAAATAGTTGTTATGACGACAAGGTGAATCTTTTTTTTTTTGGCAAAATCATTCTTTCAGTAAATATGAATTTGCAGGCCAAGCACTTGGTGTCATTGCAAAACTAACCAGGCAATGTGGGCACCACTAATCTTCCTAGTTGAGTGATCACCAAACTAGGTGTACAGCATTGTCCTGGAAAACGCAGTATCTCAGTTCAGCACTCTTTCTGTCTGATTTGAACTGGGATCTTCCGCCTTCTGGAAGAATGTTTTTGCCACTGGGACATAGGGTATTTTGGGTCTGAGCATCTCTCAGTCTGTCCTTTTGGAGGGTTTTCAATGTATGTAGAGAAAACATGATGTTTTGAATGCGGGAGATAAATATAAATCATAGGATCACAGAATCACTCAGGCTGGTAGGGACCACAGGAGGTCTCTGGTCCAAACCCCTGACCAAAGCAAGGACAACTCTGAGCTCAGACTGGGTGGCTCAGAGCTTCACATACTCAGGGCATAAAAACCTCCAAGGATGGAGATGAGGCAACCTCTCTGCACCCCAGCTACATTATTTGGCTGTCCTCCTGGATGAATTTTTTTTTGTTATATCCAGTTGAGCGTTTCCTGTTCCAATTTATGACCATTTTCTCTCATTTGGTAGCCCTCTTGTAGGTGCCAGGGCTGCTGTTATGTGCCCCCAAAGCCACCCCTTCTCCTGGCTAAACCAGCTGCAGTGCCATTATTTCTCCTCAGAGCAAGACCTCCAGCCGCTGGCTGTCCTCATCCACCTCTGCTCAACATTTTTGATGTCTATCCTGTACTGGGGGGGACCACAAATAGATACAGTGCTCTGGACATGGCTGAACAAGCGCTGAGTAAAGGGACACTGCACCCTGGGAGGTGAGGTCTCTCCTCACATCCAGTGACCAGTAAGAGTGATCTGAGGGAAGGTATCTGTTCAAGGCCACAGGTGGGGTTCAAAGAGCAAGGATTTTAACTTCAGTCACCACTGGGTTACTGCACACAGAAAGGGTGTGGACACTTCCTCCTCCTCTGTTTTGTTAATGCAGCCTTCTGTTTCTGCTTTTCCTGTGATTGTATAAAAACACTCCAAAACAAAGATATTAACTTTTGATCAAATCAGTAATTTCATCCAATTTTCTTAAAAAAAAAAAAAAAAAAAAAAGGTTCTATATCAAACAGAAAAGAAGTTTTCTTGTGATTTTGAGGGGAATGGAATCATTAAAAAATCATCCCATGGGATCTGTGTTTGCCAGCTCTCTGGAAAAGGATTTGGTGACTGGAGGCCTTGCTAAGTAGCAGCCAGTGACTGTGAGACTCCACAAGACCCCAAAAAGTGATTCCTGATTCCCAGGAAATAGTAGTGAAACTAAATGTCATCACCCTTCAAGCTCTGTTCCTCCTCCCATCGTCTCCATCTTTTGTAGCAATCTGCAAGAGAGCCTGGACTACCCATAGCCACATACTTGGAAAGCAGTTTCCACTCTTCTCACATACCCTGCTGTGCACCTGCCTAACACTCAAAATGAATACTTACACAGTATAACTTAGTGCCTTTCATTAAACAGTGGACTAACTGGATCATGCTGTGCTAAAGTTCCTGCCAAATTAGTCAGGAAGTATCATGTAGCAACACATGAATTTCCTGGAATTTCTTTTAATTAAATTATTACAAAGAACTGTTCTTCAGATAACTATGTTAAACAAGGGTGTCTTGCAGCTGATGCTGCTATAATCTTAAATAAATCACTCTTTAGTACTGGTTCATCAGCTGGGATTCCTCCTTGTAATTTCTCTATGAGTAAGCTTTTCTAAAGCTCACCGTGAAGTCTGTTTTGGAACATAGAATCATAGAATGGTTTGGGTTGGAAAGGACCTTCAAGCTCATCTAGTTCCAACCCCCCTGCTGCAGGCAGGGACACCCTCCACTAGACCACGTTGCCCAAAGCCCCATCCAACCTGGCCTTGAACACTTCCAGGGAGGGGGCATCCACAACCTTTCTGGGCAACCTGTTCCAGTGTCTCACCACCCTCACAGTAAAGAATTTCTTCCCAACATCTAATCTAAATCGACCCTCCTTCAGTTTAAAATCATTACCCCTTGTCCTGTCACTACACTCCCTGATAAACAGTCCCTCTCCAGCTTTCCTGTAGGTCCCTTTCAGGTACTGGAAGGCCGCAATTAGATCTCCCCAGAGCCGCCTTTTCTCCAGGCTGAACAATCCCAACTCTCTCAGCCTGTCCCCACAGGAGAGGTGCTCCAGCCCTCTGATCACCTTCATGGCCCTCCTCTGGACTCACTCCAACAGCTCCATGTCTTTCTAGTACTGGGCCCCCCAGAGCTGGACGCAGTACTCCAGGTGGGGTCTCACAAGAGCAGAGTGGAGGGGCAGGATCACCTCCCTCGACCTGCTGGTCACACCTCTTGTGATGCAGCCAGGACACGGTTGGCTTTCTGGGCTGTGAGCGCACACTGCCGGCTCATATTCAGTTTTTTGTCCACCAGTCTCCCCAGGTACTTCTCTGCAGGGCTGCTCTCAATCCACTCGTTGCCCAGCCTATATCCATGTTTAGGATTGCACTGACCCAGGGACAATTATGACTTCGATCACAGATTCACATCACAGAATTGCAGAGTTTGGCAGGCACCTCTGGAGATCATGTAGTCCAAACTCCTGCTCAAGCAGAATCAGCTACAGCAAGTTGACCAGGACTCTTGCCCAGCTGGGTTTTGAATCTCTCCAAGAGTGGAGACTCCACCACCCGCCCAGGCAACCTGCTCCAGTGTTTAATCATCCAAAAAATATTTTCTTTTTCTTCTGTATAAGTGGAATTTGCCGTAGTTCAGCTTATCCACACTGCCTCTTGTCCTGTCACTGGGCACCACTAGAAGAGTCTGGCTTCATCTCCTTTATTCCCCCCTCAGGTATTTATTCACATTGAACTCCACCATCTCATGTTCACTGCAGCCATGGCTGCCCCCAGCATTCAGACTCCCAGTTTTACTTTGGAAGTGTCAGGACCAGCAGAGCTTCTCCTCTCTCTGGATCCTCAGTCACCTGTGTCATGAAATTGTCATCGGTGCAGACCTGAATCGTTTGCGCCCTGCTGTATTGACCCTCCAGCAGATATCAGGGTGGATGAAGTCTGCCATGAGGAGAAAGGCCTGTGAAGGTAAGCTTCTTCCAGTTGTCTGAAGGAGACCTCATCTACTTCCTTTCCACGAGCATGTTTTCTGTAGCAGACACCTGTCACAACATCACCCATGTACATCTGCCATCGCAAGGTAGAGCTCCATGCACTCACCCTGCTGCTGTCTTGTACAAAGGGCAACTCCATCTCATCACTTTCCCAGCCTGTCCTTCCCAAAGGGGCTGTACCCATCCATCGCAGCACTCCAGTAGTGTGAGCTATCCCAGCACACACCGCTGTGATTGCAGGGATACCATAGCCCTGCAAATCCACAGAGACCTCTAATTCCTCCTGCTTGCTCCCCATGCTGCAATGGGTAATTAAACGGTAAAGGGAACTTGCAGCTTAAATTATGATTTCCAAAAGAGAGTGTGAAAAAAATCTCACTTTAACCTCTATTTCATCCTCCTTTTTTACAGTCCATTAGGAATAAAAATATAATAAACAATAAACAAACAGCTGTGATTTCCTCCAGCTTAATCCAAAGACATGTGGAAGCACTAGGCATTAGACAGAAACAGGAAAGAATGCAACGGAATAATTAGTTGAGCACTACGGCCAATTAGTTGCTTAATTTTGTCTAACAACCCCTTTTTGGGTAATCACTACATTTCAGTTTTAAGTTAATTTAAAAGAATATATCATGCCTGACACTTGTTTTGGTGACAGTCAGAAAAAGGTAGGGAGAAAGGAAACTCCATCCTTGCTCATGAGATAGCCATAAGCCCAGGCAGAATTGCAGCACCTCAAGAACTTATCCCAATACTGCGAGATGAGGTGCCCCAAAGGGATGGTGACATAGAGACATGACAGACGTCCATAATACATAAAGTAAGAGCACGCATGGGTCTCCCCAGACCCTCTCCCATGCTGAGCAGTCAGCTAGTCACCTTGGGTAAAGGAATATGCTGCATTGGTCTTGGGAGGTAGAGGAAACAGCACATATCTGTGTTCACCAGGCGTATTTACATGGCATTTTGAACACCTGGTTGGTTTTACTATATATGGGTCAATGATGTCATGAGAAGGCAAAGAAAAATCAGATTGAAGGAAAACTGTTAGAAAAAGGGAGGAATATGAAGTAATAGGCTGGGCAAGGGAGGTCTACCTGTTCAGCATGGGGGACAAGAGCAAGATGAGACTGGCTGCAGGAGCAAAGAAATCCAAGCATGTACTGCAGCTATTTTTCATGAAGTAGAATCACATCTAGCAGCCTCATTTCCATTGTTGTATTAATTTGCACATTATGATGTTTGCAAAGAAACAGATTGGCTTTTGAACAAATATGAAAATTAAGATATATCTGCCCTGATGGAAAAGCTGCAGCTTGCAAGAGAAACTTGTGCCTCAACAGTAGCAACTGTGAACAAAAGCAGATGGAGAATAATCCTGATTGGCATGTTTCCTACATACGTCCAATAGAAGTTAAACTGTCTTAGACAACCACAGGGAACATTTAACAATGCCAAGTTTTAAAATCAAAAGATCTTGGTTATTTCTGTAACGCAATGATTTCATGTTTACAGCCACTTAATCCATGCATTTGCAATCAACCTTACCTGCTAATTCAATGTATTTGCTATTATGCTTTATCATTCCCTTTTCTGCTACTCGGTTAATTTAAAATTTTGTATCTCTATCCTTTTCACTTGAAAACCTGTCTTATAGATTTAATAATATATTAAGATACCACTTCTAATTTCTAAATGGTAGTTATAGACAGCTCTATAACATAAAAAATAGTCTATAAGCAATGCGTGAGTGAGTGGAGCTGTTTCACTGAAGATCCTAGAAAGGAGGTATACACACAATCGCAGAACCACAGACTGGTTGAGGTTGGAAGGGAGAGGTCCCTGCAGGTCATCTGGTCCAACCCCACTGCTCAGGCAGGGCCACCAACAGCCAGTTGCCCGTGTCCAGATGGCTTTTGAATATCTCCAAGGATGGAGACTCCACAACCTCTCTGGGCAACCTGTGGCAGTGCTCGGTCACCCTCACAGTGAAAAAGCGTTTCCGGTTGTCCAGAGGGAACGTCCCGTGTTTCAGTTTGGGCCCATTGCCCCTGCTCCTGTCACTGGGCACCACTGGAAAGAGCCTGGCTCTGTCCTTTTTGCACCCTCCCTTCAGGTGCCCACGCACCGTGATGAGATCCCTCCTGAGCCTTCTCTGCTCTGGGCTGAACAGTCCCAGCTCTCTCAGCCTCCCATCGCAGGAAAGATGCACCAGTCCTTTCATCACCTCTGTGGCCCATCGCTGGACGCTCTCCATTATGTCCATGTCTCTCTGGTACTGAGGAGCCCAGAACTAGACCTAGAACCTGCCAGTATGGCCTCACCGGTGCTGAGTAGAGGGGAAGGATCACCTCCCCCACCTGCTGGCAGCACTCCTCCTCATGCAGCCCAGGATGCTGTTGGCTTTTTTTTCTTTTGCCACCAGGGCACATTGCTGGCTCAGTGGTCAACTTGGTGCCCGCCAGGACCCCCAGGTCCTTTTGTGTGCTTTTCTGCTTTCCAGCTGAGCGGCCCCCTGCATGTACTGGTGCCTGGGGTTGTTCCTCCTCAGGTGCAGGGCTTTGCACTTCTCTTTTTGAACTTCATGAGGTTAAACACCACAAAATACACCATGAAAAAAATAATTGTTAATTCCTATTCAGTAAAGTTTCCAGTACATAAGCTAGGAAGGGACCTAGATTCTAAAGAATTAATTTGTCCGCTGTATTTTTTACATTTACTGCTGAGGGAAAAACCCATGCTTAAACAAACATGTTTATATTGTGTAACAAATGTATTTTAATTTGCAGTTTTCCATATTTTTAATAATGACAGCACCTAGCAAATGCTAAGCTTAAGCCATCTTTATTTCTATGGCTGAATTTAAAACCAGAGGAATCATTAGGTCTATGCATCCCATAATTTTTTAAGATTATATAGCATGCATTTTTGTGGGTACAAGATGTGCAAGTAAAGACTTTCTCTCCTACTAGGTCAAGTGGTATAGTTGAAAAAAAATAAATTTTAATTGTCCTGCCTGTGTCCATAGACCACCACAGCTACAGCACCATTTCCTTTTCTCAACATCATCTTTTGGATACAGCATTAGAATGGCCAGTAATGCAAGGACCAAACCTGGCACTTTCACATTTCTGGGATTCCTACTGATACTGTCTTTAAAATAGAACTCAGTATTTTCAGTTGGAAGGCACCTACAATGATCATCTAGTCCAACTGCCTGACCAATTCAGGAAAGACCAAACATTAAAGAATATTATGAAGGGCATTGTCCAAATGCCGCTTTTAAAGGCGCTGACAGGCTTGGGACATCGACCACCTCTCTAGGAAGCCTGTTGCAGGGTTTGACCACCGTCTCAGTAAAGAAATGATTCCTCATGTCCCATCTGAACCTGCCATGGTGCAGCTTTGAACCACTTCCATGTGACCTATCACTGGATCCCAGGGAGAAGAGCTCAGCACCTCCCTCTCCACGTCCCCTCCTCAGGAAGCAGCAGAGAGCCACAGGGTCGCACCCCCCCTCCTTTTGTCCACACTAGACAAGCCCGAAGTCCTCAGCTGCTTTGGCTTTGATTATCATGGATTGACAAGTTTCATCTGGGATTTAAGATTTGAACAGCCTCCAGATCACAAGTGTGATGATTAAAAAAGAAAATCCCCTGAGCCTTGTTAACACGGCAAAGTTTTGACAAAAACTCACACAGCAATCAGTATTTTCATCTGTTCACTGAACTGAACTCACTATCAGAGACGCAGCTTGTGGCTATTTTTTATAAGAGGTTCCTTACACATAAAAGACCCTTAATACATTTACTATATTCTTGTGATCTGGAAAAGATATCACTTATCTCAAAGTAGTTTCAAAGGCAAGAATAGCATTCTCATTATTATTGCAGGCATATCTGTGAAATTGAAAACACTTAACAGTCTTGTCACTTCAGTATGCAACTAAATGTAATTCATTTTCAAACTATTTAAGGTGCTCAGTGCCTCTGTATCCAGCTATCTCTGCATTATCATCTCTAGGACAGTAAAGTTACCCACTGCTATGAAAGTGATATGACACTCATTTCTAACTGTACATTAACATATACATTAGGTATATATGCATTTGAAGGATTATAAGAATAATCTCTTTGCATTTCACAGTTACTCTTACAGAAAGGAAATTATTTCTTTACTAGGTTCAAATGAATACTTTTTAAAATTTAATTTACCTTTATAGGCAATTGTTTTCATTCGCACTGATGAAAATGAAGGTCATTACAAATTTAGAAGGGCCTAGTTCTTCATGGATACTAACTTATATGCAAACAACTCTGGGGATTTGGGGCAAACAACTGACCATTTTGCTTTAATAAACACACTAGGAATTTATTCTTGCTTAAACCAGTCAGCCAAACAGCCACCCAAGTGAAACAGAAAGGCACGAATCAGGACCTGAGCAAGGACCTCAGGAGCTGACTCATGAGAACTTACCAATCACTGTATTTCCTTACACTGGCTCGTGGCACAGGGTGGCACAGGGCTCAAAGGCTGGCATTGAAGAGCAGTCCTCACAGGTTCCTGTTCGACATGAAGGCTCCAGAAAGCATAGGACAGGAGTGCAAGGGAGAACACAAAAAACACCAAGAGAATGGCTTCATTGTAACTGAAAGCCCAAAAAGGAATAAATTTTCTTTAAAAATTAAAGGCTTAGATTACCTCGTTATGCTCCTCTGTGTCAGGGTACCTCCACACACCGTTATCTCCCTGCTAAAGTTTATATCTGCTCAACTTGACAGGAATCATACAGCACAGTCCTGCTGTGAACACAGGGATAGAAAACGTGACACAGGGACTGTGTTTGTATCAAACCCTGTATTTTTCTTCCCAAAAAGGAGACACTTTCCAGTCATGGACTGACTATGCATTGTGATTTCCTATTAGCTTATGTGTAAGTATATTAAAGGAAACCCCATGGTAGTTATTCAACATGGTAGTAGACACTGTAAATATTTGCAGGCTTTGGTCATCGTAAGTGCAGAATCTGTAGAATCAGAGATAAAACATCCAGTATCCCAAAGTAAGAAGTGAGTTAAAATAAAAGTGAATTGTGTTTAAAGGTGTAACACCATGCAAAAATGCTGACAAGTCTGAGCTGAGCTGAGAGGATCATCGCCAGTTTAGTACTTGGCATGGATGCAGCAGCAATAATGTAAAATGGTTTTGAAAAGCTGCAGTGGGTATGCAAAGTGAGTGTATTATTTGCACTGAGACAAGCTGTCTCATTTTGAAGAAGCCAGAAATTTGATGGAAAAGACATGGGCAAATCTACACATACCAAAAAGGTATGCCATGGTCAACAAAGTCGTCCTGCTTGGAGTCCTCAGATTCAGTCCTGCCAGGAGCTTTTCATTATTGCTGCAGACAGCTTCACACAAAACATGAGTGTGAAAGCAGTAGCTGCTCCTTTCTGCAGACATGTGGGGAAATATCATTTTTGCATGAAAGACATTATGCAGAAAACATAACAAAGTTATTTCACTGAAATCATTTGTGCTCAAGAACTACCTGTGCTAGTTTTCTTCAAATAGAGGAATTCCCAAACAACTGCCAGAAGTGGAGGCTTCTGTGGGCAGAAGTGAAGACACCTGGGTTTTAAGACAGCCATATAGTAAATGAGTCTTCATAAATATGTATAAATATAAATCACATATAAATCCTAATTCTGATCTCCAGCATACTTACAAAAACTCAGAGAAAGCCTCCCCAAGCCAGTGGAACTATATTTCATGACGAACTTCAATTTAAGAAGAAAATACAAGTATAATAGTGTAAAGCAGCTGGTGACCATCATGCCTGTTGAATTCAGACCACAAACTCATTAAGGCAGGAACTGATTCTTTCTTTGTGGCTGGTGTCTTATTCCTTAATTGCCAGTGTTATTACCAAATGAGAGTAGAACTGAAAGCTCTGAGTTTTGCTAATTCAAAGCAGAACTGGAACTACACTGAGTTTGTTAGAATTGGAAACTAAAGTTTGACATGCATGAATAACAGAAATACCATGTCAAGCACTAGAGAGTCAGTCACATTTCACTTTGCTATGATCACACATTGTATCCAATACTAACATTTTACATAATCTGCTGCCTTTAAAGAATGAATTAGCCATTCATGTTTCTCTATATACAGTTCAATGAAGATTCAAAACCTCTTGATGAAAACAGAAGAGGAAAAACCCCAGTGTTGCAATAAACACACTTCTGAAAATGCTGACACAGGCAGAATTAAGTAGTCAGCCTAGTTCAGTCTGTCTCATAGTGATGTATTTCCATAATTTTGTTTGTAATAGCCTCTGAATATTATTAATGAAGTCTCTGAATGTTATTGTTGTGGTTGTGCCCCAGCCAGCAGCTAAGCACCACGCAGCCGCTCATTCACTCTCCCCCCAGCAGGACGGAGGAGAGAATCGGAAGAGTGAAAGTGGGAAAACTCATAGAAACATAAAAACAGTTTAGTAAGTAAAGCAAAAGCCGCACACGCAAGCAAAGCAAGACAAGAAATTCATTCCCCACTTCCCATGGGCAGGCAGGTGCTCAGCCATCTCCAGGGCAGCAGGGCTCCATCATGTGTAATGGTGACTTGAGAAGACAAACACCATCACTCCAAACATCTCCTCCCCTTCCTTCTTCTTCCCCCAGCCCCTTATACACTGAGCGTGACACCATATGGTATGGAATATCCCTTTGGTCAGTTGGGGTCAGCTGTCCTGGCTGTGTCCCCTCCCAACTCCTTGTGCACCCCCAGCCTCCTCGCTAGTGGCGCAGTGTTAGAAGCAGAAAAGGTCTTGGGTCTGTGTAAGCACTGCTCAGCAGTAACAGAAACATCCCTGTGTTATCAACGCTGTTTTCAGCATAAATCCAAACCATAGGCCCATACTAGCTACTGTGAAGAAAATTAACAAGCCAAAACCAGCACAATTACTAACTAAGTCTTTCCACTGATGGTTTCAGTGTGCCAAAACAATACATTGAATGTTGTAAATAGAAAATGAATGTAGTAAAAGGCTAGAGAATAACACAATATTAATTCCTAGTTAATTTCTATAATAGACATAAGGAGGAAAAAGTAAAAAGACAAAACAAAACAGCATCAGACATTGGTTTCAGAAAACTGCACTTAATGACTCAGCTGTGCTCCCACTGAAGGAAGAAACAGACTTTCTGATGATATTAATGGAAACAAGCAAAGGGCTTCAGTCACCTAGAGATGCTGCAAACTGCAAAGGTATGTATCCTTGAAGGCTATGTGGGAAACAAAGAGAATGCTACATTTTATTGTACTTTGACATACCTGTATTCACTACTATTTGACACTAGAAATAGAAAGGTAGTCTCAATAGCACCAAAAACTTCAGTCACCCACTAGAACATCCAAACACAGTAATAAAGATGCTTATGAATTATTATTTTTTCTCTGGCATCCAGTGGAGGTGATACTGAAAAGGTGGCAAAAACCAACAGAGGTCCTAACATAGACAACCTGTGCTTAAAAAGCATGTTCTGAGCAGCATGGTTGGGAATTGTCTCCAAGAAAGATTCAAAGGACAAATAGGGAATGAATACATAATGGTTATGAAAGGCATCTTACCTCGACTCATCCTCAACATCATAGCTGACAATAAAGATTCCTAGTTTCAGAACAGAAACAAACCAGTATTTTTTAAATGCATTATTGTGTGAATAGGTGAATTTCTTTACTTCAGTGTGCATTTTTTCCTAAATAGGTTTGAGATTCAAGATTTCTAATAAACCATAAAAAACCCTGTAGATTAAAAATTCTCCTTTGTCTTCAACAATATATAGATTCACATTAAGAGTATCACTTCAGCTGTAGGCAAAGCAGCTGCTCGTTCACTGGGATGCAAACTTCAACCCAGTTCTTGTTCCTATACATGCTGTTCAAGTTTTCTTTGTGGCCAAAAGGTGCACACAAAAGGCAATGGGTCAAATTCTAGTCTCATCCAACCAGACATAAAAGATAGCTTTGCTATCTACCCCATGAAATCAAAGTAGGCAGAAGGAATCAAGGCAAAACAAAGCCAGGTCTTTTAGGCAGGAGCACTAATCCATCCACAAAACAGCCTTGCACATTTTTTTTCCTTTGCCTTCCAATGAGTTTGTGTACAGCTGTGACAACCGTTTACCATTTCTGCCACTGCTTACCTTCAGGGCAACTATTTATTGGTACAAAGAAACTCTGTCCTCCTCCACCTTCCCCAGCTGTGGTTGTGAAGCTATGGCCACCCCACTGTATTCAACTGGGTCCTTGGCAAACTCCCCTCACCCTTAGAAGTGGTGTCCCAAAGGCTGAGGTTTGATTTGCATTTGACAAGCGTTCCTGTGTTAAAAGAATTTGCAGGGTGTTCACAACTGAGGGCAACTTGCACACCAACTAGTCATTTGGAGCCAGTGACTACGGCCAGCTTCAGACGTAGATTTAACGTTGTGGTTTTTACAAGCCTTTGAAACTAAACCCAGAACAATTGTCACCATTTATAGTGGTGATTTCTAACATGCCACTGGGGATTGCTTCATAATCAGAAAGAAAAGAAAAAGAACCACAAAAGTAAAAGTCCTGCCAGAAAAGAAGTAGACCAAATCAGACAGATGGTTAATATTAACTGAAAGGATATCCAAATTTGTGATTTTCTTTTTCCTTACCAGCAATATCAACAAACAATTTAAGAAGGTTCATAATATTCCTTCAATTAATCTCTCAAACACTTAATCTCCTTGTATTCTGTGGGTGACATGTCAGCAGCATCAATTCATCTGCCATACCAAGAGGGCATGTGGGGATAGGTGGAGATCTCATGCTGTTCCAGAGACTTCTCCTTTTTAACTAAATAATCTTTTTTTGTCCACTAAGAATACAGGTAACCTATGTGCTTTGTCTTTGATCATTTTCTGGATGTGGAGTATTTTTAGTCATTAACCTTGTATCAGAGGATATGGGTTATCTGTTCCTCTGTAATTTAAATAGAGCTGCATAAGAAAAGGAGCGAAGAGGTCCAGGCAGTAACTAAGACAGCTGTTGCAGTATTAAGAGAAACTGGTGAACTCTCCTGTCACAGACTATATCCTGGGTGCAAAAGGCCTATTTTTCACCTCAAACTAAAAAGTGAAGAGAACAAAGTGAAGGAGGACTCAACTACAGACCTGAATGTCACCTATAATTATGGTATAAAAATAGGAATGTTGTTCTCTCCAGCAGCCATGGGACTGATTAGGGATGTTACCTCATCCACCTACTCAGGGTCAGACCAAGGCAGAACTACACCAGGCTTACATCTAAACTTAGTAAGACTTCTGCCACAGCAGTGATTGCATCTGCAGTCCCTGGCACCTGCTGCAGGGAGGGAAGCACAGCCCGGAGGTCAGCCTGGCGAGGACTGGCTTTTCTCCCACCTGCGCGAGCGAGGCCAGCAGCGTACGGAACGGCATGGCTGTGCCCACACTCCATGTCCGCCACCTTGAGGTCTGTGCCATCCTCGTCGTCCCAATCATCATTGCTATTTTTTGGTGGAAAACTATGCACAAACCCAGAAGGCATGGTGCATCCTCTGCCACTGCAATATTACTGAAACGTCACACTCGTGATGTGTATTTCCTGTCCTAGCACAGGCCATAAAAGCATGCACTCATCTCCTGGGACTGCGTGTGGTGAGAGAAGCCACACGTGGTGCAATGTGTATGTGTGCTGCCTGTTTGTAAAGATCCTGGAGTGAAATACCCTGCCCAAGTTTCCCTTGCTTCATCTCAGAGCAAATTAGCACATATACATCCTGAATCATGAATGACAGTATAAAGTCCTTGCAGGAAAGCAGGCAGTACGATAAAATGCCAGAATAGTTGCTCCCATACACTCTCCAGTGGTAGAGGAAATGATGTCATAGAAGTTAATCTGTATGCTTTTGTTTCTCCCATACTAGTCCACTCTAGCTAGCTCCCCAAGAGCTTTTTTTCTTCTTGATGCGCAAGCCCCCACTCGAAACCTAGAATTTGTGGCCACTAGCTTGTTATCTCTAGGGCAGGGAGCCATATGTCTTTCTTCTTGGGTGGCTTCCACAGTTGGATACTATAATTAGGATCAATTATGAATTTATTTCCTACAAAGAACATCCACTTCTCATAGTTCTCTCTGACTCTTGGCCAGTGCATGAGACAATTCAGATTCCTACGTCCCAGACAGAAAAGAAATTCTTGTAAAAGAAATAGGAGAAGATTTAGGCAGACAGGATGTTGTGGAAATAATTCTTCCTACATATAGTAGGCCACAATGTGGGCAAAATGTGTCATTAGAAAGTTATTACTAGGTCATGAGAAACCCTCTGAAAATCCTAAGGCTATCTATATGAAAATCTTTCAAAACATCTGAAGATAACATTTAAATATCAGACAAAAGAACTACATAGATAAACCAAAGAAGAAAGAGGAGCAAACCCTAGCTTTTTCATACATGAAGCTTTGTCTATGCAGCAATGAAGATTCAGGCTCCTACTGTCCAAATCAGTGAAGCATCCCAGAAGATGCAGCTTCATAAAATACCGCTTTGCTGGAGTCACACAGTCTTCTCTATGAAACAGTCCTGTGTGACCACTGAGTGTCCGGGAGTGCGGAGCTGCCAGTGCTCCAGCCTCAGCTGGGCAGGGGGACGTGCTGCAGAATCATGGCCCACCAGACGGAGGAGTTCCTCCTCCTGAGTTTCCTCAACAAAACCTGAATTATCAGCATGTGCCAAAGGACAGGTCCATGCTGAACGATCCTCGGCTCTAAGAACACCTCACCGACAGAAACAATTGCTCCAGCAGAACAAAGGTAGCCAGGCTGCAGCACTTCTTTTTTCCCACTCAGATGCAGATCTCAATAGTTCTGTGCTGTTTTATGTGCCATGAAGGATACAATCCCACACTGTGCCTGCCAGCTGCTTATGCTGTGGTGCTCCAGTCAAGCCTGCTCCCATGCAAAACCCATGAAGTTCCCTGTGCACGGAGCGCGAAAACGTCTGTCTCCTCAACCACCGGCTCAAGAGAAACATCAGGGCCCTGCTGAGTCAGCAGATGCAGTAATCACCAGGTAATCATTCCAGTCCTATCATACTAGTTGATGCAGCTGTTAAAAATATCAGATATCAGCATTTTGAAAGAGTTATTTGTCACTATTGCCAGATGTCAAGGTATCTGTTAACACAGATGCTAGCAGTATCTGAGATGCCTGCAGTGAGGTTATGGTGACCCATATAAAAAGTCTCAGTATGCATTCCTGTGGTCTGGGACTTCAGATGAGTCCTATTAGCAGATAATTTGTACATTTAGTAAGTGCATTTGTTTGTAAATGTACTTAATGCTCCAACTAATGTACCTGCAAGACCTTGAAAAGCTCAGGCATCACCCAGTAAACCATCAAAACAACAAAGAGGCCTTTACAGACATATCACACTTCAATTTGAAGAAACATTTTCAAGGCTTGCTCCTTTGTTATAGCTTTCCCAGCAAATTAAAAACTATTCTTCAGTTCTTTTAAAAATAGGTTACTGAAGTTACAACCACTTCCCTTCAAATACTCCTCAAGTTATTGAATTAGGGGTAAAAGCAGTGGGAAAATACAAATAAGGGTACATCTTTCACCACTGAATTCCTTTGGTCTGCACCTTTTGCACTGCGTAACACAATGTGGCTTAATATCTCTAGCATATCCCCTCGAGGAAAAAAAAAAACACCATTCTTTCTAGAGGAAAAAGTAACTAACAGTAGGGCTGAGATTTGCTATCTCCAAAATGCCCAGATTGGACAAACTCAATTTACAAAGAAAAAATATGTTTTTCTACCTGCCCACCTCAAACATCCGTGTGGGCTCTCTGTTTTGTGTGCCATTGCCACAAATATTTTAATTTCAGTTCTTGATGAAATGTGAAACAGGAAGAGTCCAGTGGAACAGATCAGAGTGGGGAGAAGGGACACAGAGGTGGCTTCGAGACCTCCTCTCCACCCACAGCTCTTCAGAAAGAGCAGTTCCTGCATGGGCTGTCAGTGTAACCAGGACTTGGGGACGTCCAGGGATAAAAGGCCTTCTCTGTTAGCTGCAAAGAGTAAGGAACAGAGTAGGAGACACAATAACACTTCTAATTTGAAACATGTTTTGTGTCCTCTTAGCGACATTTTGAGTGGTTCAACTGCTATTATTATTTCTCAGTTTAATAGGAATTGTTCCAACTACTCATGTTCATTAGCGTAAGAGAGAAAAATAAATGTTAAACCCGATTATAAGTACTTGTCCCTACAGTTTAAATAAATAACCTGTCTTATTTTCAGTGTTAACTTTTAGTGAAAACTACAGCTAGGATAAGTATTTTCTTGTAACATTTTTTCCACTTTTCTAACTTCAAAAGAAGTCATAGCAAAATCCATAACACATAGGCCTAAAATTTGGCCTTGCTTCTTTATCCAAATGTAGAACTTGTCCTCTATCTGAGAATAGCTTGCATAAAACAGTATTTTCTGGAAAAGTGCTGTCATCACTTGTGTATAGTAAGAGGCAGAGCTAAATTTTAGTTAAAGAAAAGCTTATAATTTTAGCAATATGTTTCCTTTTTGCAGTTTCTTGGCCCTATCTAAAAATTCTCCTTTCAAACTCATCCAGTTTAAATAACTATGCTCTTTGGAATTTTTTGTGAGCTGAAACACAAAATTATTTGATTTCATTCTGAAGTCACTGGAAATTTACATACAACTGTAAGCTTTCTTCCATGTTTTTTTCTTTTAAACCTCTACAAGTTCTTTCTGGTGGGGAAAAGGAAGAAAAGTAAAACGAGTGAGTGGGGTCAGCAGAAGTACTGAAAAATTAAAAACAGTAAGAATGGTAAACGAAAATTTTAAATTAAAATAATAAATAAAGAGATTAAGTGTCTAAATGATAGATGAAATTAATTCTTCTTTTGAAATTTCTCCATCACCAAAATGAAAAATGAAGTCACAATCATTATTCTCTCATGGAAAAAGCCAATTCAACAAAACCACACTTTTCTGAGGTGTATTGTTAAGCAATATATTGGAGAAAGAAGCAAGCATATTTAAAGCATTCTGAACCTATTATGAAAGACCTCATGGTCTGCAAGGACCACAGCAGTGACAATGCAAATTAGAGACAATCTCTGCAAATATTGATTTATTTGGTACAACAATACCCAGGTATATACCACAATCTGAAAGATAGCTTTTTCTTTTTCAGACTGTGAGGCTTAACATGGCTATCATGACATCCTTGGGCTTGTACATGCCCAAGGTAAAACAGAACAGGATGTACCACACCATGCTAAGGAAAACCTAAATTTAAGTTGTGCTGCTACTAATAACTGCAAAAAAAATCATACTCTCTGTTCCTTGTTGAATATATATATACACCTTTCAGCAGATAATGTTCTTATGCTCCTCCAGTGAAGCAAGAGGCACAATCTAAGAATGGCCTGCTGTGCCCCTGGATTTATCCATCAAATTCATATGGCCTCTGTTGGCTGATACAGAATTTTACTATTTTGATTCTACTAATTTTGCACAGATTTTCAATGCCAGTGACAGGCATTGACTTCCAGACAGGTAGAGTAGAGTAGAGTAGAGTAGAGTAGAGTAGAGTAGAGTAGAGTAGAAGATATGGATCTGAACAATCCATACGTGAGTCTCCCTCACACCCACAACTATCCTTTTACCAGCTTTGCATTCTCCTTTCACCACCACTATGTTGCTAATCATAAGCATATCCCAATAGGTGTGACTCCAGGAAGTGACTTCAGCTGTCAGTTGCCTTTCCATTTTGTGCTTTGATGGTCAAATTACAGAGGGTAGGACTGGCCAGTACATGACTAACCCCTAGCGAGGTGTAATTTTGAGAACCAAAATCATTCACAAAAATAGCACATTCCAAGGGATATAGAGCTAAGCATAGGTGGCTACCTTTAATGCCTTTGGATGAACCTTTGAGAACTGAATTGTTACTACAGCAAAAAGATAATCTTTGCCCTGAGACAAACACACTCTAAAATCTGCTGGATAAAATAGTTTACATAAAGATGTTTCTATAACAGTTAATCTACAGAAGCAAAATATGTAAGCATGATTTCCCCTTTGTAGGAGACAACTCCTCAAAGAAAGACCAAGCAGTTTTCTTACAGATGGGAATATCCCATCAGGATTTATCTTCAAGTAACCATGATACAGGAATCACATGTCACTGCCAGATAGTAGGTTATCCTGTGTGTAAGAACTGAACATAACAGGTTAAAAAAGCTCATGTCAGCTTATCTCTTGTGCAAACCTTGTGGGTGGAGATCCACAAGGTCGGCATAAGAAGCAACTGCAGAATGAAGACTTGTGGTGGCAGGACAGTCCTGTTTTGTCTAAAGATTGCAGGAATAAGAAGATAAATTGTTTCAATACAGAATCTTGAAGGCCACGGTGCCTGGAGTGAAACCTTCTGTTTGATCATCTGTGAAATGAATATTAAAGTTAACATCACTGAATATGATAATGAGCTTAACAAAGAACATGATAAACATATGACTATAGTACTCAACTTTCTACCCAAATCATGTTAAACCACCCCAGGGAGGGGAGCAGGTAAGGTTAGCGTATATAGGATATTGAAGAAAATATCTCTGGCGGGGGAGAAGAGATTGAAGACCCAGAAGAGGCAGTCAACGGGCTGTGCTCCTTCTGCTCCATCCGAGACAGGAACACCTTCTTGGTAAGCAATTGCAATTTCACCTTTTGGTGAAAAATACCCAGGACAGCATTTTGCTAGCACTATTATCATATATTAGCGCTAGTGCAGTAAGTGTATTTATTAACAGCAATTCCGAACTTTCCATATGTGTCATCTTATTACTTTTTTCTATTTTTAAACTTCTTTAAACTGTCTCAGTGAAAGTCCTTTAGGGGGCTCTGAAACAGGCAAATGTTGACTCTGATAAGTGGCTACACACATAATCCTTTAGACATAAATTGTTGACCAAGTCTGGGACTAAGACTGGACCTAGCCGCACCTAGGCTCCTCTCTGAGAAGGAGTTTAGAAAGCAGGGGAGTCCCTTCTGAACCTCGTGACTCAACAGGAGGGCCTCCCTCAGCCACACATCAGACTCACACTCAACGCAACACTGTGTCCCTCCCTCTCATTTCACACCTAAATGGATTTAAAATGCAGTGTTATGTTTCCAGTATGATTATCTGATTGTCATGCTCTAGTTCAGACAAAAGAGTCAAGATACTTGTGCTTTTTCAGCCTTTCACTTAGCATTCTTCTAGCTTTAATATAAACTATAATTCTACATATCACTCTCTGGGACTGGAACTGCAGCAAAGCATTAATGGTAAGATTAGTGAATACTGCAAATAGCATTAGACTTGGTAATGCTTAGAGAGCAAGAGCCAAAGATCACACATTTTCATAGGAAAAGGGGAAAGGACAAAAAGGCCTCTGATTCTCTTTTCCCCAGCACCAGTCCACGTTTACATTACTTCCTTCTACCCAGTTAGTGCGGGAACAGCTCATAGAAATCCTTAAACTCCCATTTTGGCTTCAGGAAAGTTAAAAGATCAAGTTGGGCCTTCATCCCCATTCCAGGACAGGAAAAAAAAACCAAAAAAGACACAAAAGCCAAAAAGACAAACTACCGTAGCCCAGAAGATTCCTTTTCAGCCACACATGGAATTCAGAGGACTCAGTAAAACTATTTGACAACTCTTTGTAGGAAAGAAGGAGAAGGACTGGCTTAAGACTTCATGGCAAAGTAGCCACAGGCGAATCAACTACCCCAAATTTTTAAGAGAAAATGTTGCAACTAGAATTCCCCTAATCACAAAGAAATGGAAGAGAAGTGATGGGAAGTCTAGCAAGTTTTCAGTCCTCTTTGCCACCCTATTCTCTCCCTCTTCCCAACTAAAAAGTAAGATGTTTCTCACCTAGGAGTAGGGACAGAGGTAGCTACAAGGTCAGAGAGGGCCTGATGCAGACCCTCCAAGATTTTGCTGCTGAATGAAGCCTGAGGTGTCTCAGGAAAGATGCTCTGCTACCACAGAGATTTCATAGCAGTCACAAGGTCACAGGAAATTCAGTCTGGAAGGAGCCACAGGAAGTCTCTAGTCCAGCCTCCTGCCCAGAGCAAGGCCACTTCTTAGTTCAGATCAGGTTGCTCGGGGCTTTATCCAGTCGAGGCTGGAAGCTGGATCTCCAATGATGGAGACGGCACAGCCTCTTTGTGTCCCGGCTCCACTGCTGTGCCATCCTCGCAGGGAAAACATTTCTCCTTATATCCAGCCTGAGCCTTTTTTGTTTCAACTTGCGCCCAGTGCCTCTCATCCTCCACCACGCAGAGCAGTGAAGAGCTTGGGTCTATCCCTTTAATCACCTCCTCACAGGTGCAGAGAGGATGCTGCTCTTCAGTCACTCACAAAAGTTGGAAAACCTAATGAATAGAAGGCTGGATTACTGCTTTAATGTGGTTGCCAAGTAGTAATGGAATTAAGTTCAATTTAAATCTAAAGTTGGGGAGATTCACGTTCTCCCAAAGCTGTTTATTGGAAAAAAGATATACCAAGATGCAGTTTTAGAGGCATGTTGACTGAGAGTTACATACTCTTCTTAAAACTGTGTTAGTATTTGCTGTGGAGAGTTAGTACACTACCATTATGAGCTAATCCTATTCCACCAGTTGGCCAATGAATACAGCACTGAAACTGCAATGAGAATAGGAGCTTTTCTCCAGCAAATACAAGATCAAGGTAATGTGAATAGTGATTAGAATAGACAGTTTAAATTATTCTGATATTATTTTCCTGCAGTGCTGGCAAAAGTCTATTCCTTGGAATTTACCAGTACAAAAATTACATTTTTTTGCAGCTTGGGATTGTCTTTAATTGCTGTCAGCAATTTCAGCACAGCAGTTTCAAACATTGGTTGAAGTGACAGAAGTAACTGTCTCCATGAAAAATACTACAGTTCAGTCCCCAAATGTCAGATCTGAAACTGAGATACAGACAACCAGAGCTCCCTGAATTCAGAGTCAAGCAAGGGCAACAACAAAAGCTTGACATCACAGATGCATTGAGGAAGGAAATGCAACATCTAAAGGGTGAAGTGAGAGATCCCAGGCTACAAGCTAGGACATACGATGTCCTGAGTAGGTGAGATAGGAGCAAAAATCTCAGCTAGGCAGTAGGAACCCAAAACATGACAGAGTCTGATGGTTGAGTTTTGCACTAGCCAGCAAAAGAAACCTTTCAAGATTACCCCATGTGGGTAGAGGAACATTTTCCATTTGCCTGCTTAAGTTCATTAGACCCATAAATGCTGCAAGCCTTATGTCAGGTAGCTGTAGGGCCAAAGGCCCTCTCACAGATTTCCTGGACAGCTAGCAAGGTCCTGAAGTGCACCAAGAAATACAATGCATTCAGTAAATTATTTGTCTTGATTACCTTAAGAATTTTTATAATTAAACTAAGTGGGAGACAGCTGAATGGTCTTTTAGGCTACGCTGCTGCAGGTAGTCATCAAACACCAAAGGCACTGTGAGCCAAGGGTTATCTAGCTTCTTTTTTTTGGTATAATGAAAACACCTGATTCACTGAATTGAGAGTGATCACAACTAGTGCATAGTTTTTGTGACTACAATCAATAAATTTATTCTCATGGCAATAGTAAATGACCCTTATGACTATAGTTGTCCAGAACAGAATTAAGAAACTAAGTAATTCCCTGTTTGCACTAGATTAAAATATAAAATATTTCAGGAAATTCAATGACGATTAATCTCTTTAAATAATAATTACTATAATTCATCAGTCTTAACATTGCTTAATTTTTATAACTATTACATGCGCATTCATCATACCAGCTTGTACCATCAATGATTTTATTAATAAAACAGTAACTGAAAGATCAATAAAGTGATATTCTGGCAAGAATATTCTGATGTGTTTAAGCTTTAGATACGTGAAAGACAAATCAAACCCATGAAGTAACAATGGTAGGAAATCTGCAACAACAGTACCTTTAGCAACTGACTCTTTGCTAGCAATCTAGAGGAAGACTTAGATAATTACATCCTAAATCTAGGCAATATTCTTTCAAACATAGCACTCTATTTTTATCTCTTAACCTGATTTTCAAGGAAGACATAAAAAAAAGATGAGCCTGTTAAACAAAATCCACGTTTCTGCTGAAACCAAACACACCACTTCAGTCAAGATATACTTATTTTATGATCTTTTACAGTCTTTCCCAAACCTCTGCTGATTTCTCTGTTTCAATGATGCTAATTATAAATTTCTTTTGCTCCAAGAGGGATAACAGCCTTCAGCTCTCTCCCTCATGGCACTCCATGTTCCAGAAATTTTCTTTTCATTTAACCTTTTTCACTGAAATCTGTCTAGTTGATTAATGCAACTAGTAACTTAATTTCACCATCTTTGTAACTCAGCAAAGACTATCTAAACCTGCAGTCACATAAACAGGGAATATCTGCCCCAGAAGTAGCACAGTCATCAATAGGCTTAGATGATAAAAACATATCTCAAGTGCTGTTCTGAATTATTTTAGCCAGGAATTTGCCACTTCTTTGTTAGACTTCATGCATCTGAAAACTTTCTTTTCCCCCCTAAGTATGTTACATAATCCTCTAACAGTTAACATCTTCTCTTCTAAATCTTGCTATTATTATCTCAAGAAAGTGCTCACATGCTTAAAAGTTTGTGTATTTTTTTCTGCTAAACTGCCTGGTCTAATTAGAGGCATGATCTCTATATATACTTTGTCTCCTGTCTGTCCTTAGATCACCACATTTAAAACAACACTGTCATTAAAAGAGCAAACATTCTCTTAAATATACCAGTTTCTGCAGCTATGACGCTCTTCAGCTATGAACTGATGAAATTACCATTTAAGTTAGGATTTTCAAAAGCACTTGTCATAACCTAGAACTGATCTTGTTGAAGCCTTTACCGGAGATCCATTGATTTTTAAAGGGAGAAGAATAAGAGCAGTACTAAAAACCTTCACATACCTTGGTCTTTTGTACCTAACTCCCATCGAAATCAAATGCTTAGGTAAGAGTTAGGTGGTAACTTTCAGGAGTAACTGATTAGTTATGTTCTTTTTTCCTGCTGCTCTGTGTCACATCTGAGCAAAGAGCATGTAAGATCTGCCTCTCAAGCTGGCATTCATCTTTTTGTGAGAGAATATGTTACAAGAACAGAAATACCAGCTGTCTCTCTTGGCGTGTTTGATTTGTCACCATGAATTACGAATAGTAGTTCTGTTACTAGGATGCTCCAACAGGATTAGAACGTGACATCTGTGTTTGTGAAGGAAGAAAGGGAGGGATAGGAAGATGAGAGATGCACATGATTTCCCTGCTCCTTGTATTTTACATACGTATGTATTGGGTTTCTGTGGCAAGGTTTTGGCAGCAGAGGGGCTACAGGGGTGGCTTCTGTGAGAAGCTGCTAGAAGCTTCCCCTGTGTCTGACAGAGCCAATGCCAGCCGGCTCCAAGACAGACCCGCCACTGGCCAAGGCCAAGCCAATCAGTGATGATGGTAGCGCCTCTGAGACAACGTGTTTAAGAAGGAAGAAAAAACCAAACCAGCATCATTTTGCAGCCAGAGAGAGGAGTGAGAATATGAGAGAGGAACAATTCTGCAGACACCAAGATCAGTGAAGAAGGAGGGGGAGGAGGTGCTCCAGGCACCAGAGCAGACATTCCACTGCAGCCTGTAGAGAAGACCATGGTGAGGCAGGCTGTCCCCCTGCAGCCCATGGAGGATAATGGGGAGCACAGATTGCACCTGCAGCCTGTGGAGGACCCCATGCCCAAGAAGGCTGTGGCCCCGTGGGAAGCCTGTGCTGGAGCAGGGTCCTGGCAGGACCTGTGGCCCCATGGAGAGAGGAACCCAAGCTGGAGCAGGTTTGCTGGCAGGACTTGTGACTCCATGGGGGACTCATGCTGGAGCAGTCTGCTCCCGAAGGACTGCACCCTGTGGGAGGGACCCCACGCTAGAACAGGGGAAGGGTGTGAGGAGACCTCCCCCTGTGGAGGAAGGAGCAGCAGAGACAATGTGTGATGAACTCATCACAACACCCATTCCCCATCCCCCTGCGCCACTGGTGGTGAAGAGGTAGAGAAATCAGGAGTGACAGTGAGCCCAGGAATAATGGAGAGTCGGGGGAGGTGTTTTAAGATTTGGTTTTATTTCTCATTACTCAACTCTGATTTGATGGGTTATGAATTAAATTAGTTTTCCCAAATTGGGTCTGGTTTGCCCATGACGGTAATTGGTGAATGATCTCTCCCTGTCCTTATCTTGACCCAATGAGCCTTTTGTTATATTTTCTCCCCAATGTCCAGCTGAGGAGGGCAGTGATAGAGCAGCTTTGGTGGGCACGTGGCCTCCAGCGAGCATCAACCCACCACAACAGGGTAGGCATTATGTAAACTCACCTTCACACACTTCCTCTTTTTCTACACTGTTTGCAAAGCAGACTTTAACCAGCTTAAAAACCTAATAAAACCCATCTGAAAAACAGCATAAAGCACTGAAAATGCAGTCTTGCCACAATATGAGTCTAATGCAAATGTAACCCAACAAGAGCCATTTATGAAAATAAGAAAGGCTTATTATGTAAGGCCCCAAAACAGTCTCTGAGAAACCTGAACTCAGAGCCGGTTCCATGTCCCACAGAATTTTTGTTTTTCCTCTTTTCTCCCCTTTCTGGATCCACCTCCAGAAGAAAAAAGGAACATATAACAGTATCCTGTAGGTAAGAGTTTATTTTCCAGGTGTGCCCAGAGCAAATACATGACAGTTAACAGTCTTTGGTCTCCTGAGATGGTAATTTCTTGTTGAGAAGCACCTGGAGGTATACAACAGTTCAGTGTCTCTCCACGCTAACTTACCAAGACTTGTTTTCTTCTACATCTAGCTATTGTAGAGCAATAGTTGCAAGCTTTTTGTTTAGTCTCCAAGAAGTTGTCAACAGAAGCAGTTTATACATCTTCATCATGACCTCTCACTCATCTGTGAAAAATAACGGATAGTTCAAATACTATCAGTTTTGGTTATGCACACAAACTGCAAAAGAATTATGAAGATAAGTAAGGATGAAGCAAAAAGTGTTCCATCTATTATTGTTTTATTTTTCTTTCCAGTAACAATTTGTTTTAATAACTGGGCTTGTTATAAAACACAGTAAATACCATGTGAAGGACATATGCCATGCACAAATTTACCAAGTATGATTACCACTGTGATTAATTCAACTACAAGAAATCACAAGCAAATTAATACTAATACAATGTTTAAAATGAAATGTTACTCTGTGTTTTTTGCTAGGTTCATAAGCAAAGGAAAGAAATATTTCATACATGGGGTGGTTTTGATGGTAAGTGGACAGACAACATGCAGCAGCAAGAATGGTTAAAAATATGCTGTTCTTGTGGAAACTTAGGCCAATTAATTTTCTGTGTTTGGAAGAGCTCCAGTAATTCGACACAATCACATTTAGAGCTCTCTAGGTTTCACGTGAGTGCATTGGTGCACGATGGCTTCACACACAAAATACTGCAATGAAAAAAGAACATTCAAACTGCTTTTACATCTCCAGATATATGGAAAATTCAGGTTCTACCTTTCTCCAGTTATTAATGGCAGAATAATTTCTTTCCCTTCATGTTTCAATTGCAGGGGAAAAAACAACTAATGAACAGCACAATAAAATATTTATATGAAAATTTGTAACTCAGAGTGGGCAGTTTTTGGGATAGGGGCTATAGATATTTTAATTCTATAGAATTGAGCTTAAGTCATCTGTATATTAAAAACACTAAAAACACTAAGAAAATACTTTCCTGAGAAGTCCTGAAAAGATTCCATCTGCTGGATGCAAGAAGAGAATGATTTTACTGTTTATCACCTTTAGTCAACACTTAGGTATGTCCATTTGGTTCTGAGATGAGACAGTGGAGAAAAAAGAAAGCAAACTTATCTGGACTTGGTTACAAATCTAGTTCCATCATGCTATAGAGCACTAAAAAAAAAAAAAAAAAAGCCAACCCAATCAAAAAACCCAAACCAAGCTCTGAGAGATTAAAAGAAACAAAAGGAAGAAGTTTACATAGTTTCAAAAAAAAAATGCATTTTGAAAATTTTTTCCTAATAAACTAGGATTTGTGGTTGCTGGCAGCTGGAGAAACCTAACAAGACACGTTCCTGCTGGCTTTTACAGATGGATGGGGCCATGCATAGTCCAGACTCATGGGTATCCATTTAGGTAAACACAGCAACCATTCATGTGGTTTGTAACATTTTCTACAGTTTTCTGAAGTTTTCCAATGATCAGGACATTCAGGATTGACTACCTTCTAATTAACAAGAATATGAAGTTTTGACAGCAGTTAAACGAGAACAAAATTTATTTATATCTGCAGATCCTCAGCTAAGACGAATCTTTGTATCTCTGTTGACTTCAGTAAAATTACTTGTATGGCATTTGAAAACACTCTATCAATATAACAGTTTTAAGACATAGCCATCAATACTCTCATCAGATATACATCCCTCAAATTTAACTCAGTGGTCTAAATATAAATGTCAAAGGAATCTTAAACTGATTTTGTGTTTAACTGTGATATGAACTTCAAGCCCTCAGTTCAGCTCCTATCCTCAAAATTCTGAAAGGAGATTTACAAGAAAGGCTGAAAATTCAACTCTACGACAATTGTAGTGGAAGCAAATGGAGAGTACTAACAAAAGTAAAAAAAGGCTGTGCCAGTTATAGCAGGCATCCAAGACAATTTCTCACAAATCTTAAACCTTCTCACAGCTCCTGTATAAATCACATACAGCTTTGACAGTAATGTCACACTTACAAGTTTAATGATGCAAGGGAACTTCGTACACAGATTTATGCATCAAACTTTTAAAGCCTTTTAAAACTTTCATAACACCTTCTTTGACCATTCCAATTTTTGCCCATGGGGAGAAGGGTATGAGAAAGTGAAATATTTCTGTCCGTATAAATCTTTCTTCTCTCATCACAGAGAACATACAATCACTCCGGTTGGAAGGGATGTCAGAAGGTATCTAGTCCAACCTCCTGCTCAAAGCCAGGCCAACACCGAATTCAGATCACAATGCTCCAGGCTTTGTTTAGTTAGGTTTTTCAAATCTCCTGAGATGGAGATACCACTATCTCTCTGGGAAACATGTTCTACTACTTCATTATCCCCCATAGTGACTTTTTTTCCTTATTTCCAGTTAGAAGCTACCCTGTTTCAGTTTAAAATCACTGTCTTCTGCTGTGCATTTCAGCAAAGAGGGTGACTGTGTCTTCTCTGCAACCTCATCCTCAGCATTGCAAGGCTGCCATTCAGTCCCCAAAAGCCACCTCTTCTCTAAGATGAACAAACCAATCTCCCTCATCCTCTCATCCCAGCATCTGTGCTCCAGCCTCCAACCATCTCAGTGGCACTTGCTGCATTCAAGTTTACCAACATCTTTGTTATGCTGGGGGATCAAAACTGAATGCAGTTGTCTCACAGTCTGTAGAGGAGGCATCAGATAAAAGACAATAGACCTTGAGTTGATGAAATTCCCCTCAGGGATCATGGGGCCTCTCCCTTTTCTGCCATTTTAACAGTCACTGACAATCAAGACAGAAAGATGCAGAATTATCTAAAGCTGTCAAAGGTAGTAATTCATGCTCTTCAGTAGGAAAACACAGGTACTATGGATCATTGCAGTCTGTGACTAAGCTTTATTTTCTATCTGTGAATCCTCAAAAGGTCACCTGTGTCAATTAAACCAAAAAAAGCCATCTGTTTTCTGTTACTGATTTTTAAAAGTACGTTTATGTTATTTTCTTAATAAGGCGTACACAGAGATAGAATACAGCTTTTACTTGCTCTTTCACACCTTGAGTAATGATTAATATGCTTGAACAGCTAGGCCAATACAGTCCAAAATGTGTGCCACTTAGACTTTCAAATCGATACCAAAAAGCTATTTAGTAGCCTCGTGTCAGTACCTGGAGTACACTCATTCTGACATAAAACGTATTGTATGGGTATTAAATAAGAATGCATTGCAGGAGTAACCTGTCTTCCTTCCCTCACAAAAATCAGACAAAGCTCTCAATGTAGTTTGTTGAATTCACTTTCCCTGTGCACATTCTCTCATGAATTGTAGTAACCTTGATTTTGTCCCATCTTAAATGCACAGAGACTTAGTCTTGCTTTTCCACTTTCAGTTTGACAGGTAGCTTACCACAGGATGAGGAAATCTGAATGACTATACTGCTCATTTGAGTCAGAGAAAAAAAAAGTGTAGTTAGATGGAAAGTTCCTCTGGGATATTGCTGAGGACAAGGTCAAATATCTGACCTTCTTCATTAGTGTCAAACTCTGCTTCTGGTGGCATTAGGTCAGCACACCGTATTTACCACCATCTGTTTTATCAGAGGGAACTGCTTTCATCAAGAGTATGTAACAGCCTGTATGTTTTCAGTCCTATCAACTCTTTCTTAAGTCCTGTATTTTAAGTGTATTTCCAGAGATGCCTGAAAACTGTCCTTCAACATTTGTCTACTGAAAAATCACCAAAAAAAAGAGGACAAGGGGAACACAGTTCTTACTTCACTTAAGGTTTCAGTTGCATAGGGAATCAGTGCACACTCATTTCTTTATGCACACAGAGAACAATGTAATCACACTCATTATGGCATCTGTTTCGTTATTTAAAAAGTCTCTGAACAATAATTGTATTTACTAAGGCTGATTTTACTTTCTATTTCCCAGCCAGGGAGATGACGTAGTTGATGAACTGTGTGGAAACAGACTGCCCATGCAAGATTTACCAGAAACACCAATTTAAAGTCCTAAGGGACGGCAGGTCCTACACTGCTCCATTTCTACAGCTGAGTATTGGATTTATTATCCACTGCTACTTACCTGGAAATCAGTCACTACACAACACTGATTCAATAAAATTAAGCTGACTAAGCTTTCTATGCTTGTGGGAAAGCAAGTGGTGATGAGTCTCTTTCATTAACTACAGATTTTTGGGACATATACTCATTTGTTACCACAAAATACCATAAGAAAGAGGCAATTGCCAAAATCCCTCTTCTTTCTAACTCACTGTATCACCCTTTATATTAGGATTATGATGAACTATTAATTTCTTTTTGAGAGAGTTGTCTGTACATCCTCATTTATCAGAGGCAAATTGGCAGGACGATCCCTCAGAAGGCAGAGTGCATTTTTTTAAACCAACTTTCGTGTTCTGCAAGAAATCATATTCAGATGCGAAGTCAAAATGAATTTAAGCAATGCTACTAACTTGGGTTTTTTGTCTGGATTTCTTTAAGTATGCATTATTTGTAGGTGACAGAGAAGCGGGAAGTGAAAGAAAGAGCAAGAAGGTAAAGTATTAGAGGTAAGTGACCAATGTGGCATTAGCCATGGTAGAGAGAGAGATTAAGAATTGTCCAGTGTAGGCACCTGATCTATGCAAAAAGGGGGTTCAACACAAAATCCTTTCAAAATTGAGTAAGTTGACCTAGGCGTTCTAGATAGAGAACCCCCTAAATGACTCATTTTGACAAGATACTTAGATATTTCATATAATAGGTCAGTAGTACCTTAAAGAGGCTTACATTATCAATATCAGTGATACCACAAAGCTACAGCCCTGCATACAAATGGTCTCACGTGGGTAAAGAGTAATCACACAAGCAGTGGCCCTGCTCTCCAGAATAGGCTATACATCACCACGGTAAACTGTTTAGAATGACATTTCTGGATTTGGGGAGTACAACAAAATGTTAAAAAGTAATCCTAAAGTAGAAATAATCACTTCGCAGGATTTTAGATGTGTGCTCCATCAAAAGTTTGAAAGATCCAGCATGTAAAATGCCCCAAAATAAGTCAGAAATCCTAGATTTCCTACCAAGAGTTAAACAGTCATCACCATTAGTAATCTTTATTTCAAAGGCCTTAAACTGCTTTCAGATTTATGAAGAGTAAAATTTATTTTTATTATGGCTATATTTTTATACTGTTGTAGAAGTATATAGTAGTAGCTCTTTCACATTTAGACTAACAGAAGTCTTTGCAAGTATAGGTACGTAGTCATACTTAAGTTTTATATTCTGCAGCCAATAGATTTGAACATTAAATATGCTATGCAAATAGCACACTGACAGCTCTTTACCTAAATGGCAATGCTTTCAAGACAAAGAAGAGTAAACCCCATCTTTATTTGTAAAATCCAACATAAGGTACTAAGTCATTTGTGTCAAGAGTTCCATGTATCAAATAAGAAGATCAGCATAAATTCCTTGAATCCAAAGGAAACTCATTTATATCCTAGTCCTTGGGATCAGCCTCTTGGTGCCAAGGCAAGGAGAAAAGAAAACAACGGTAAAATTCACATTTTTGGAAAGCCAGAATGAGCCATTCTCCAGTTTCAAGACCAAGGTTAAAAACTAATCTTATTTTTAATGCTATTGCTCCGCACTCTCTCCTGCTACCACCTTTGGTTCAGATGACATTTGCAGTTGCATCTCATTGTGCTTGAGAGATAGCAAATAAAGTTTATGCCTCCCCTTCAGACTAAACAAAACATCTACTGACAAACAGAATTTTGTGCATTAAAAAATAAAAAAGGTCAAATCTATTTCCTGATCACAGAACTAACACTAAACTAAGTTTACAGCAACAGAACTAGCTGAGATGTATGCAGCTATAGCATACTGCCAGAAGTATCATAACTCCTCTTTACCTACACTAATGCGCACCTAGCAGAGTTCCTCCCTAGCAATAGCCTTTAAGCACTCTCCAGGTTCAGAATGCTCATTAAACTATCACAAAAACCATATTGGAAGCTTCCTTTCATTTAACATGTTACTTCTGTAACTCTACTTCCTTATATTCCTTAATGATACAAGGCTAAGAAAGATGAGCTTGATAAGTAATGATCCAAGTCTGCAAGAAAGCAAAATGAAACCCACACACGTACTTTCTGGTGAAGTAATTAAAAAACTGGTTGGGTTTTTGTAGGAAATGCTGTATTACTTACCTCTAGAACTATTTTTGTCATTTTATCAGCTTTCCTGAAAAAGAGGATCAACGCTTTTCTACAAAGAATGCTGGAGAAATCAGCTGACAGGAACCTCATGAAGTTCAAAAAGAGAAGTGCAAAGCCCTGCACCTGAGGAGGAACAACCCCAGGCACCAGTACATGCAGGGGGCCGCTCAGCTGGAAAGCAGAAAAGCACACAAAAGGACCTGGGGGTCCTGGCGGGCACCAAGTTGACCACTGAGCCAGCAATGTGCCCTGGTGGCAAAAGAAAAAAAAGCCAACAGCATCCTGGGCTGCATGAGGAGGAGTGCTGCCAGCAGGTGGGGGAGGTGATCCTTCCCCTCTACTCAGCACCGGTGAGGCCATACTGGCAGGTTCTAGGTCTAGTTCTGGGCTCCTCAGTACCAGAGAGACATGGACATAATGGAGAGCGTCCAGCAATGGGCCACAGAGGTGATGAAAGGACTGGTGCATCTTTCCTGCGATGGGAGGCTGAGAGAGCTGGGACTGTTCAGCCCAGAGCAGAGAAGGCTCAGGAGGGATCTCATCACGGTGCGTGGGCACCTGAAGGGAGGGTGCAAAAAGGACAGAGCCAGGCTCTTTCCAGTGGTGCCCAGTGACAGGAGCAGGGGCAATGGGCCCAAACTGAAACACGGGACGTTCCCTCTGGACAACCGGAAACGCTTTTTCACTGTGAGGGTGACCGAGCACTGCCACAGGTTGCCCAGAGAGGTTGTGGAGTCTCCATCCTTGGAGATATTCAAAAGCCATCTGGACACGGGCAACTGGCTGTTGGTGGCCCTGCCTGAGCAGTGGGGTTGGACCAGATGACCTGCAGGGACCTCTCCCTTCCAACCTCAACCAGTCTGTGGTTCTGTGAATACCAGCAAACCGCTAACTGTCAGGCCATGAGTTCAAAAATAGAAGTTTCTATACTCAAGAAAGCATAGGGATATTTTTAAGCTGTAGTGCCATGATGACTGCCATTTTCTGCAAAGGTGTAAACTAAATCTCCAGAGGAAGGTTCTAGAATGTGGAGCAGGACCACAACAGCCCCTAAAAAGCATGCCATAGCTCACCCCTTTGTAATTCTAGGCCACCCCTCCACAACTACCTGTGGGTTTTTACTCATGGTGGTTCTTCCCAAAGACCCAGCTCAATACTACGCACCAAGTGCAGTTGTTACTCCAAGTGAAGACTGCCAGGGAATAGTGGCAGACTCAGTCCTGCTCAGTATGGCATTCATCGTCGTTGACTGAAAGCTTGCCTGTGTTTAAGACACTAGGGAGTATTCCGTAACAAACATACAATTCCTAAAGACATGGCGAAAGCAGTATTTCAAATACCGTCTTCATCACTGCTTTACCCATTAGAAAATGAGCCTACAATCAAAGCTATTTAGTGCAGAAAAATATGCAATAAATTATTTCAATACAGAAGAGGCCCTGGGCAATATGCAAAATATGACTTATTTTTCTGTTTCTTTGTTTTTGTTTTAAGACTAAGACTCAAATGTCATCCTGTACTGTTCTAGAGAACACGTTCATTAAGAGGAGTGTATTTCAGCCACCGTACGGTCTTAGCACAACTGCACAGAGGTAATCAATCTATCTACAACCAGAGCTCCAGATCAAGGTAGGTCACGTCTCCAAAGGCATCAGCAATCAGGTTTTATTGCACCCCCTAGTGTCTGATGACAGGCTTCTCGATGTTCAAAAGTGATCCTCTTGTAATCCTTCTTTACATCACATAATTTTCCGGCAGCCGCAGCCAAAATCAAGACATTGTAATAAAATATGTGAAGGGCAAGTGCTTTTTACCATAAAAGCCTTTTCATTTTTCACTTTTTTTCTACAGACAGTATTAAAATAACATTTAGTACTTTCACTGCAATTTCAAAGCCTTGAATGACTGCTTCTGAAAATAAGCATTGAGGAGTTACTTCGAAAACCATAACCTCGTAATACTGTTAAGCCCAAGACCAAAAAAGTTTGGAAAATGAGGTTAGGGTCTAATATAACTCAGTTTTCTACAACTGCAGTCAGAACTGCTGTTCCCAGTGGAACATAGCCACATGGTTTCTTCTTTTTCACATTTAGTAATGGCAACGTATTACTGGGACTTAGCAAAGAAGGAATGCAAGAAATGCTACACATCAGAAATTTATGTGCTACCTCTGCACTGGATTGATAAACATTTAATCTCTCCCTTCTGAAACGAGTATTAAATGTTCTTTCTATGAGTCAGATGATTCAATATGAAACAGGGTTTCGTCAGCCGTACCTGAGAAGTGAAATAAACACAACTGTGCCATCATCTCAATTAATGAAACAAAACAAAACAAAAGAGCTCCTCCATTACATTTTACCACCACTCACATATTCAAGCATATTTTCCTAGCACTCAGGAGCAGTAGGATGTTTGATGTGAAGTTTTGCCATGAAGAACACCACTGTATTAATTTAATCAAGTGATATTACATATTTTAGATTAATAAGATTAAATAAGTATAACATAATTCCATAATCCTGTGATTTAAACACTTGTCTTCAGTAAAGAATGATAGTACTGCTAGATCACTAGAGAGTGGTTTTAAGCTCGTATTGTCCCATATTTTAAGCAGTCATTTACAGCATTATTTTTAGTGTGAAACCTTTTCACATCAAGTAGCAGTGGTTGTGTTTTATGCTATTACACAGGTGTAGCACAATATGGAATCTAACACTTTGAAAAGCTCTCACACCTTCAGGAGGTTTACCTATATTCTTCATATTTACTATATTGCTATTCTCTGTGACAGCTATAAAATTTAGGTGAACATAAGCAAATCCAAACACATTGGATAACCACTACTAAACAAGAGGCAGATCAGGCCCTATTCTCACATGTAAGTGAATTTAAGTTTGCATCCATGTGAGTGTAAATGGAATTGGGTTTCTGAAAACAAGTTGGAGGAAGGGTTATAAAATCCCACATAAAGCTTATGTAAAACTGTAACCTGTTTTCCTTGAATCTATTATAAAGAGCACTTTTCAGTTTTGCTTTTTGTAGAAAATGCTTTAGAAATTATTCAAGCTTGGCATTTCTTGTATTAACATATTTCAGATATAAGAATGTTTCTAAAAATAAAAGCATCATCAAACAATATAACATTTTAGGCAACCAAATAAAAATGATAGCTAGTTTGTTTAAAGATGCCTAGCAAGAAATGTAAAATGCATAGTTGATATAGAATCAAAACATGTTTTACTTTAGACTTAGTCTGCTGAAGTAGTTTGGTTTCATTACTAAAAAGGTGTCTAATAGAACTGTAGCAGCTTTTGACCCTTAATTCACTACATTTAGGAGACCCACAGAGCAACTCAGAACAAAAAAGACTTAAGTCTTAAGGGGTTGTTGTCTTGGAAACTGCAGCACGACCAATTAGTTTCCTTGAGAAAGATTCCTATACAAATACCTTTGTTTAAATAATTAATTGTTTAGCATAATTGCAATTTATTTCTCTTCGTACTCTATCCTCTGAGTAGAGAGGTTTGCTTAACCAGCATAGAGTGATGTAGACCTATTCCTCATTTTGCCTAATGGCATTCCTCTGTACCAGCAGATCCAACCCAGAAAATACACAGCCATGCCTGCTATATTTGAAAACCCTTATTGGTTTTCTGTACACATCACATGATTATTCACAGAGTGAATATAACTTTAGCCTTTTATATAAAAAGGAAAAGCTACTTAGTTTAATGGAAGTGAATTTGCATTTAACCTTCTCAATGGGAAGTGCACGTTTAAATATTGTGTTTGCTGAATAACCCAAACCTAAATGCCATGAAGATACATGTTCAATTAATCAGTTACAAGCAGGCCTCATAGGTGTGTGCACTTAAATTTCTGAGCCATAACAAAGGAGAAGGCACAATTCCTGACCCCCTCCATATTTCCATGTATCAAATAAGAAGATCAGCATAAATTCCTTGAATCCAAAGGAAACTCATTTATATCCTAGTCCTTGGGATCAGCCTCTTGGTGCCAAGGCAAGGAGAAAAGAAAACAACGGTAAAATTCACATTTTTGGAAAGCCAGAATGAGCCATTCTCCAGTTTCAAGACCAAGGTTAAAAACTAATCTTATTTTTAATGCTATTGCTCCACACTCTCTCCTGCTACCACCTTTGGTTCAGATGACATTTGCAGTTGCATCTCATTGTGCTTGAGAGATAGCAAATAAAGTTTATGCCTCCCCTTCAGACTAAACAAAACATCTACTGACAAACAGAATTTTGTGCATTAAAAAAATAAAAAAGGTCAAATCTATTTCCTGATCACAGAACTAACACTAAACTAAGTTTACAGCAACAGAACTAGCTGAGATGTATGCAGCTATAGCATACTGCCAGAAGTATCATAACTCCTCTTTACCTACACTAATGCGCACCTAGCAGAGTTCCTCCCTAGCAATAGCCTTTAAACATTCTTCAGATTAACAACTGCCCTCTCCTATCCACTACCTCAAAGCTACCTTATCTAAATAAGAGGTATCCTGAATCATCAACAGCTCTACAAAAGCATAACCGGAAAAGATGCAAACTGCAATAGCAGCTGCAGATAGCAAACCAAAAGACAAATTCCAAGAATCCACCTCTTTGCTTCCCAGCCTTTAAAAGAAAGGTAAGACTTCACCCATTCATCATACTTCGGGTCCAGGAGTATTTTTTTCCATCAACTTAATTAAAACTATAATTTCATCTCTTACAGTAAGGAGGAACAAACAAGTCCCCAATTCAAAGCAAACTTCAATCTTCCTATCATCTCCCTACTTCTAGCAACCCATGTTAATATCTGCATAATGCAATAAGGCATTTTAAGTTGCCAGTAGTAGGACTGAGCATTGCAGGATCTGAAGGCTTCAGAGGTGACGGCTGTTATTCTCAATAGCCCTCTGCTTCTATGTGGTTTTATGTTATCTAGCCTGATTGAACTAATTAAGGCTTGCATGCATCACCCTTAAATAAAATTGTTTGCTCACTTCTATCAAATCAGTATGTTTCAGAAAGTTTAGAGGGGTAACCTTAGCCCAGGAGGGAAGACTGAGGGAGGATTTTAAAAAATTTCCTGTAATAAGATGAAAAGCAAGTTCCTGAACCACAAGTCTTTAGTTTATATATAACATAGTTTTCTTCCACTCTTTAGCATTTAATCAGAACTGCATTATTAGAATTCTGAGAGCTGTGGATTCACAAGTTGAAGTCTCGATATTAAAAAAAAAGATATTTTGCTCAAAACAGGATAGACAGTACATACAGACCTCTCAATCTGTTTAGGAACTGCATTGGAGATCAAATTCCATTTAAAAATTGGAATTATTTGGGACATTTAATTAAAACAGTTAATGAAGCCAAATCAAATGAAGTATTCTGTACCTAAAAGACATTTGGAGCACTAAACAGTTTTAGGCTCTCCAGAACAAGAAACATGCTGGCATACTGGAGAGTCCGAGGGAGGTCACCAAGGTGGTCAAGGCCTGGAACCCATGATGTATAAGCAGAGGCTGTATGTATCACTTTCATCTGAATACATGTCCAAACCTATAAAAAGAATGCAAAAAGCAGAAGGCTAAGTCCCGAAAGTCTTTAAGTTTATTATTCTGAGTAAATAGTGTTTAAAAAGTGCCAAAAAGTAATGTGTCAACTTTCCCTAATAAAAGCAGATGAAACTCTCCACTCACTTTTTTTCATTGAGTCACCTGATTTCTACCTGTTTCTGTTAAGAGCAGAGCTGTTCTATCGAAAGCAGAGCAGCAGCCCAGATCATCTGAGATACTTAACCTTGGGCAGTCACATTGGTCACTTGTATTAAAAACACACACACCCTAGAATATTTATCTTAAATGCTATGTTCTCTGAATGCACATAACTTTTCTGCTGACTGATAACTCACGATTAATAAGTTACTTTTAGTGTAATGACATTTGTAATGCAGAAACTCCTGAATTCTAACATTAAAAAATCAGTGACAGTCAACAACATATTCTTCACATTTTATCTAATTCACATTTCTCTTCTGTATACAAAAGAACCTGGACTGCTCTTACACAACATTCTTATGAAAATAGCAGCATAGCTGTTTGTATTTTCAAAAGCATGTATTTAACAAAGGTAGGAATGAGGAACTCAGCTGTGTAAAAGGAGCCTCGTCTTTAACTCTGTGCATTTTAGGACATTGCAACTGATCTAGCAACTGCCAGTAATGTTCACTAGATTTCACCCCCTCCTCCCCTAAACAGATAAACAGATAAAACTACCAAACTGCCAACTAATGATCCATTCCTAGTTATGCTTTCACTTTTTTTCTTTTTAAACAGCTTTGACAAGAAAAACAAAACACTGCAAGAGCTTTTCAGTGGGCGAAGGATGTGAGAGAACTAATCCTCTGTACAAATAAAGGATTGTTTATTTGCCCATCAAAATTTATACACATAGGTACACATATTGACTTAAAAAAAGGGGAAAAAAGCCAGGAACAGAGGACGATGCAAAATTGCACATTTCAGAAATTCTGTGCAGCTAAAGACTGCCAGAATCCAGTAAAAGACACAGTGTAAGCTCAATAGTATAGCCTTTGCTGTTCCTCCCATCCAACACTAAACCACTAAACCTCCTGGAAAAGAGAAATGAGAGACTAAACCTCATCCAGGTAGAGATGACAAATAATTTATACGAGTTCAAAGGAAGACTTGAAGGGTTTTTAATGAGATCTTCTGAGGGTTACTAACACCATAAACCAGTCTTTTGACTTCCCTGGAGCTGAGGAATAGTCAGAAACAACTCTCCCATGCTCTAGTGGGTGAAGAAGAGAGAAGTATCACATGCACAAGCTCCTTTTAGTCCTCTCTGGGTAACCACTTGTGGCCTCTGCCCAGTGACACACTCTTGGAGCCAGTCGCTTGGTCTGAACCAGCAGAGTCACTCCTATGTCGTGAGTTTAGCTATGTAAGCAAAACACTGATTGTCTCATCTTTGGGGAGGTTTAAGTAACTCAGCTTTGTGCTTACTACCCATAGCAACAACTCCAGCTCCATGGGAGAGGTAGAACTGATAAACAATTTCAGAGAAGAGCTGATCTCATCATGGCTATACTTGAACTACTGGAGGGGGGCACTGGTTCACAAACAGTATTTCTAAGACAAAAACAGCACCACAGCTTCCCAGCACACACTCCAGGGACATTAAGCACCTGCAGAATCCCAGCTTAATCAGCAGCCTGACCTTGTGTCGTGGTTTAGCCTCGGCTGCAACTAAGCACCACACAGCTGCTCACTCACTCCCTCCTCTCCACCAACAGGATGAGGGAGAGAATCGGAAGAGTGAAATTATAAAAACTCGTGGGTTGAGATAAAAACAGTTTAATAGGACAAACACAAAAAGGAAAATAATAATAGCAATAATAATAATAATATATACAAAACAAGTGTTGAACAGCACAATTTCTTATCACCCAAAGTTGATGCTATGCATGACCCCCAGCTGCCCAGCCTCCCAACCCACATGCACAAGCAGAACAAGACAAGGAATTCATTCCCCACTTCCCATGGGCAGGCAGGTGTTCAGCCATCTCCAGGGCAGCAGGGCTCCATCCCATGTAACAGTTACTTGGGAAGACAAACGCCATCACACAGAAGTCGATGCTGTGCCAGACTCCTAGCTACCGTGCCAGGCCCCCAGTTACCATGCCAGGGTCCCAGCTGCCCAGCCTCTCAGCCCACCCCCCAGTTATATATGGAACATGAAGTTGTATGGTATGGAATATCCCTTTGGCCAGTTTGGGTCAGCTGCCCTGGCTGTGTCCCCTCCCAGCTTCTTGGGTGCCCCCAGCCTTCTCCTTAGCAGGGCAGTATGGGAAGTTGAAAAGTCCTTGACTGATTGGCAACAACTAAAACATCAGTGTGTTATCAACATTGTTATCCTAAATCTGAAACACAGCACTACATCAGCTACCAGGAAGAAAATTAACTCTCTCCATGGGGAAACCAGGACACCTTGGCCAACACAACAAAGTAAATACTTTGTCATTTTTCAGGGACAGGGCTGTAGCATGTGTTCTTTCTTTTTTTAGCACAACAGGAAAAAAAAAAAAAGAGAAGAGAAACTGACAGGTATATTCCAAGTGTCCTCACTTATAACAGCTGTAGTCTTTCATCACAATCTGGATCTCTAAAGTATGAGTTTGCGTTAAGCTTTGTGTAACTGTTTAGCCCTTCCACGTCTTCGTTCTTTATATCTGGAATAAAATGACTAAGAATATTCCCACAGAATTTTCATTTTATTAAAGCCAGAAAACATAGGCTTATTATTGCTTTCAATATCTGAAGGCCTTGGGCAAAAGCAAAGGCTCCTGTAAAACTGTTTTGGTCTCTGTCAACATTGAGCAGAACTCCTCTACAGGAGGCATTTAAATCCAGAAACACAGAACTTGCCTTCTTGTTAGCAGCAGGGCTCCCTAGGTAACTCTAAGAGCATTCAGACATTAAAATAAGGTTAGGAATGGAAAACCATTGGAAGAAAATACAGCAGGGTACTATGTTCAGAAAGGCAAAGAAGTTCTCACTTCTAATACATAACCTTGCAGAAATGTTTTAACAAGCAACGTTCCTGGTCGTGTTGTGAACCCATGTCACTGTAAGTCAATGAAAGAAATTGTCTACATACTGTTTGGCTAAATTATCATTAAAAAGCAGTAACAATTGAATTTTACATATAGTAACATTACAGATATTTATCCTTGCCAGGATAACTGCCTATGACATGAAATACTGTTGTTCAAATAAGGATACACAGCCAGAATGCAATGCCAGACAATACTAAGAAAGAGAAACATAAAAGCTATGCTGTGTATTTAATGCTGCTTCTCTGTAACATTTGAGGATAAAACACTAGGCCACTGTCCAGTGAATGTATAACTTTTGAATACATGAAAATTGACAGAAGTGTCCTTAGTTAGCCAGGTTTTTTAACTTACATTTGCTTCTGGTAACATTTCAACTGTGTATTAAAGAAACTAATCATACCTATCTGTGACTTCTTGAAAGTTGGGACTCAGAGTGCAGTAGCACTGTGTAACAGACATTTTGAAGCAAGATGCTTTCCATCTGAAAAAAAAAATAAATCCAAGTAACATTACTTTTACAATTAGAGCTATTTATTTGGGTTGACAATCAGGCTTGATTTCTTACCTGTTTAGTGAGTGATAAGCTAGTAAGGTTGTTATACCTTGCATGAAAAAATTTTACATGCTAGTAATTCTCCATTCTAATAGCCAATCAAGAACTGGAAAATTACTTTATGTATGGTGTGAACGAACTGGGAAAAAAGTCTGTTTTCTTAGTATTCTACTCATTCCCTAAGGGACTACAGGTTGAAAAGTTTTAATATATGCAGAGCTACCAAGAGAATGCACATTTTACATATGTAGCTCCTCACATTTGCTTTACATGTATGCAAAACAAACCGTAAGATTTATATTGGAAGCAGTTCATTTTTGTGCACATTTGCAGAAGCTTTGCCAGCACTTTTTGGATCTTTTCATTCTATTGGAATCTACTATTACAAGCACTGCTAGTCTCTTAGTGAAGAGAGAATGACACCTTACATTCTTGTAGCATGAATTAACCATGCATTTTCATTCTGAACTGTGTTTCATGAGAATACTTGAGATGAGATGCTTATACTCTAACTAAGCATTGCTTACCTCCACAGACATGTAATTTCAGATGCTAAATATGATTCCTATTATCTACAAAGTTTTAAATATAAAATTCTCTCAATACAAGAACTCTAAGAAATCACAAGTACTGGCATGAGCCAAGAAAAGATTGAAGAGGTAAGATGTAAGGGTTACAATTAAGCAGGGCCAAATATCTGAACTTGGGAGAAAGAAGAAAAAGGTGTTTCCTTTGAAAGATAAGAGTGAGACTCTTCATCTATATGTTGTCCCAAAACTGGGGTTTTGTTTACCCGGTGTGCAATATGCCAATAAACACACAGAGCAGAAGTATTTTATTGCATATTTGCGTAAATATGGGTGTCTGTCCCAAGACAGCACACCAAATCTACAAATCAATGGTAATTTATACACTTAATATTAACATATTCATGTTTCTACTACATTATGTATTATTTATCATTATATGGTTAATAAACCTTTGCCTCCTATGTAAATTAGCATGCATGCCTAATAGTTCTTTCTTTTGAGTCGGTGGTATAACTAGGGTGGGTGGTCCATGCGTCGGTGGGTGCAGTCTCCCCTGTTGGAATTATCTTTCCCCTTAATTTCCTCCTCCTTCAGAATCCTCAGCGATTCTTCAAGGTTTGTTGGTAAAACTAGCAATATATCAGTTACACTTCTACCTTTTGACAATCACATCCTATTTATCAGACACAGGTACGTTATTTAGATATGTCTTGTCTGGCCTTAGACCAGCAGGGGTAGGGCTACCCAATGGACTTTTGCAGCAGCATGACAACTGGATTCATATCACATTTTACATTTGGGTTTACTGTAACATATCCAGTTCTCTGAATGCTTACTTCTTCAGGATTGAGACTGGAAAAAACACCCTAGGATGAGGAAGAAATTGAGAAAGTACGTAGGTGGACTGCTAGTACCAGTTTGGACTAAGAGAACACATTCAGTAGCACTGGGATAGACTAGCATTAGGCTTTGTGGGTAAGGCAAGGATTAAGATTAAAAATACTTAACACACAAATTCAGAAGAATTTAAACTAATAGTTGCATCATTCACTGGGGTATGACAATTTATGGTTCAACTAAGAGTGAAAATGATGTACTACGTGAACATACCTATGCCAGGGACTAGGCCACTATTTCACAGCTTGTACCTTTAAACAGACCACTACAGGTACATTTGATTTAAGACACAACCATTACAAGAAGACAAAGAATAGTAAAAAGTTGATGATAAACTGACAGTTGCACACAGCACAAGTCACTAGGATATTACAAACGCTGCTATCAGTTTGCCTCACATCTTGAGATCAGTGGCAGCAGTTAAAGGTTAAGACTGTAACTACTGTTTGGGTTTATAGGATGGGGGGTAGTCATATTGGCCCAGAGAAAGGTCAGTTCTAATGTGAATTATGGGCTGTGCTAGAAGAAGCCTGTGAACTAGCTCTTTTTCAGTTCCAGTTGTAACATAAGTGAGCGATAACAGCAGCGGAATTCAGAAGGCCATATGTATGCCATGTACCTCTGCAAGCACAGTTGATGAAGCTAAACTTAAATGTGGTGTGGCAGGTTGTTGCAAAATTAGAGCTAAGGGGAAGGCCTATATATAGATTTAGGTTGAAGGGTCAGTTCAAAGCAAAGAGCTAAAGAAAAAGAGGGTCCAGAAAATCTAGCAGAGTAACAGGCAGACTAGCATAAACCTTGGAAAAAAACCCACACAACCCCAAACAACAATCACTGGTCTAACACTGCAAACACTCGAACTTCACCTTATCCTATACAGGGAGCAAGTTCTTGTGCAAGACCAGTGCCATTCAACTAATTTGACTTAAGTAAGTGCCTGGATCCCCCAAGTGCCTGTTATAAAGCACAGCAAGGGACTCTTCCTGTGGGACCCCAGGAGGCTTCTGCCCAGACTACGCTTCTCAGCACGCCACATGCCACCTACCACAGTGGTAATTTGCATTAAAAGTAGCAAAAACTTACTTTCCCCTTAAAACTTCTGAGCTAAAGCTATAAATACACTCCATTATAAGATATCTAGAGCAGAATGCCACCATTTATTACTGAATACTCACTTTTCAGAATTGAATGCTGCTTTAAAAAACACGTGAACGTGTTTTAATTGTGCTAATACACAGTTTGCCCCACTTACAACTGCCAAGAGGACAGTTTTAAGCTGTCATGTGGTTTCAGCACATCCATCAGCCTTTATGGATGACTGAATTCAGCCATCCAGTTATGCTTCTTTGCAATTACAGTCAAGTCCCAAACTGATGCTGATATTCTTTAACTCTTGAGCTTTTAGAAAAACACCAGTTAACACTTACTGAGAAAATAATAGATTACATACAATACCATTTCAAACTTTTGTTAACTTCCCCCCAAATTATTTGTTTTCTTTCTGTTAAAATGAAACCAACTGAATATAACTAAATGAAGAATCTGCAATTTTAGTGATGACACTAATTTTTGCCATTCTCAATACAGCAAAAAAGTTGGAGTCTCTGTACAAGCAATTACAGGATTCCTTGTAGTATTTTTATTTTTCTAACTCTAGAATTAAATACTGCACTAAGATGCTAATATGCTATGTTAGCATAATATATGCTAATATATGAAGGGCTAACCTATCCTTCATATTTACTTTGTTTAATGTAAAAGACAGAAACAATATCTTAGGAAATTTGTCACACTAGACCAAGAGGTAAGGTTAAGCCTTTACTAAATGAAAATTTACTTAGTTTTTCTACTACCTAACAAGGTTTTCAATTTACATTTACAATTTCTAAAAGTATGTTAATTTATGCAAATTTTCAGAAACTTTCTGAAAGCTCATCAACAGACATACTGTCAGAGGTGCTGTGGCCTGCACTTAATTCATCAACACGAACACACACTTGCAAGCTGATCAGTGCAGTCATCACAATACCAGACACAGAAGGTATGAGCATTTAACAATCTATTGTTATCTACTTCTATTTGTAACAAATAACAAACCTTTTGCATATGTATTTGCATTTGTACTAAAGTTCATAATAATAGTAGTTACATTAATGAAGTACCTTGCAGAAACCTAGAACAAAAAAGAAAATGAAGATCACTTGAAATTGAAAACATAATTTTAAAATATTAAGATAAATGGACTTAAGCGAAAATCTTTTAGTTAGTTGCATTTTTTTTGGAAATAAATACACAAGATTATACCTTTAATTTATACCACATAAGAGAAATAACTTATTACACAAATGACATATGTATCACTTTAATCACAAAGTAGTTTCAAACTTTCAAAAACATAGTCCTCAAAATTGAATGGTGACATAGCCTGTGTGCACATGAATATTATGCACAAACATAAAATTAAGAATAGATTAGCAAGCTTATTGGAACATCCAGTTTTCCAATTTGCAGTGTTTCCATTAATACAGATTATCACCTTTTCCTCTCCCTGCACTGAGATAAAGTGTTAAACAACTATATCCTCCAAGAGAACCGAGCACTATTGTTAGCAACTATGGTAGGCAGAAATCTAGAGGTGTTAGATGGCAGAACGGATGAAGTAGCACAAATTATTTTGTATTCCTGAAGCATTCTGCTCCACTGGGACCCCTTTCTATGTCTTCAAACAGTGCTGAAATATTTCCTCCATTATGTCATCAATACAGACGTAATGCATTTCTTCTTTCTTAGGTACCAAAGACCATGTTCCAGATTCCCTGTGGCACATTCTGTGCTATCTATTATAGAGTTGAAGTGCAAGAAAAATATTTTACAAATAAACGCACACTGACATCAGTAAGGAACTTTTTCCTTATCCCTTCAGTTTCTAGATGAAGGATACAAGGCTTTTTAACAAACCGGTCAAGAATCAGGGGCACCATCACTGATTCACTTGCTTATATTGCAAGACTGTTGTGAAGAACCATTTGTTAAAAAATGTAAATATACACCAAAATAAGTCAAGTGGTCACAGAATTCCATTCTCTACCATCCTTACCCTAAATGGAAATGAATACTATTATACCTAAAATCAATGCTCTTACATATAAGGAAGCATTCTTGAGACTGACCTCCCTAGAAAATGAGAAAGCATGCTCAAAAGTAGTCTAAGATGACACTTCACAATACAGACAAACATTTCAAGGTATTCTAAACATACCACAAAACATGCTCATTTACCAAATCAATCATCCCACCCTCACACTACAATAAAAAGGAAAACAAAATGGTCATGTCTATTACTTCTCTGTATCAGTCCTTGATGATTGTAACTAAAATCATACTGAAACTAGAGGTAGGCTATAGAGCTATTTACATAGGTAAACAGTTCCAACGTGGGTTTGCTGATACAGAAATTGTAAAGAAACGTCAACTTTTTCTTAGCTAACATTGGACTGACAATATGCACCTGGCACTAAAGCCAATTCTTTTTCATTCAGAGAAATTACAATAAATAAATTACATTTAAAAAGAGGAAAAAGAAGGTGACAGACTTACAATAATTGATTCTGTTGATTGTGCATGGTTTGTTGATTCAAGTGCATGTTGTAATCAATTGCTGCTAAAAACATCTCGATCTGTAGACAGGGTAGGTGTACTCAAACCACTTGGTGCTGCTGGAACTGCTGCAGATCACATGCAGATCTTAATGAAAATAAATACACAGTTTGATTTTAAGAAAAACTGTGACATTACTTAACATATTAGGAACACTTTCACCATATTAAACATGTATTAATAAAACACAAGTAGACATTTTTATCAATTTAACATTTTTTTCTTAAGGTTATTCTAGAATTAAAATCAATGCAGCTTCATTTGTTAGGTAATTTCATAATAAGCAACAAAAGAGAATGAATAATTCAGCATATGTGAGATGGTATTTTCTTGGCACAGAAAGTGTAAATTGCATTTACTTCTATTAAGAAAAGAATTAATTTGGAGAAACACAGACAACCTAACCCACAAATGAAGTCCATTATACCTAAACTGTAGAAAGTATGGGATGTTTTTCAGAAACCTTTTACCCAAAATTGTTCTGCACATTTCAGTGTGAGATTTGCTTCCATTCCTTTCTCTTTCATCCATTTGAGAATCATGTTTGCAACGTCCCTCAATGATGCTGTTTCCACTAGCCCACTAATGTTATTTGGCCACATGATGAACTACGCCACAACACATAACTGGTGGCCAGTGACTGGTGGGGTTCCCCAGTGCTCAATTTTAGGGCCAGTTCTTTTTAATGTTTTCATAAACTACTTGGATGTAGGACTAGAAGGTGTTGTGAGCAAGTTTGCAGATGAACCAAATTGGGAGGAGCTGTTGATTCCGTTGAGAGTGGAGAGGCCTTGCAGAGAGATCCGGACAGATTGGAGAACTGGGCAATCACCAACCACATGAGGTTTAACAAGGGCAAGTGGCGGATTCTGCACGTGGGAAGGGACAACCCTGGCTATACATACAGACTGGGCAATGAGACACTGGAGACCAGCCATGCTGAAAGGGACTTGGGGGTCTTGGTCGACAGCCAGTTGAACAGGAGTCAACAGTGTGCCCAGGCTGCCAGGAAGGCCACCCGTATCCTGGGGTGCATCAAGCACAGCATTGCTAGCCCATCTAGGGAAGGGATTGTCCTACTCTACACTGCGCTGGTGCAGCCTCACCTCGAGTACTGCGTGCAGTTTTGGGTGCCACAGTACAAAAAGGACATAAAACTATTGGAGAGTGTCCAAAGGAGGGCAACAAAGATGGTGAAGGGTCTAGAGTGGGAGACGTATGAGGAGAGGCTGAAGTCCCTTGGTTTGTTCAGCCTAGAGAAGAGGAGACTGAGGGGAGACCTCATCACGGCCTACAGCTTCCTCACGAGGGGGAGCGGAGGGGCAGGCGCTGATCTCCTCCCTCTGGTGACCAGTGATAGAACCCGAGGGAACGGAATGAAGCTGAGATGGGGGACGTTTAGGCTGGGTATCAGGAAAAGGTTCTTCACTGAGAGGGTTGTTGGGCACTGGAACAGGCTGCCCAGGGAAGCAGTCACAGCACCGAGCTTGACTGAGTTCAAGAAGCGTCTGGACAACGCTCTCAGTCATATGCTCTGATTTGGCTGGTCCTGTGTGGAGCCAGGAGTTGGACTTGATGATCCTTATGGGTCCCTTCCAACTCAGGATATTCTATGATTCTATGATTCTACGATTCTACATTCCCGACAATGTTTAAAAAAATTATAATAATATGTAATTTATTGCATTAAAAACATAATATTAGAATATTAAAATTTGATTCAATAATAACTTACAATAATTTTTTCATATGGATTAGTTCCTTGCAGCAAAACCAGAAGTAATGACAATATCGGAGCACCACTGCAATGTCACAGGAGAATTACTGAGAGGAGTCATCATTGTGCGGTTAACCAAATGGGTTTATTAAACAATGATTAAATGATGATTACACAGCGGTCAAACACTCTGCTACTTACGCTATGTCAAATAGTTAGCTTGTACACAACACACTTTTAGATCAAATATAGAATGTCACTTACCCTGCTGTAGACATCAGATGCTGGGTAAGGGATCTTTCAGCCTTGAGGGGGAACTTGAGAGGCATCCCTACATCCCATTGCTGTGCAGGGGAGCTCAATGGGCTCCAATGGCTGCACATATTTGTAGCGTAAAATGATTGGCATGTAGTCAAACTCCCCTTTGGTCTATGTATGTGCAGGTGTGCAACTGTAGCACTTTTTAGTTCCATCTAGTTTCAGCTCAGGCAGGTATTGTGGTTTTGGCTCAGAGCATTAGTCCCTGATAAGATGAGACTTAGCACAAGTTCACAAGGTTGGCACAACAGGGTTGACTTCAGTCAGGCCTCTTTCTCAGTGATGCCTGAACCAAAGCACTTTTCAGTCAGTATGACTGCCCTCATGGCCAAGAAGGCCAATGGTATCCTGGAGTGCATTAAGAAGAGTGTGGCCAGCAGATCACAGGAGGTTATCCTTCCCCTCTACTCTGCCCTGGAGAGGCCACATCTGGAGTTCTGTGTCCAGTTCCAGGCTCCTTAGTTCAAGACAAGGAACTACTGGAGAGAGTCCAGCGGAGGGCTACAAGGATGATTAGGGGAGTGGAGCATCTTTCCAGTGAGGAAAGGCTGAGAGAGCTGGGTCTGTTTAGCCTGGAGAAGAGCAGACTGAGAGCGGATCTCATCAACACTTACAAATATCTAGAGGGTGGATGTCTAGAGGAAGGTGCCAGACTCATCTCAATGGTGCCCAGTGACAGGACAAGGGACAACGGGCACGGACTGGAACACAGGAAGTTCCATCTGAACATGAGGAAAAATTTCTTTACTGTGAGGGTGACCGAGCACTGGAACAGGCTGCCCAGAGAGGTTGTGGAGTCTCCTTCTCTGGACATACTCAACACCTGCTTGGACACGATCCTGTGCAACCTGCTCTAGGTGATTCTGCATCAGCAGGCGGGGTTGGACTAGATGATCTCCTGAGGTCCCCTCCAACCCCCACCATTCTGTGATTCTGTGATTGTGTGGGTGTACTCATCACAAACAGATGGTGACAATCTTTCTCTTTGATAGCCTGAAAAGCAAATATATGCAGAACTAATATGAATATAACTCTATACATATACATTGTATTTTTTTTATGTGAAAGAAACATCACTGAAAAATCTGAAGACTGATGCTTTCTGTTTTATGAAAAAATGTGTTTTGCCTTCCTGCATCTGTATCATAGCTATCAAATTCCCATACGATCTTTACAATAGCAAAGCAAGGACAGCGGTGATGCAATTCTCCTCCTGCTGGCTGTGCATTGTGGCCTATTTAGAAAAATCATCTTAGGTTTGGGAAACCACTAAGATTGATATACCCATTCTTCTGTGCACTTGTTTCCAGCCTCCCAAAGCAGAGAACAATTAGTATTAACTGTGAGGGGTTTTCACACAAAATATGATACTTAAATCAATAGCAATAAAGGCAATAGGACTTGTCCATAAAGCTGTAACAAATTACAATAGGTGAGGTGCACAGGAAAAAACCAAGATCTCATCATGTATATTTTTCAAGGGTGGCCATGAAGATGTTAACAATTATATTTCACACCTGGTGAACTGGATCTAAATAGAAAGATTCTAACCTTTTAGTTATTTATTAATGCAAGTTTAATGTAATAGAAGTTTGTTATATCACTTTAGATAGCTACAAGGATATATTATTCTGTACTCATGACAGAAGAATTACCTCAGCCAAATTGGTTCCAAGATTTTTGGCACCTCCCCAGATGTCATAGGAATCGATTACCTAGGAAATTTCTTTTCTGTGCATAACATAAATATCATTCTCAGATTATTTGATTATGGTGTATTTTCTACAGTTTATTCTTATGCCCAATGTGAAATTTAACAAAAGAATATTTTCTGAAATCATTTATTATAATGACACCACAATTACAACAAGTGAGTATGCTTGGCTAACACCTCAATAATCACTTCTAAAAGCTAGAAAGCTAGTGTACAATATCATGTGCAATATTAATACCAATGCCACCTTATAAGCTTTGATGATGTGTATAAGTATCTAAGGTACACAATTTAATTATTTTATTACGCTATTTAAATAAGAGTAATTTAATATTCAATCCTCTTCAAAAAAGCATGCATGAAGTAAAATACAGTATATTGTCAGTTAATTGCACTATTCTAAATGTATACTTTTGCAACGTATAAGTACTTAAGTAGTTTGTAAAAATTTTCAGTACTTTCAGAACAGAACTTTGCATTGTTATGACTGATTTTCACCCAATACTAAAACTCAACAAACAAACAAACAAAACCCAACCAAAAATTAAGACTTTTAATCCATTCAGTAAATCTGGCATGATTAATGACATTTCAAAGATGTTCCTTTTAGGCCTAATTCACCAAAATCTCTTTATAGAATTCAAACTTCATATATAGCTGCAAGTATTTCATTCATTGTGTTACCTGAATGAAGTTAAATTTGCTGCTTTTAACAAATTTGAAGCAAATCTCTACACTGAACAAATTGCACAGGACAAAGTGAGAATGCAGTAAGCCTGAAAAGGTATGCCGTCACCTCTATGAAACTGGCTTACTCCTTCTGAGCAAGGCAATTGGACAAAAATTCTAGGTTATGCTGAACATAACAATCAAAGCTATTTTGAAAAAACAATTTGGATTTTTCAGCTAAAAATATCTCTCAGTGTCCACCAAGACCTGTAATACATTTCCTCGTATTTTCACTTATTTGACATCCAGAATGCATCAGCTTACTTCAGTAATTTCAGACACCATACATCATAACACAGTGTCTATACAGTCTGTAAGGTGGATGAAAACCTCAAACAGCACAGCCATATAACCCTGCTATCTGAAACCAGTCTGAATATTTCCACTTAATATATGGGCTATTAAGAAGCGCCCATAAAATCTCCCATATCTAATTAGTTTTCTAATTTGGAGTTTAACAGACTGAAGTTTCAAATAAATCAGTGGAGGCCCACATTTGTGAAAGACTACAATCTTTTAATACAACAATCACATTTCAAGTGCCATATGACTTTATAGGCTATCTTCTCCTTATTTACGCAAAAAATTTTACTGAGTTGAAGCTCAAACCAGAATTAAAGTATCATTCATTTTCTCAACAAATGCAACACGGCGGGCCATTCTGAAGATGGTATTTTAGACCTATTTCATGCTATTACATCCTCTTTTTTTTCTGGGCATGCACTGGAATAAAAAGAACTACTGAAAGGGAGAAAAAACCCAGAACTATGTGAATTCAATGTTTATATAGTTATTGTAATAAATTACTTTCTCAGAATCCTAAAGAAGCTTTGGCAAGTATGCTGCCCTGGAGCCAAATGGAGCTGTCAACACAATGCATGCAGCATATCTTTTGATTGCAAAGGCATTCAGTTCAGAATTCCGCAATTATGGTGGCTTGCCATCTGACAGCACCAAGAGACCCTCACTTAGGCTATCTACGTAAATTAGTCTTGTAACAAAGTAGCCAGTCTACTGGCAGAAGGTAATATTATAATGGGGCGGGGAGGGGGGGAAATCACAGGAATTGGGAATGCATGAAATCCTGGATTCTAGTTCCCGGGTATGTGCTCTACATAACTTCCAATCAGAGGTATATGACTCTAAACTTGCATTCATACTAACTGAAAATGAAAATAAAACATGCATATAGAAAAATGTTGCAGCAGGGTTAAAGAGACATTGATAAACACCAAAATATTATTACAGGGAATATATAGGAAACAACATAAAAAAGCAAGAAGTTACCTTACAGCAGTCAGTACTGAAAAAAGTCTCCAATACATCCTTTTCAGCTTTTAACACCAAGCTTCAATCTGTGTCACTTGGGATTCCTTGCAGACATCACCTCCGTGTTTGTATTGGTCATATCTAAACAAACACGATAAAATTTAACTACCAAAAAGGCAAGAGCCAACATGAAACATACATCTGCTTTAAGGTTATTTACAAATCCAGCAAAAAACTGGCCACTTCAGCACGTGAGAACACGTTTAGCGTTTCTCTAAGGGACATCCACTTTCTTGTTTGCTCTTTTATATATACCTTTGATTGAGCTCTTTTTCTCTCCAGATTCTCTCCTCTTTTTTTCTGAGGAATATACAGCAGGTCTACCACGCTTTCTGGGTGATGGTTAAGGTAACAGATGAAGCAGATGATGATGACAACATTGCAAGTTTTCAAGTGAGAGATAACTAAACGATGCATCCTTAATGCTTTGTAAAACAACTTGTTTTGGAATATTAACTGAACCGGTCATGGTTCAGAATTATAATTGGCTCTTCACATCCAGCCTGCAGATAAGTGTGCTCACCTCTCTTCAAAGTCAGGGGAAGCTGTACACGCCATGCTTACCTTTTAAAGCTATGTGGCTTAACACCTAGCATGAATATTACAATAACGGTATAAACTGCTACTTTCGTATATAAACTAACTGTCAATATTGCTTTTGCTTGTTCACCTGTCAAATAAGGGAACGGCAGAAGGAAAGTAAGTGCAATTTGAGTTCGATAGGACACCACAGCTGAGGAGATGCTTGCCCTCAGTCAGATTTAACCGCGTTGGAGCCACTTCAGAGGCTCCCAGCCCCGTCCGGCCTCTCTGAACTGCCAGGGAGACGCTTTCCCAGACCCCGACAGGTGAGACGCCAAAGGCGGGCTCGGCCCCGGCTGACGAGGAGGAGGGTGAGGAAGTGTAAGGACCGCGCCGTCCCAAATGCGGCTACTGGCCACCAGGTCGCCCCGGTTGCCCGGCAGAAGAGGCCCGCCGACGCCTCCTCTGCGCTCCACAACGAGTGTCACCCCTCGAGAAAGATCCCTCCACCTGAGCAAACGACCGGGGCCATTTTACAGCCGCCGCCTCCTCCCCCCTCAGCCGCCCTCAGCTCCTGGAGCCTGGCGAGGGCCCTTCCTGCGGGTGAAAGCAGGACCGCCGCCGTCCCAAGCCCGCCGGGAAACAGCTGAGGCGGGCGGGAGGCCGGGCCGCCGCCGTCCCGCCCCGCCCCGCCGCCCGCGCGTTACCCGCGGCTCCCCGCGGGCCGCTGACCCGGAAGCGCTCTGCCCGCCCGGCGCGGCAGGGCCGGCTGCGGAGGCGGAAGATGGCCGAGTCGCCGGAGGAGGTGGCGGTGCTGGTGCAGCGGGTGGTAAAGGACATCCGCAACGCCTTCCAGCGGAACCCCCATATGTGAGTGGGGCGGGGGCCGGGGCCGGGCCGGACCGGGAGCGCTGCCCGCCCTCAGCCCCGTGCATGCTCCTGGGCCGGCGGCGGCCCCGCTCCTTCGCCGGCGGACGGGGGTGCGGGGTCCCCGGAGGGGGCGCGGATGGCTGCCTGGTGCGCAGCGGTGCCCGTCAGGGCCGAGTGCCGGTCCCAAGGTCAAGCCGTGAGGCGCCGCGGGGACCGGGAGGGTTTTCCCACCCGCCGCAGAGGCTTCGGAGCGGCACCTCCCCGGGGCGTGCCCGCTTGCGAGCGGGAGGGCCGGCGCCGGGCGGCTTCGCTGGCACCTGTGCTTCTTCGGGGCAGGTCGCTGATGTCGCGTCTTCTGGGCTCTCCTGCTGCCTCCTTTTCTCCCGGATAACACCGCGTACCTTCGCCGGCAGTTCGAGCAACTCCTGGGCGCCCGTGTGGCCCGCGGGGCCGGGCTGCGGCAGCCCCCCTGCCGCTGGTGAGCCGTGCGACGGCTTGTCAGCCTGCCGGCCAGAAACGCCGCCTCAGTAGAAAGTACTTAGTCGTGGAAACCGGCAAGGAGTCTTGGAAGCGATGAATATCTTTGTAAAGACAAGTCCTTAAATGAACTGCATTTGGAGGTTTGGCAATGTTAAGCTCATAGCGTAGCCGAGGTGGCATTGGCCTTTTCCCGCGGGTGGGTCAGGTGTGCTGAGCCCCGCAGAAGGCAGCGCGGTCTCTGCGTGTCTGAGCAGAGCGGTCGCGCTGGTAGGAGCAAATTCAGCATTGAAGACTATTGAATTGCACCCTCCTACCGACGGCGCGGTTTGATGAATGCCGCCTTCAAATCTGTATCTGTTAATTGAGGTGCCAGTTCTTTCCATTATTTGTTGTTTTGAAGGAGACAAAGTTGTTGCTATCTTGTGAGAATCAGGTTTATCTAGCAATCTGGGGGTCAGATAGTCTGCATTTCATTTCCAGTTTCACTGCTGACCAGCCCTGAGAGCCTGATTTAGGTACCTCCCATATTTCTGTTTCCTTCCCCATCCTTTGCTGTTTTAAGACAGAAACTGTTTACGGGAACATCTTTCTATCTATTTATGTCAACTCCATATTGGTTATGGCAAATGAGGTAGCACATAATGGATAACCTCTTTATAATGTAAGTACGATGTATTTGTGTCATTCAGAAACGCTGCAGTCTCTGAGGTGGTGGCCTATTAATCTGTTCCAGAAAAGCTAAGCAACTGTGTAGGAGAATTTTACAGGCACTTGATTTGTCCCTTTCCTTAAAAGAAAGGATTAGAACGAATGCCCTCATGCTTCTATAAATGTAGTAAGCAACTTGGGTGGGTGGCCAGGTTTTAAAATACAGCATATGGATGCTGTCTAAAGAACTATGTTTTGCCATGAAGCTTCATTTTTTAGGTCGTGAGGCATAAAGTGCTGTAAACAGCCAGTATCTGTGAATGAATGTTCTGATTCTTCTTAGTTCCTACTCCTTTGCTGGAATTGTTTATTGGTAACAAACATGGAGCTTGTGTTTTTGAAGAATATGCTGCTGTTGCCATTTTCTTTCATAGATGCAATCTCAGAGATGAAAGTAGGCTACAAGGGTTGTGTGCTCTGAGACTGATGCACTGTGTCATGCTTTAAGCGAGGAAGCACGACCTACTGCTGGTTTAACCCCTAACATAGAAAAAGTGGCAAGTCTGTCTGATTTCTGAACTTCAGTACCTGAAATGGGACTACAAATGTCCAGTGTGGACTGTGGGCCATTTGGTACAATGCCTCTTTGCCTTTAGAGCACCAGGTTGCAGCCATGCTGGCCAGACATTTTTATGTATCTCAGTGACATCTCGTCTTCCTTCCTGGTGGCCAAGACAGTTATAACCAACTGCCATCCATTGCAGATGTTATCCTTCTTGAATTGAGCAGCTTGTTTGTGTCATGGATCCAGGTTTGAATTCTTTTACATGGCATCTGCCTGGCTCCTCTCAAAATAAGGGATCTGCAAGGTTAATAATGTTTCTATTCACATCTCGTATTTGTGTCCCTTACTCATCTCTCTTTCAGCATTTATTTTCCCCTGTCTTTGACTGTTTGTTCACTTACCCCCTTTGCATCTGTCAGAATGGATGTTTTGTTCTGGCAGGTTGATGTTTTTGTAGGTTTTGAAAGGAGTATTGTCTATGATCAACACTAGAAAGCATGTAAAATTAGTAGAACGTTGGATTGTTTTTTCTTTTTTTTTTTTTTGCTTTAAATTAAATTAGCAGCAAAACTGTACATCTTTTTATGCCAAGCTTACTTACAACTAAATATACAACACAAAATTCTTTTTGCCTTGCCTGGCTGGTAGCTCCATTTTCTTCAGTTGGAGAACTGTCAGCATGCTGGTCTTCAATTTTGTAAGGCTATAGAATTCCCTGGAAAATATTTTTACCCAGTCCTGCAAGCATAGGTCCTGATGAAGTCATATATGTGGGCTATCCCACTAGAACTGAATAGATCACCAACAGTAAGCAGATCAATGTATACTTTCTTTTTGAACTTCGCTATTCTTTTGCACATGAAGTTAAACAGAAATAGACCTACTTGTCAAAAAGGTACATGACTTTGGGCGTAATTGGAAGGATGAACTCTTATATGGTAGCTCAGCATTTATGTGCAAAATCTGAGGATACCATTTATGGTTTGCCAAGCATCGTTTATGTCACTGTAGCTCAGATAATTTTTTCTGTCTCAATTTATCACATTCTTAATGTAGTAAAAATACCACACTTTGTCAGATTTGAAACTCTGAATCAAGGTTTTTCCTGGTGTGATTGCAAATTTGACTGCAGGGGATTCAGAAAGAAACATACTTCCCTATGTCTTTACCGTAGCCAATGTCTTGCCAATGTTCTTTTTGTTTGATTGTTTAATACCTTTGTGCAGCATTGATATTTCCAAATATACCAATAGTAAGTAGAAATAATTTCCTTGTAATACTAGTGAGAGGAGTCGTCAGTGTAGAAGTTTCTTATTGCAGTGGAAGTTTCCAAATCAAGTGGAGATTAATGTGAGAAGAAACAAAAGGAAACTCCTAGAGAGTAAGTGTGTCATGTTTATAGCTTCTTTAGAAACAAGTCTTGGCTAGCAGTACTTTGGATTTAAGTAATATATTACTGTTTTTCATTTATGAAATAATTTGGTTGTACCACTAAGATAATGACTAATCACAACATGCAAATTAATTTATTTGAAATTCTAAAAGAGAGTCATGTATATGATGCACTGCACAATAAGGAAAAAAGTTTCAACTCTTGGTTTGAATGATTTGTTTTGGCAGCAAGGTAGGCCTTAGATAAATCTCATGGTATTTTGCATTGTGAATTCTTTTCCTTCTCAAGAACTGAATGCAACATATGATTTCTGAACCACACATAAAAAACAGTACTGAGGTGTTGGAGACAACATTTCCACCAAATGACAAGCCCTGGTTTGTGTCTTAGTGAAAACTGAATAGTTACCAGATAAACCATTTTTTATGTTGCACTGTATCTTGGTGAGTTTCATTATGCAGTGGTCTAGTCATCTGCCGATTTCAGCTAGCTGAGTGTGTTCTGGAGTTGGGGTGTTTCAGGCTGACTTGTCAGCTCTGGGCAAACTCTACTTGTCTGTCATTTTGGCATGTTTAAAGCAGTGTTGTGAAACTTGGCTCACCTGAGTCAGACTTTTTCTAAGAAGTGAAGGTGTGGATGTATGGTTTGGGGTTTTTGGGTTGTTTTCCCTTCTCCTTGCTGTTTTCCTGTTTCTAAGCATCAGCTGGTAAATTCTTGTGGTAATTCACTGAGTTAATTAACAAAGCTGTGGGTGACTGTGTATTGATTGCTGGTGGGGACTTGTATGGCCTTATATGCAAGGCCAGGAAAAGTTTGGCCAAGGACTAGATTTAACAGTTATAAAAGAAAGGAGCCAGCAGTAAATACAAACTTCAGGCTACAATGTACCATGTTGAAAGAAGCAGACTGTGATGTTGATTTAGGTCTAATCTGATCAGCTCCTGAAGAGTCAGTGGAGCAGCAGGGATGAGGATCTTGCTTTTATACCCATGGCTTGTAATTGCTGGGATAGGAAAATGCTGGTTTTCCTCTCTGCTCTCAGATGAGCAGGGGTGAGTAAGGGACCTGGATTTGTGTTTGGAGACAGAGCCAAGTGATTTGCAAATACGTTGCCTTGAGTTATTTGTGCTCTTGGTGACTTGTGATGTACGGAAGACTAAATCCATTTTCTGAATAAGCGTATATTGTCTTAAATAAGCACATGGTGTCGCTCTTGATTACTTTAGTAATAATCCAGTGAGGACACAGAACTAAATTGGTACACTCAGATTGTCCAGTAACAAAATTAGGTTAAGATAATTGAGTTGAGGTTGTGGGGTTGACACTTGGAGTGTATCCGTAGACCTTGTATTGAGAAAATGTAAGGTGGAGAATTCACTTTCTGTCTGAGATCACAAGAGAATTTTCTTTTTCCCTGCCTGAGCTCTGACAGTCTCCCTCCTCAGCAACAAAATTTTCCACTAAACAAGAGTTGGTGGAAAAATCGTGCATAATGGAAAGTATATAATAATGTGGCTTTCTGTTGAAATCAGTGTGAATGCTTGACAACCTGCAAGGTACACCTGGGCAGCTTTGGGTCAGGTGCCTGTGCTGGTTAATGTGTTTTGTTTCCCTTGCAGTAGCAATTTTTACAGCTCCATCACATCCCCATCACAAAGTGAGGGGTGCTTGTGTAATTCAGCTGGATTAACTGCTTAGGTGATAATCTAAAAATACAAAGAAAGGGACCTTCTTTGTTTAGGATCTTTGGGAAAATCTAATAAAACTTTTCTGATTATCTTAAGGTGAGAAGAGCCAGAATCACCAAAATGAATCTTCCCAGAGAACATTTAAAGTGTTTTGAATTCATACTGGTTCGTCTAATCATGGCTATTACTTCCAGAGTCTTCAGCAAGTCTTAAAATATTTATGATTTTCTATAACTACAGCATTGGGGAACTAATACAAAATTTTTGTGGTGACTCTTAACTCAAAACCACGACTGGTTTTTATATTGTGTCTGAATAAATTGTACAGAGGTAAAATACATTTATTTTTTTGCACAACTTACATCTTTATTCATGCCTTAAACCACATTTGAATCATTTATTTGCTGTGTTTATATACTGAGTAAGTTTTGCAGAGGATGTCTTTCCTCTGCATTTTATCATACCTGCAGTCCAGCAAGAATCAAGAAGGTGAATTGAAGATAGTGAGTGGAGGTTTTGGCAAAAACAAGGAAAAAGATGATGGACTGACTGGGTGGGAAGCATTACTAGCCTGCTCTATTGAGAAAAATAATTGCCATTTACTAGAAATAAGTTTAATTATATTTCTTTTTTTTTTTTTTTAAAGAGATGAAATTGGATTAATACCCTGCCCTGAAGCCAGGTATAACCGGAGCCCTATCATCCTGGTGGAAAACAAGCTTGGTGTTGAGAGCTGGTGTGTCAAGTTTCTTTTGCCATATGTCCACAATAAACTTCTCCTCTATAGACAAAGAAAACAATGGCTAAACAAAGATGGTGAGTTACACAGTTAGAGAATAGTATTTTATGTGATTCTTAATGCACATTTTTTATTTATCATAGAATCATTTAGTTTGGAAAAGACCCTTAAGATTGAGTCCAGCCGTTAACCCAGCACTGCCAAGTCCACCTCTAAACCATGTCCCTGAGCACCACATCTACCCATCTTTTAAATATGACCAGGAATGGTCACTCAGCCACTTCCCTGGGCAGCCTGTTCAACAGGTTGACAAACCTTTCAAGTGAAGAAATTTTTCCTAATATCCAACCTAAACCTCGCCCGGCACAACTTGAGGCCATTTCCTCTTGTCCTATCACTTGTTACTTGGGAGAAGAGACCAACACCCACCTGGCTACAACCTCCTTTCAGGTAGTTGTAGAGAGCAATACGGTCTCCCCTCAGCCTCCTCTTCTCCAGGCTAAACAACCTCAGTTCCCCCAGCCACTCCTCATAAGACTTGTGCTCTAGACCCTTCACCAGCTTCGTTGCCCTTCTCTGGGCACAGTCCAGCACCTCAATGTCCTTCTTGTAGTGAGGGACCCAAAAGTGAACACAAGACTCAGGGTGCGGCCTCACTGGTGCGGAGTACAAGAGGAGGATCACTTCCCTCTGTCCTGTGGCCACACTGCTTCTGATACAAGCCAGGATGCTGTTGGCCTTTTTGGCCACCAGAGCACACTGCTGGCCCACATTCAGCCGGCTGTCAGCCAGGACTCCCAGATCCTTTTCTGCCGGGCAGCTTTCCAGCCACTGTTCTGCAAGCCTGTAGTGCTGCTTGGGGTTGTTGTGACCCAAGTGCAGGACCCAGCACTGACCCTCATTGAACCTCATTCAGTTGGCCCTCAGCCCATCGAGCCAGCCTGTCCAGATCCCTCTGCAGAGCCTTCCTGCCCTCAAGCAAATCAACACTTCCACACAACTTGGTATCATCTGCAAACTTACTGAAGGTGCACTTGGTCCCCTGGTCCCGATCGTTTACCTTTTTTGAGACTACACTGGCTGTTCTTAAAGTCAGTTTAACCTGTTCTGAAAGAACTGAGTGTTATACTGGGGGAGGGGAGGGCAGGCTTTGGATTGTGCATCTTGGCAACCTAAACAAGTTGTAGGGTTGCTTAGTTGAAAATGTAAATCCTTTTTCCCTTGTCCAAGCTGAAAGGGTTAGAGGGAGATGATTTATTCTCATGAGTGATTTAGGGAAGTGATGTTAGTCTTTACAGAACAAATTTTGTCCTGCTTTCCTGAGTCAGGAGGAAGACTGGTGATGTGTGGATCCAAAAGAAGAAACAAGTGCAGTGTTTTTCAGACATAGGGGTACGAGAAATCATTAGTCTATACAACTTGGTAGTTGTAATTTGGTTTTGGTTTGGTTTTTGGTTTGTTTTATTTGCATGAAAATACTTCAGTATGTGTTGTCTATTTTGGGGTTTTTAAAGAATTATAAACAGATGTGATATGAGAGATACTTGGCTGCTTACAAAGTGTCCTGTTCAGTGTAAGAATTAAAAAGAGTAAGTGTAGTTTAAGAAACTAATTTTTTTGTTCATTGTTTTAAGTCTTATCTAAATAGCAGTCAGCATAAAAAATGTTCTTACTCTAGGCTTAGCTTAGTGTGTTATTTCTGGCATTTGTTCCTGTTCTTTTTGAGGCTTCTTTCTAGTATCTTCTATCTGCTGTGGCATTTTTAACACTTTTGTGTCCCAGAAGGAGGGATATCTTTTCTATTGAAGAACACCTAGTGACCACTCATATAATTCAGATCTTTAGTATCTCACATGCACCTGGATTTCAGTTTGGGGCTCTTATTTTTTTTTTCTCTTTTCCGTTTGCACGAAACTAACCTAATCCATAAAACACTGGCTGTGTCCATTGTGCTTTAAAATGACTGTCTCAGACTATCTTCCCCTCCTGGAACATACCCAATAGCCACCATCCATTGGGTTGTGTTGACTGCAACTATAGCAAAGGTAGTCTCCTTGGTTGCTTGATGAAGTTAAGTTAAATAATTATGAAATTATATTAATTATGAAGTGAGTTAAATAATTATGTTTTAAATAGTGGGATGCTAGCAGACATCTGATGGAGACTGTAGCATTTCGTTGTCATATAACTAACGTGCTATCTTGAACAGATAGGTTTTGAGAATAGGTCTATGTAGATCAGGAAAAGAGGTCTGGTTAGTAACAAGTCACCATGCAGACAAAAACTTATTGTTTCAAGCCAAAACACAAACTCTTGCACTGGGAGGCCGGAGAGCACTGATAGCTCAAGGGCAGCTGGTGCTCATGTGTGAATGGAGCAGGGTGCCCGCACTGAGTGGTCCAGGCGCTTTGTTGCGGTGGCACTGTGGCACGTGCCTATCCTGCCAGGACGATACTGTGCACTGACTGCTTGGAGAGTGTCTCTGCTTCCGTCCCAGATGAAGCCTCGCAGAACCCTTCCTCTGAAAATGCAGATCATGAAACTCTGTCGGTAATTACTGGAGTGGCATGAAGTTTAGATTACTGCCTGTTTGTTGAGACTTGTTTGGTTTTCTTCTTTTAAAAACAAAACTTCATTCTCCTTTGTTTCTTCAGTTACAAAAATCAGTGTAAAATGTGTGAGAAGGGATCTACAGCATTTTCATGTCTATTAAGGTTTTGTGTCATCACTGTAAAACATGATCAGGACCTCACCATTTTAATAACCTGTTTGTAAAGCAGGGCACAGCTTATATAGATTAGTATGTTTTACCATAATTGAATTCACATTTGATAGGAAATTTTAGGAGAAACTGAACTGCAGTGGTGGAGGGAATGAAGGCGGAAGCCTTTCCCATGTGGACTTTCAGAATTGTCTCTAATGTGGCATAAATAGGTGTACTTTAGTGAGATGTCATGTTTTCTGTACATTTGAAATACCCTCAAGGATTTTCCTCCAAATTCCTTTTTGTAGACAAAAATGCATGCTTGGAATTTGGCCAGGTAGTTGTGTTCTTCTGAATGCAGAGAAGGGGTAGATTTGTTTATTACTGCTGCAAAACTCATTTGCATGTTCTATTGATGCTTGTAATAAACAGTGATTGCAAATGTAGTCTCTTGTTACCTCTTTTGTTGCTTGAATTACTGTAAGCCATTTTAAATAGAACAGAGAAGAAAAACAGAGTGCTAATTCAAGCGCCTGCTTTCCGATGTGTCGTCTGATATTTTTTTGGCAGGATCCTGGAAGAAGGAAGTGCTGTTTAATTTATTTATGGTTTCTTTTGGATACTTGAGTAAGATAGCATCTTGGAATCACGAATCATGACTACTTCTCTTCTTGTTATTCTAAAATTAGGATTTGTAAACTGGAACAATAAGTTTGTATCCTTTCTCCAATATTTTTTTAAATTATGCATTCATATTATTTGTATTATCACAAAATGGTTTTCAGAAATTGCTACAAACTTCTCTTTTTATGCAAAATGTTGTTGTGCATACTCCCACAATATCCTTTCCATAAATCTGTGTTTCCACTTTTACAACACTCTTCTGAAAAGCGCATCTTAGTGTAATACACTTATTAAAAAAATCTGGATACAGCCATCTTTAAAAAGAAAATGAGCTAAAAACAGTCATATTTACCCTTTGTACATTAAAGTCTCCCCAGCTGCAAATATGTATGCTGTGATTACATATGATGCTATAGTTTGCTTAAAATGTATCTAGAAGAAAATACTTTTAAATTGTAAATAAAACATGTTTGTTTGTTACTAACACAGAGGGAACTAGCTGGCAAGTACTATCATTGTGTGACAGATCTGTCGTAAGACTTTGTATTGCAAAGTGGCTCAGAGGTTACTAAAATTGTGTCATTTGACATCTCTGGCTCAGAGTCCACGTTTCATGAAATCTTAATCTGTTACTTGTTAATATGTAAATTTTAATCACAGCCATTTTTTGAGAAAATGCTGATGCGTGTGCTTACTCTGCAGCAAAAGACCTGGAGTGTTTCTCTAGTGCTGGTGTACCTGTTATTGCAGATCTGGATGTAGGAAATACACTTGACTCAGGGTTTGCTTGTAACCTGGATCTTCCTGAGCTGAGCACTTGTAGGAGCAACATTTGTGCCAAATACCAGACTTCTGCATTATAGGTTTACGATTGGACTTGATCTTAAGGGTTTTGCCAACCTGAATGATTCTATTCTATTGTTGCACAAGGCATCAAACAATATCGACATGAAAGAACTGAGTATTGCTTTGAAGCTTTCCTTTTGTCTGCTCTTTTACTTTGATAATGTTCAGGATACAGTGAACATCTGTAACAGGAAAATGGGCAAAATGGTAGACAAGCTTCTGTTTAAGTTGGGTGTGATTTGGTGCCGTTTCAGACCTTTACATTACCAGAATAGTCATGTTAACTGGAAATCATGACTTAGTAGAATAAACAGACTATATTCTTCTAAGTGGGACCATGTAGACTCTGAAAACCATTTCTAAAAAGTATTTAAAAGACTGAAATAGGCTGTAATAAGCTTTTGCTTAATGTGTCTTGTCAACTTTAGCATATATGGTGGTAATACTTTAGTAATTACTATTACTAAAACCATTATTGTATTTATCTCTACTTTTCTTCTTATCCTGCGCTGCAATTTCATTTACCTTTCCCTTCTATAGCAAACACCTTTTCTTCCTGTAACAAATGAAGAAGTTCTGTGGACAGATCTCCTTTATTGCACAGTCCTGTTGGATCAATACTTACCATGGTTGAGCATTGAAGCCTTTAGATGCAGTCCACTGACATCTTGGCAAAGTGATAAGCAACCGAAAATAAAGTTCACCATGGGAAGCGTCAATCAACGTAGATTTGGTTCTCTGAACTCTTCATAATATGTTTCAGAAGTTACACTAAGCCAGCAATTTGCTGGCAGTCTAGATTAAATATAACTTAAAGCAAGTTTAAAATACATGTGATTCTTTTATTTAGGGGAGAAGCTAAAGTTTTTATTAAAGTTTTTTGTGTTTGGGGTTTTTGGGGGGGGGGGGGGTTGGCGGTGCTTTTTTGTTTGTTTTTGTAAATAATCACCAGTTGGAGAGAAAGTTGGCTGGATGAGTTAAAAATGTAATTAATTGAATAAAGGTATTTAGCCTTCCTTTGTGTTAGCAACAAAGCTAGTACTTCCTGATATTATTTTTTCCTTGAAGACACTCAGTTGCCATGTGAATTTGACGTAAAGAAGATTTATGTTACCGTGGAAAAGTTGTTATTAGCTCTTGACCTATTGCATTTTGAAAGGCAGTTTGTGTTGTTTATGACACAAAGCAATAATAGCAGAATAATCAGCATTTAATTATGTATATTCGTTATATGTAAAATTGAGAGGCTTTAAAAATACAGAATCTTTTGAGGAGGTAAAATAGAAGGTCTAGGTGAAACAACGACAGCTCACAATTTTAACTATAGATTCGTGTAACTGGTGTTTTGTTAAATGTTGCCAATGACGTTTTTTAATGTGAAATTGAAGCAGTAACTAGCAAAACACTTAGTAGGTGTTTAATTTTACATATGTGAGTAATCTTGGATATTTCAATTGGGCGATTCATCTGTCTAAAATTAAATAGGTGTTGAAGTACTTTGCTGGTTCAGGGATTGGGTAAATCAAAGAAAAAGCTTTGTACATCTAGATAGCAGTTTAGGAAGAAGCTTTGTGCGTATGAGGCATTTTCATTCCCTGGCAACACAGAGTGGTTTAGAAGTAAATCTTTAATTGAATGGAAAAAAAAATCTCAACTAAAACCCATGAAAATAGAAAGTTAAGTTAGTTCCTTGAGCTAATTTTCAAAATATCACCATGTAGCATGTTCTTCATAAGCAGGAATGTCATGGTAAACACAGAATTACTTTATTGGACATAAATGAACAAGCAGTCATATAATAATATACAAAGGTATTCCACTTTTTGACTCAAATATTAACATCTCTCAAAGTCTTGGTTCAAAGATACTTGAAGCCATGTTCCTTCGCATTTTGAATTAATATGCTCCATTATTTTTACATTTCGTCAGTGCCTTTTTAAAATTTCATTTTACAGTTGTATTAGCTGCACTAACCAGAGATCTAGTTCCATGAAAGACCCTTTTTTTCCTTAAAAAGTAATAAAGTGCCTCTTATTTGCTGGAAATCACTTGGAGTACAATCTGCTTAGTATGTTAAATGCAGGGTGATTAGGAGAGCATGTAGCCAAACTTATGCAGGCTTTTACTGCCCAGAAGTCATCTTCAGTTTTGAAGCAAGTTTCTTCTTACTCAATTGCAAAATTACCATGCAAATTTAAGAATTGTGATTGCAGGACAGGTTAACAGAGTTGATGTTGTGTCTCCTGAGAGCAGAGGTTAAGGAAGCCAATGCAGTGACAGTCTTTAGTATCTCAAGCTTAAGATGGATCCCCACTGTTACCCTGGTGGGACTCAAACTGCTCAAGTGGTGTAATGGAGTGCAAAGGGAGAGGATTCAACTAGATTGCAATGAAATTACTCTTCCATTCTCAGCAACCGTATACCTCAGTCTTGATGTTATAACGTGGTTAAAAATAAGTGTACTACATAAATCTGCAGTCTGTGTAGTGCTTAAATTTGGGGATGCAAACAAATGTTCTATTTGTTGTTTTTTTAGTGAACTAGTTTTAAAACCTCAGTCTGAAGCAAGGCTGTCACTTCAAAATGTGTTTAAGTGTTCTCTGTGCAGTTAGATAGTGGAGTTATTTTGTGATCCGAATTCATGGTTATGGTGTTTCATTTTCCTAGCTACAGGGTTTTTTTATAGTATGTGGTGGGAAATTTTTTGTAACAGTACAGTAGATGGCAACCATGTGCAGCTCAGACTTGTACTGAAATAGTAGGGTATAATTTTAATGTTACTATCTTATTTAAAAATTGTTGGATTTTCTTTGAAGAATTCTCTGTTTATGATATATACAGTGTGTCTCAATTTAAATCACTAAATACTGAAGGATTCTATGTAATCACTGTCCCTTGCTGAGGCCATACTATCTGTTTGATTATAGCAGTACAGGTAGAGGTCAGAAATTTCCAGCTGCAAACATCTTAGATGTTAGCAAGACAGAAGTGCATTATTTTACATTATGAAAAGGGCATATTATGGCATATTTTTCTCCCTCTTTAATTAAGCTAGTATTTCTTCTGGAATGAGACAGAGCAGTGTTTTGCAGTGGTGAGCATCCATAGGTACAGCAGCCTGCAGAGGGGCGACCTTGAGGAAGGACAGGGAGTAATGGAGGGCAGAGAGAACATTGCTATGTGTGTATCGTTACTAACCCTTATGTCTCTTGTTCAATCGTTTTAGAGCTGATAGATATCACGTGTACCCTGCTGCTGCTGAATCCTGACTTCACTACTGCTTGGAACGTGAGGTATGTTGAAAGACCTGGGCTTTATGTGTGAATCAGCTATAAGCTTTGCTTTAAGTAGTAATTAGTGACACAGCAAGAGCTTTTCAGCTAAGGAGTCCTGAAAGAATGTTAAACATCTCTTTTACACTGTATGCCTTGCAGATAGTTTCAGACTGCCTTTTTTTTTCTTTTTTTTTTTTTTTTGGTAGTGCAGGCCAAAGATTACACTGCTGCATGTGAAGGCATGCATTTGGCCCACAGTTTTGGGGGATACAAGTCCTATTGAATGCCACTCCTCTCCTCCTGTCAGCTAAGGAAGGCCATTTATAACCTTTAGATTGGCATATCCTTTTCACTGAATCACGTAGTGCCCAACTGATGTCTGCTGTCTGTCTTCGCTGTTTTCATTTTACCACTCTTTGAATATTATACCTTAGTCCTTTTGAAATAACTTAGTCCTTTTGAAATACTCTCTTTCTGCTGCCTCGCTAAGACTGGAGACAGTGTTAAAGGAATAGTTTCAGAAGGGCTGGAGGGCTGACAGAAAATTATATGTTAGTGTCTAGGAGGGCTCCTTAAAAATAGGCCTTTTGTAGTTAAGATGCATTATTGTAGTAGGAAAAATTAACAAAATGACCTAGAAAGATGATGGCTGCAGGTAGCTGTCAGCCCTAAATGTGGCAAATACTGTGCTTCCCCTCCACCTCTCCCCCCTCTTTCACAGCTGGTGTAGTTCTGAAGGATTCTGCTGTGATCTGTATCTTTCCAGCATCTCAGGTCTAAGAAAGGGGGATGAAAGTGATAGCAAAGGGCTTACTGTCATGAAAATGTATAGCTTGAATAGCTTCCAAGTGATAAAATGGAATTAGGAGCATGTATAAGTACCAGAGCTACTATGGTAATGTAATCTTGTGGTACTTAAAACTGAATTCAGGTTTTTGTTCTAGGTTTTGTGGAAATTTTTTTAATGCAAATACATCCATCCTTATCAGTCTTGCTTTTTTTTTTCTGCCTGATGGCTGAAAGAATTTGTGCTTATGTACATGAGAGGAGTAGTTCAAAGTTGTAAATGGAATTTAAAATATTAAGGAATGTGGATGAGGACTGTTTTCTCTTTTATGATGTTTATGGTTTACCAAAGTATACTAATTACTACAGAGGGTGGCCTTACTCCCCAGATTCTTGGCCAGTGGCCTGGTTGGCAGTCTGTTTTTGAAGCTCTGTTTCACATTCAGAGAGAAGCTATTGTTATATCAGGCAGCCTGTAGCTGTGGAGTTTATCACCAAGCGTGCTGTAGCCAAGGGACCAATTTGCTGAATCTGACCCTATGTTGTTTTAGGCTGCTGCTGTGAGGTTGCTCTTTTGAAGGGTAGGCACTTAATTGGCACATTTCAGCTTCTCTTCTATTCTGTGAAATTCCCACTTCAGTAAATTACAGGTCAAGATAGCCAGACATGCAGCATATACAGTCACAATAGTAGAGGACAGAGTGTGTTCTGCACAAATGCCGAAGGTAAATCGTTCTGAGCTAGTATAAGCTGGGAACTAATTGTGTGGGACTTGCACTCTGCTTGCAGAGCATGATGGATCTGCCATGGGATGACTTTTCTTTTTGCTCAGAGGGTGTTTTTTGCACCAGATTCATCTTCTGTTCTCCACACACAAATTAACTGCTTTATTTTAAGGGGGAAGAAGCGTCATAGGCTCTAAGTAGCCTAAAAACCAAGATATGTAATAGTTATTTACTGAGTAGCAGCCCTGCACATAGTTTCCTGTAGAATGTAATGACTTTTTAGGCTGGGATAATCCCTTTTTCCTATGTTGAATTCTCTGCTGAGAGCTTCAGAGATAGTGGTTGGCTCGATAGCACTGAATATGAAGATATAGGAAGAGTGTTGTTTGAGAGTGGGAAGAGGAAATCTCTTCCTTGGAAATGAGACAGGACTTGCCAGAGCAAGAAAACTGGAGTGTCAGTGTGGAAGGTTAATGAGCAGTTGAGCTCAGCTGACAATCATAGAAGGTTGTATCTAGTTAACTGTCGTGGTTTTACCCCAACTGGCAGCCAAGCACCACGCAGCTGCTGGCTCACTCCCCCCATTGGGATGGGGGAGAGAATTGGAAGAGTGACAGTAAGAAAACTCCTGGGTTGAGATAAAGACGGTTTACTAAGAAAAGCGAAAACCATGCACAAGCAAAGCAAGACAAGGAATTCATTCCCCACTTCCCATGGGCAGGCAGGTACTCAGCCATCTCCAGGGCAGCAGGGCTCCATCACGCCTAATAGGGACTTGGGAAGACAAACACCGTCACTCCAAACACTGCCACCCCCCCACCCTCCACTTCCTCTTCCTCCAGCCCCTTATAAGCTGAGCATGATGTCATACGGTATGGAATATCCCTTTGGTCAGTTTGGGTCAGCTGTGCTGTCTATGTCTGCTCCCAACTTCTTGTGCACTCCCAGCCATCCCACTGGCAAGGCCATGTGAGAAGCAGAAAAGACCTTGTCTCTGTGCAAGCACTGCTAAACAACAACAAAAACATCTCTATATAACAAAAACATCTCTGTTATCAACCCTGTTTCCAGCACAAATCCAAAACATAGCCCCATACTAGTACTATGAAGAAAATTAACTCTCAGCTGAAACCAGGACATTAACAAAGCACAGGAGAACATAAAACTTGAAAAGTGTTACTTGCTAGGAGGAGATAGATGATCTGTCTTGACTTTGGAGCTATTCTAAACAATTGTAATATGCCTGCAAAGGTTTGTCTTTTATTTGTTTTAATTAGAAATGACTGAAAAGGTACAGAAGGACAGGGTTTATAACCTAAACCATTAGCAAGAGCTAATTGTATGGTGTAGGAAGGCAGGCTAAAGAATAGGAGATGTGTGTCACTTCTTAGAACTGAGGGAAATCTCTGTTATACTGAATGGGCAGCAAGACATCTCCAGTTAACTGAAATTCTGATTATCCTGTATTTTTAGAAGTTAAAAAGTCTTCCAAGTTAAAATGACCAAAATCTGTATGTAGGTGATTGTAAAGGATTTGTCATATGTGGTTTTGTTCTTGCCAGTATACTTGCTGACATGTACAATTCTTTGAAAGTCAAAAGACATTAGGTAACAAGATGCTGTGAAGTGTCAAACTTTTTCCTATGAGTTATCAATGACTTCAAAGGTGTCAGCAAAAATGTGAGATAAGTCAAGATCGTTTCTGATTATTTTTTATGGGAGCTAGAATTCTGAAGGCTGAAAAATTATCTATGGTCGACATGGCAAAAAAGCGAGCTAGAAATTATATATCCCAAGTTGGATGTTTCCTGGTAGAGCTTGAAGGAGGTTGCTTTGGGAGTATATGACACTTTATTCATACTTGTGATGAAGTCCCTTGTGAATGGGAGGATTTCTGATTTGAAAATCTATGAAGCTAAAAATTGCTTTTCTACCACAGCAGTGAAAGTGAATCTTGTCTGTAATGTTCCTCAACTTTGCAAAAGAGTACATTTACTTTAAGAGTAAATATGTGTGAGTCTACTTATTTACAGTTAATGCTTTAATAAAGAAAGAGCATTTTCTTCACCAAAAGTTTAGATTTTGGGAGGTAGGTGGCCTGGTAATCTAAACCTTTGTTAAATATCTACAGACATTTGTTTTGAGTGTTAGACTGATCTAGGCTGCTTTTTCATTGTCCATATGTGGTGATTTTTACCAAAATGTCACCTTTTGTGTTGCAGTAATGGGGCGATTATTATTGACATTTTCTGAATCTTTCTCTTGTCTGCTTTGCAAAAGTCAACGCACTGGCACCGAGCAGCCTGGTCAGTCTGCCACTCCTGGCTGGTATACCTGGATTTCCTGCTGAGCACCTGCTAAAAGCATCCAGTCTGAAGCATGCTGGTATTTGATTCAGATATCAAACAAATGCTATCCCAGTAGCTGTGTTTCTGATCTCTGCAGGCAGTTGTCTACTGACTTCACTAAATATCAGGAGGAAAACTTCCTAAAGGATTTATTCAGCTGTTGGTTCAGTAGCAAAATAAGGTTCTAGGCTAGTGCCTAGATGTATACATCTCACCATTTTTCTTGAATTTGAAATAATGTTGCTTGCTGTTAATGTTGCCATATTGTCTTCTGACTGTGGGTATACAGTTCAGTTAAAGCAACACAAAGCAAATGTAGCACGTGGAGTCAGTTTCCTACTGAAAACTTCCAAAACAGATAGAAAATGACAGTAAGTGCTTACGCTGAAGGAATATGTCAATTTGTTTGTGAGCGTCGGGCCATGACTTTAAAACCACATTACGTGTTCTGTGTCAGACTGAGAAGTTTTACTTTCTTACTGCATAGCAGCTTTTCTTCAGAGTGTATTTCTTCCCTGTGCCCTTCCCCCACTCTTTTTGGTCAGAAAATCGATCATCTGCTCTTCAGCTACTGCTTGTTCGCTTGCTGAACCTGGGGTTGTTGTGATGGACCATAAATTGTTAAAAAAAAAGACAACCAAAAAACAAACTAAAAACCCCCCATAACCCAAACAAAAAACAAACAAAACCAACCACAACAACAACAAAAAACAAAACAAAACACGCCAAAACCATTGCCTCTGCTTCTTCTACTCTGTTTTTAATTGTTACTTCTGGAGGTTCTGGGAAGTGCATGTTTCCTGCCTGCAAATGGTAAGTTTGGAATTAGTGTATCTCTACTTCAAAGCTACTGTCTACTAGATTGGAGACTAGGATATGGAGACTAATGCCCTGGGCGTAACCGGTATTGGGGTGATGTCTACAAACGCGCTCAGGACAGGCAGTAAGAGTTAGAAAGCCAGAAAGAAAAATAGGTAGTGGGGCAGGGAATTCTGTGCAAAGAAGGCGAGAAAGATAAAAATGAACTTTCACCTTTGCTGTATGTCGGAGGTACTCAAAGAAGGGTTACGCTGGATGAATATTAAGTTTTATTAGGGTGAATTATTCTATTTTTTTAAAAGCAGTAATTGTTTTACACATAAGTAAATTTAGCGATTTCAACCTTTCTATTAAGTTTGAAAAACATTCTACACACCTCTTCCTAAATCTAGAGATCCTTGATACTGTATCTTGAGCTCTATTTAAAAACTAAAAGTGGGAGGCTCAGGGGGGAGGCTGTGTGGAAAAGTAGCTGTATCTTCAGATGTACAGAATGATCTAAGGGTTTAATGTCAAGAAGGAGTGTTTAGTTGTATATGTAACCCTATTGGCAGCCCTTGTATCAAAGAAAAATAAAAAAGTTGCTTGTGTTATTAAGATGCTTTTAGAGTGTGCAGATAAAAGCAACATTATTCTCAACAGGCATTATGTATGCCCAAACTCCTTTGCTTTCTGATTAGTCACAGAAAATGTGATGGAGAGCCACACTCAAATTGATTCAGTGATTTCTGGGTAGATTTGGGAACCAGTGGGTTGTATGTGTTCAGATTAAGATAAAGTTCTTTAATCTGGATTTATTTTATTGGGCCTGGTTGAATAGGGTGCACATGTATATAGCAGAGTGGGATTGGATAATCCACCAAAGGCTTTTTAAATTCTTGTAGTTTGACAGTGAAGTTCTATCATGATATGAAGGAAATGCCATACTATCTGTTATTGGGATTTGTGTTCTGTTTTCAGGTTACTTCTTTTATTCATACAAATTTATTTTATCTTTTGTAGGAAAGAATTAATACTGTCTGGCACTTTAAATCCACTTAAAGATTTGCATCTTGGAAAACTGGCGTTAACCAAGTTTCCAAAGAGTCCAGAAACATGGATTCATAGGTTTGTTTCCCTTGCCTTCTGTTGCCTCCCCAAACCTAAATGTTTTTCCTAGTTCCTTTGGTTTTTTTTCCCTGTGCTTGGATTAAGGAGAGCCATAGATGAAGGAGGACATCTAGAAATATAGCAGATTCTTTGAGCCAGTCATTGTAAAATACTGTGCTTTACCTGCCTGTATTTTATACTGAGAATTAAAATCATATGCACCCTTTTTGCTGCATATATTTTAATAAACTTTGGAGGTGGGATAAATTTTCCTAAAGGTTTATCATGTCTTGCAGCACCTAAAATTCTCAACCTGAGAATTCTGATTTCATCAATAGTAAGTATTTGAGCATTGTGGATTTCTCCCTCTTTCCCTCCTCCAACTTACTACTATTTGCTTGTCTACAGGCATTTCAGAGAAGAATCTGTACAAGCTAATCTTTATAACCAAAGTTGGGTTCTTTTCCATTCCAATACTGGTCTTTTTCTTTGGTGAATTTCTTTTTATCATTTCTAACTTAAGCAATGTCATTAAGTCACCACGACTAAATATTAAAATAACAGAGCACAATTTTGGAAAAGATAGCTCCAGAATTACTCAAACACACAAAGCTAACCATCTCAGTGATGACTGAGTGTACATAAAATGCCTGTAGCATAGCTAAGTGAAGTATAGATCCATTGTTCAAATTTGTTTTAAAAAAATAAAAAAATCTTGGTATATGTGTGATACTTTTTTTTATGATGTATTTTCACAGGATAACTCAACTCATCCTTTTATAGACAGCCTTAACAAGATTTGAATGTGACACATCAGAAAGCAGTTTGCAATGTTTGCATTTCACATGTCCAGCATTATGACAACTGTAAAGTCGATACCCCATTAGGGATTCACACTGTGTCAAAAACATCCAAAAATTCATGTTATCAGTACACTTGAAGACCTGTTTGAGGGAGGTGTTGGTAAATTCTTCTTTGAGTGCATGAGCTGAAAATTCTCAAAGTTAACCTACAATGTAATACCTGGAATATTCCTAGGAGTTTTGTAACTTATAAGCATCTACTTAATTTCTGTTAATTTCTTTGTTAGTAGCATTGATATAGCAACAACACTGATTAATTTCTGCAGTGTTGGGTTTTAATTTTGTTGTTCTTCAACTGCTTTTCATCATCTCCATGCTACTGACTTATCCTGCTTGATTGCTTTGTTTGAAGCAAAAGGAGTATGTAGAAATAGAGGGGGAAAAAAATCCTGCAGTTTTTCATGGTTTAGTCTTTCCTACACGGTAGCTAACACTGGAAAACTATGATTTTTTGCATGTAAACCTGATGCTATCCATATCATTATGATGATCAATACATTTTTATGAAATTAGTCAGCATGGTAGGTTCTTAATAAATATTTACATCTTAATTATTTTTGTTTCTATAACTTCTGTGCAATCTTACAGTAAGAGTATTTTAATAGCATTATAATTTGTTGTTCTTTCTCAATTTGCCTAAACCAGAAAAGTATATTTGAGATTGATTGTACAAATGTTTGATTTGGATGTGCTGACCGTGACTGATATGTGTTAGAAAATAAAATGTGCAAAAATTTTCTTTCTTCATCAGCATAGTGACTAATCTTGTGTTTTCAGTTCCCCCCGTGATACCAAATTTCAGACAGAAGTGCAAAAAATAGAATAGGGTTATTATAAAATTCAGTAAAGCATATTCAATTTTTTTTCTTACATATGGCAGATACACTCACTAAAGATAGGAAAATGCCTGTCATACATTTTGCCATATGGCCTTTTGCTATACATTTTGGGGCTTTCAAGATAGATCTTGTGCATATACAGTCAGTATATCTATTGATTGCACAATTGTCACTGAATAATCTTATGTTCATTTGTGGTAATTCCAGGAACTATAATAGTAATAGTAGTAGGAACATGCATACAGTAACAAAAGAAATTGAATTTCTTTTCTCCAAATTTATTGGAGAAAATATTCTTGTAAAAGCCTCCGAAATAATACCATAATGTTCAACAGATACCAAAAATACATTTTTAAATTTTCTGAGGTTGTGCTTGTCTATCTTTCCTCCCATGCAAAAAAACCTAGAAAGTAGCTCAGGTTTCATTTTACAATTTTTTTCTTTTGTTGTGGCCACAGAGACTATAAAGTATGTGGTTTTTTCTCATGCATCTATACATATAACTTATCTGAATTCCTTATTTTATAAAAAATCCTCATTTTACGAAACTGAAATAATTTTAGGATCAAAACAATTTGTGTTTTTATGATTTTACTCAGAAGTCAGTAAAGTAAGTATTTATCTTTTGTTAAAGGACTGGCTCTCATCCTGCTTTTGAGCCTAAACATTTTTAGAATTTCCCATTTCTTGCAAATCCAATTGAAATGAAAAAAATACTAGATGGTGATGTTTGGATTAAAGACATTTTTAAAAATAAGCAGAAATGAAGTCTTCAAAATTACTACATTTCATAAAATAAAGTTGCACAACATTCAAAGAGTATGGTTTGTTTAGCTGTACATATTTAGTTAAAACAAATATTATGTAGGAAGTCAGTGTATTGACATTGCCTTCAGTCCACTGCTTGTGATTGCTGCTGAGCAATGCAGTCAGTTTAAAAATTGCGTTCTTAATATATTATCTTTAATATTGTCTTCTAGTAGTTTAAATCTGTGTCTTAAAATAACTAAGAGAAAAAGACACAGTGTAAATAAAAAAATACTCAGTGAACAAGAATATTATAAATAGTTTCAAATGAGAGAAAAAGATGGATTACCAAATACTTTTTTAATATTGGTTTGATTATCCATTTTTTTTATTTTTTTTATATATATATGCAATTTTACATATGAATTGCAGAATAGAATTATCTTTTTAAAGAAAAATAATTTTTATTTTTATTTTATTGATTGATTTCTTTTAACCAGGAGTGACACATTTCTGAAAGTAGAGCAGGTAATTGGTTTTGGAACCGATGAGAGGCAGTACAAAACAGAAAAACCTCTGTGTCACAGACCAGAGGATGTCCAGCTTCCCAGAGCATTCCACATGGGCCCATTGCAATTCTCTTGACGTACTGCTATGTGGAAGTCTATACATCTGTGATTTTTTTTTTGTAGGACCCTTTTGTGTAGGGTCTGCAGATGCACATTTTCTGCAGCATTGAGGCTACCTCTCAAAATACTCATCGAAAAATACTGCTAAAATACTACTAGAAGTCAGTCCACAGTAAAATTGAAAAGCCATGTAGGAATCTGTGCTTATCTCAGTCACTTCAAATCAAATATGTATAATTAGCAATAAAAACATTTGGTTTGGTTATACCTATAGCCTTTGAAATAGTCTTTTGCACTTTCTGCTGGTGATGTACAGAAACTAATTGGGCTTACTGTGTGTGGTACTGACAAATGTGAAAAATACTCACAAAGCACAGTTAATTTTTTTTATTGAATAACTTTTTTCTGTCTCATTTTGGATACTTTAGTGCTATACAAGTCTCTGAAAGAGGAGCTTATTAGAAATCTAATGCAGAGAGTTCTTGCATTTTTTTAATAAATTTGCTGTTTCCTTCTGTTTCCTTTTATTGTGCTGTGAGTAACCATGACCACTTATAGTGCACGAACAAATACAGCTAGAGTTAAATTAGTGTGGAGTGTGATCATAAAGTCATAGCTTTCACTATGGGACAAGTTCAGATGGTTATGTTTACTACTTTCTTATTCATCATCTAGTTACAGCGTAGTTTGGCTAACTGAAATATCAGAAAGGCTCGATTGATTTATATAAATGCAAAAAAACATTTTTTTCTTGTAAAATTTCTCTCTCACCATTAACACTGTACATCGTTTAACCAGACGATGGGTGCTGCAACAACTAATTCAGGAAAACTCCTTGCCCAGTCTTGTGACTAAAGGAAACTTGGGAGCAGCACCTGTGGAGAGAATTCACCGACTAGTGCAGGAGGAAATGAATGTCTGCTCTGAAGCTGCTGGGAGATATCCAAGCAACTACAATGCCTGGTCCCATCGCATCTGGGTTTTACAGCATTTGGGAAACCTGACTGTCAAGGTCAGTCATACAATAGTGAATAAAGTCTTAAATTTCCTTGTCTGAAAAAAAAAAAATACTGGTTTGCCAAGCAGATCCTATGACATAGGTGGAAAGCACCATGTTAAGTTAGCACAGGTAGCTAAGAGTGTTTTTAAAAAACAAGCAAAATACTGCAGTGAGTATGTTTTGCATTTTATTTGCCAGTGTAAGCAGGTTCTGCTGCGCAGAAAAAAATTTTCTTGTCCATGTACAGAGTTCTGTGTGTCTGTTGGTACTTGGTGTTAATGAACTTGTGGGACTGTGTGAGCTGAAATAAAGAAGGGGCAACTGAGAATAATTCTTCCAGCACTAATCTTGAATGTCCTAATAGAGAACAAGTTAATACATGACAGGTATTATTTTGATAATGTGATATCTTGTTTTGATACCCTTATTCAGCTTATCTGTGGTTTCAGAATTTTGAATGATTAAGTAAAGACAGCAGGAATTTCAGAGAAAGCATATGAGTGCTTGTAACTAGTTTCTTCAGCTCCAACAGTATCTTTTGACAGCATTTAAACTGAGGGCTGATCAAGCTATTTCAGCTCCAGCAGGGACATTGTACGCAGTGGCAAGTAATTTGGATCACATGGTAGTATCTAAAACATGGAGACTTGCGGCAAACTTAATTAGTTAATGTGACAAGGTCTAAAATTATGTTGGCAGCTTTGTAATGCTGTGGTTTCTAAGCTGTTAGGTGAATACCTTGTGAATATTAGGCTGCTATAGTGATATGCTTTTTAATGGCAGCAGCTGCATTTTGAGGGAGTAATTTAGTGGAGGTTATTGAGTCTGTGTAGATGTTATTTTTATGTCTTACGGGCCAGCTACTGCTAGTGATGGATGCTGTTCTGCTGATGTTTCCTGTTAATTGTCACCTGAGAAACTTTAAAAATAGCTGTATGAGATTGATAGTAAACAGCAAGTGTGTTCCAGACTTCATGAGGGAGACAGCCAAATATTTGGACTCATCTGCCTAGCAAGTTTGTATGAAAAGGTAGTTGTGGAAAAATCAGAAGAATTACAGGATTGTGACAGATAGTTAGAAGTTAGTGATAGAGGCCTATATTAATAAGAAACGGGGACTTTCACCTAAGTCTTTTATAGCTTTATGAAAAAGAAGGGGGGAAAAGTTAGCACTGTTAATTAAAACTCAAGTAATTTTATGCTTTAGTCAACAGTAGTTTGAAGATCGGGATAATCCCCTGAGTATTTTTCCACTTGGTATTCCTTACTAATTTAAATAAACAGAAAGAATTGCTTTGTGATAGAAATAACTCTTCTCAGAGCCGGAGTCATTCTGGTGGGTTTATCCATTAGCAGTTGTCAATGCTTTGTGTTACAATGCATACATGTGAAGGAACTATTTTAAATTTGTTTGATCACTCCCATTTGCCTTGCCTGCCATCCCGGTTCCCCTACTGGTTGTCTTTTTAGGCTGATTAGTAAAGAAGTGATAGTTTTCTCTGGTTTTGTCCAACTGGCTTTTGTTACTTCTAACAAAATTTCACTGGTGCTGCTGTTCCTCAAGCAGTGTGTTTAACCCATTGGGAAATCTCCATGTTGACTCTAGTTTGTTTTTTTTTTTCATGACATGACCAATGCGTCTCTTCAGATGGCGTAGCAGTAGGTGTTTGGGATGCAGAAAAATTACGAAAAAGTGTGGAACATAAAAGATACCAAGAATCTTCAGACAAAATTTATGTCTAGGTAACTTTAAAAGGCAGAATTAGAAAGTGATTATTTGCAAGATGTGATATGAGGAGGGGGGAAGTGAATACAAAGGAGGACAGGGAAAAAGCAGACATTACAGATTTTCACAAAAATATACAGGTTGTTTTCTTGCTTGATATTTTGTACCTTCAGTCATTTGTGTGTTTGAGTATCTGAAAATAATGGTTAATTTCACCAAGATGTGAGACTGGAACTGTGCTGAAAAGATTAGCAGATGAAATGGTCACTGTGATGCTCCAGCCATTTAGTTCTTGAAATGTTGCCTGAAATTAGAGTACTCTATATTATGGAAGGCCACGTCTGCTGTAATACAAGCTTTGCCTGTAGTCTGAGGTGGTTTTTATTACGGTGTACAAGGAAACAGAGGCCCAGAAACATAATGTATATGTTGTATTATCATTGAAATAAGATTTCTCAAAACACGTTTATCATTTATGAAACTGTTGGCCTGCTTTGGAGGACTTGAGGGGGGTAGGTTTTTTCATAGGGTTTAGGGCTTTTTTCCTTCGGTTTTGTAATCCTAATGCTTCTGCAGACTTAATCTCAGTTCAAATTCTGGGAAAAAAAGATAAAATACTAGAGGAGAAAGTTTTGGCTCTGTAGGAAGATTTTCTCACACTATATACATGTTTCTTCTTTCTTACACTAGACAGTAAAAACCATTATCTTGTTTGAATATAGAAATCCCAGTTTGTTTTTCCTGCAGAATTGGAACTACATTAGCAAGTTTATATGGTGTTTGAATAGTTTCATTAATATCAGTTAAGGATTTGTCAAGAATAGATTGTTCTAAACCAATCTAATCTTTCTGGTATTGAAGTGTAGACCCAGAGGTTGAGGTAAAGGTCACCTGTTCGGAGCGGGATGCCAGTTCCATGGTACTCAGTTTACCACCGAAGGTAGAAGAGGGACCTTTGTGAGAACTTGTCAAGAGTAGCAGGGGGCAGGTGTTTTTCTATAATTTCTTTTTTGCTTCTGTTTGTCTTGTGCAGGGAGTTAAAATGCATGGTTACAATGTTCCCCTGTAATTTTGTAGCTTATAAACATGTCAGGTAAATGAGTCAGATTATTCCAAGATCTAAGTTAGACATAACATATGTAGCATCAGTTCCAGCTGAATAAAGACTGGTCTGATTTTTCTGATGTTGTCCTTTAGCCTTATGTTGTTTCAAATAGGCTTTTGCATTTCTGTGTTCAGAAATTTAAAACAGTAAGCTCAATTCTGCTGAGAAGAGAGAAGCTGGTCTTCTGGTCTAAAGTCCAGGACTGGAGATGGGGAGTTTCAGCTCCCTTAAGAATTCCGTGTGGGGCCTGTTATTTAATAGTGCCTTTCAGTTTGCTGATCTGTAAAAGGAAGATGATGCTGGTATCTCTTATCAAGACCTAAAAAAGTGTGTTGAGAATCTCAGGTAGAAGATACTAGTTACATTGTTTGTATTTGCTCAAACAGTTGCACCACAAAAAAGGTGTATAGCTAGCCTTGTGTATTTCCATGGTTTTCTTCATGGGAGGCTGTTCCTCTTGTGCTACAGGAGAAAAAAGAAAGACTTGTGCCTATGAAAGTTGCTTTGCATCAGCTGGGCCTGTTAAGTGGCATAGGTAGCTTAGAAAAAGAGATTAAAAGCAGGAATATACCCGTAAGGTTATATCCAAAGTCTTTAGAAGTAAATGAAAAAGGTAGTTGTGATCTTTGTTCCTCCTCTGGAGTTTAAACTCTCCAATGTGAGGTGTTAAAGCCTTTAAAGAAATACAACCATTAGTTCTAATAGAGAAAGTAAAGTAAAAGAAGCTTTGCCCAGTAGTCCAACTCACCCATGTTACTAGAAATGAATTTTGAAGGTTTAAAAACATTCAGAATTTAGAGAAAATTCAGAGGTGCCAGCAGTGTTACAAATACAGCTGCAGTCACTGATATAAGTATTTATCACAGTTATTGTGAAAGCCTTTCTGGGAGTTCACCAATTATCTAGTCAAGCAACTTAATTATGGACAAATAGTTTTGTATTGCACAGGCTCTAGAATTTGGAACATAATATTAGTGGTTGACATTTTCCTGGAAAATGAAGGTGTAAATTACTTTAAATCTTTTTTTTTTAAAGCAACTTACCTACACTCTGACACTGGGCAAAAATTAAAATACTTCAAACTAATGTCTATGTAGTTTGGTGTATTCTCTACATCTGCCTCCTCTAGTGTTTATTCCTAGCCCTTTTGAGATTTTTAAACCAGTGCTTATTTCTTATCATAAGTTGTTTGGGCTTTTTTTCCCTCATGTTATGCAAAGGTTTCTGAGACACCTATGTTTTCAGAGTTTGGAAGAAGTATAATTTCTTTTGTGCAGAGGTGCCAAGATACTCATCAGCATACAGTGGAAAAGGCTTAGTGAATATTTTATTTTTCTCTGTATGTTCTTAAACCATTACGACAGTGGGTGAAATCCCCAGAGGAAGGGTTACCTTAGCACAGAAACAGCGGTGGTGAATTCCTCCTTTATACTGGTTAATAACTGTCACTGCTTTTTGTTTCAGATTCTCCTTGATGAACTTTCATCCACTAAATATTGGGTGTCCATGCATGTCTCCGACCATAGTGGATTTCACTACCGCCAGTTTTTACTCAAGTCTTTGATAGGCAGAACTGTGACTGACAATAATGTACTGGTACTGAATCAAATGGTAAATGAGCAAAACCCTAGCCTTCAAAAGGAGGAGAGTGCAGGGGCAGAAGCTGCCTGTGTGGAGGAGCAGAGCGTGGATCTCCCCCACTGTTTAGAGGAAGAGTTGGAGCTCTGCACTGAACTCATTGATAATTACCCTGGGCATGAAACCTTGTGGTGTCATAGGTAAGAGGACTTGGTCAAAAGAGTACCCTTCTGATTTGTGGATTGTTCTTTGCCTCATGTTTCCAGACAACTTGTTGTTCTGATTTTTTTAAAAGGTTGCACTCAATAAAAGATTTCTAAGCTGGTGTCTTAAGCCTTTGGAAAACATTCAAGAGCATAATCAGAGCTATTGAATGGAAGATTAGACCAGGCTTAAGTATCTTGTTGACATAAGTGCCACTTGTCCTGATAGTTTGTGCAAGAAACACAAGCTACTGTTAATCATCCTCCTCGTACTTAAAATGTTTGAAGGGCAAAAGATGAGCAAAAGATAGACAGAAGATGGATCAGCTGCAGAAAACCTCTGCTTTGCCAGCTGGGTGTATGTGCCTGACTAGGTAACAGCAGATTTGCCAAAGTTACACTGGGCCCTTTTTTGTAGTGTGTGAGCAGTGACAGCAGATTTTGTGTCTGTCTGTGGGGGAATCTGGTGGGATGGCAAATGAACTGAAGCAGTTCAGCGGCAGCAGCAGATTATTTTCAGTATATGACTTTTTCTTTCTTTTTTTTTTTTCCCCTTCCTTCCTTTTCCTCTGAAGAAGGCGTGTGTTCTACCTTCAGCACCACCTAAGCAACAAACTTCCTCTTCTGAGTGCGGTGCTACCAGCTGTGAACAGCCGTGATGAAACTCTGAATAATTCCCACCACAGTCCTGCAACAAGTCACATGGTACAACCTATGGATGTCGATGGTTCGAATGAATCCAGCAGCAAACAAAGTTATACCCAAGTAACAAAACGCCTGAAGCGTGCTCCTCTGCAGGACTCTTTTGGTCCAGAGATGGAATACAGGTTCATTGATAAAGTATTAACAACCTGTAGGGATGTGGACCAAGCCAGGTTTGCTACTGCTTATAGGAAATGGTTAGTTACTTTTTTAGGTCAGTGAAGGAAGAGTTTAAAACCTTCAGGGGTTCTTCTTGTAGTGCAATACTCTCTTTTCAGACACAAATGCATGTCTTGGTTGCAAGTGTTAGCTAACCATGTGTTTCTCACTCTTAATGGTCAGTCCTAAAGTTCATATTCAGAGTAGAAGTCTGTCATTTTATTTATTAAAGAACTGGCGTACCTTTTTAGTAGGCAAATGCAGTTTGTTCTTGAATCTTTTTAAGAAATCACTCTGTGTCAGCTTCCTACTATGCCATTTTCTTTTTTTTTTTTTTAAACTTCTGCATTAAGGTGGACTCTGAATCATTTGGCTTAAAAAAAAAAAGTCTGAAATGCTTTCGAAGGAGAGTGTCTGGAAAAAGAATAGGAGGATCTGTTAGTATCAGCTAAACCTGTTTCCAGGTTATTCCTCTTTACTATAGTGGCATCTTCCTAATACCTTATTGGATTCAGACAATATTTGGTGAGTGCTATTACTTTTGTATTAGCCACCTGTGTTAGGACACCAGACTGCAGTGTTTCTTTCTCAAAACTCCAGTCACATGGAGCCATGCCTTTTACTATTGTAACTGGGGTTTTGTTTGCTGATCAGTTGTCACATGAGTTTGATAGGAAAGTCTATGAAGTTGAAATCCTGAAAAGCAGATACAGGAAAATGTGACAGAAAATAGTTCAGACACATTCACAGTCACAGTCAGAGCTATATTTGGAAATACTTTTCTTAGAACAGACTACTTTACCTTCGTTTCCTACTTGGTATTTATTTATTTATTTTGTCTCAACAATCCAAAATTAATGACACTTGATACACATTTCTGAATGTATTATGTACACTACAGAATTTCAGCCTGCTAAATCACACATTGGTAACTTGTACTTAACCAAGACCATGCAAGTCCAATAGATGATGGAGTAATAAGTATTTCTTCTGACTGGTCATTGAGACTATACAATTAAAAAAAAAAAAAAAAAAAGAGACAGGCAGGAGCTATCTCTTCACTTTTGCTCTTTTGCAGAGCTTCAATCTTTGGTGGTTGTTTGTTGTTTTTTTTTCTTTTGACTCTTCTTTAAGAGCACTTCTCCAGCCGTACTTCTCTGTTTACATAACTGTAAATTTTAAGGGAATTTGAAACACATTTCTATTCCAGTGAAATCAGACGTGAATGGTTTGTTTTGTCATTTCCTTAGAACTTGCCTATATAAGGGATTTTTTACACTAATGGAATTGTGCTGGTCCAAAGACCCAGGGGAAAAATATTGTACAACTGTAGAAGTTTGTACAATGGCAACATCGCCTCCGTTCAAAACAGACTGTTCACTAAGGGGATTAGATTTTCAAGCTAGAGTCTTCACCAAAATTGCTGTATATTTCTCCTGCCCAAAGTGCCTCCTGACTGTGATAAGTTTCAAGCTGCTATTTTGTTGGGCAGAGAGAGCAACAATGAGGGAGGAAAAAACCCAAACAGGTAGCCTGCTCAAAAGTTAACATTTGGAAAGCAAAAGGCGCTTGAAACATGTGGAATTCCAACAGTTCTAAATAATTTGATGCATGGGGGTTACTCTTGCATTTCAGAATGAAAGTAGATCACCTCTAGTCTTAGTATGTTCATAACTCATTTCAGGCACAGAGTAGCTAACAGACATTTCTAAATGTGTACTCTTCTGTTTACAGTACTGAGATAAGACTGACCTAGGCTTGAGCATCTCCATGGCAAAGCTTTGCTTCAGTGGGCATCCACACCTGCCTTTCTGTTGCTAGAGACGTATTATGTGGCCATTTGTTTTGAGGTGCTCTGGGATGCTGTCTTTGCTGACGGTTTAGTTGCAGAAGAACATAATCAATGTGTGAAGAAGTGTGGGAATGGCTCGAGAGCATAATTTTGTTAAAAGATGTTATCTCTCTGACCACTGAGAAATGGGTAGGTTCAGGTACTAACTGGAGTCTGAGCTTAAGAACTTTTACCTATCCCAGAGGACCTGATGTTTTTTGAGTATGAAAGATGCATTAAAGCATGGTGTAGTAGCCTGGGTCAGCTTGATTAACGGTATCCCGTTAATGACTAGAATGAACCTGGAAAGTGTGAAGTCAGCAGGCAATCTGTAAGGATCACATTCTTGGTCCTAGATTAGTTAGTTAATAACATAGTTGTGTGTTCTCTTTCTGTGTGGCAAAAAGTACCTGTTCATGGGAAGAATATTAGTAGCAGGAGCAGACTGGGAAGTGGGAGTGTGATAAGAAATATTTGTTGAACTGTGGAAGGGAAGAGATGTTTTCTTCTTCCACTGGAATGATTGGAGGTTTTAGAAGAAAATATTTTTATTAGAATCTGACTTGAAACCTATTACATATTTCTTCCAGACTGTAATCTGGAGTCTTAGTTGGCTTTCTTAGACCTCTGTTGTGGAAGTACTGTGCTATTGAATTTGACAGTCTTTCAATCATAAGCACTTAAGATCGAACAGCTGCCCTCATATTACATGTGTGCAGTTCCTATTCATGTCAGCATGAGTTACGTGTGCGTGTAAGACGACAAGATTTGGTCCTATGTAACTGAACAGAGTTGCATTGTATTGTCATACTTGGAAAACATTGAGAGCTCCCATTAGAGATGGTGTGGATATTTTTACTTGTACAAAACAATGATGGCTCTAGTATGACTCTCTAAGTGTAGGTTTTTGAAGCCTACATCCGATGGAAATATTTCCACATGCACCTTTTTTTTTTTTAATCCAGTGAGAATAGTTACATTTAGAAATGTTTGCAGACCAGACTCTGCCACAGAGAAAACTGAACAATAAAAGTGAAACAAGTTGTATCTTCTTCTTTGAAAGAAATGGCAACAATAAGCTGTCAAAATCAAGCTTTAATTTTTTCATGGTAACAATATAAATTATATGAAAGAAGGAAATACATGACTAAGTTACTTCAACCTGTCAGTGTCCTGAAGCCTTTTACATTAAACAATTGAAGAGATACTTCCAACAAATTACGTTAAGCTCGCAAATGTGTGCTATTCTGTAACTATGATCTTTGGAACATACCTGTCTAACCATTTGGTATTACTGCAGAGTCCTATTTGGGCACTGTTTGAAAAAGAAGAGAAGAGGCTTCAGGGCCTTGGTAGTTAACCAAGGTATAAAGGTTACTGAGTACAACTACTTTAAGTAATGTATTTTAGTCATTTTGTGTTTCAGAGGTCAGAGAATTGTAATGTAGTCAATGAACATTCTTGTGGAGAAAATGTCCCAACAGAAGCTGCAGAATACAAGGCTCTCACTCTCTGAAGTTCCTTCAAATACAAAATCAAACTTTGTACTTCTGTAAAGTCTTCATATAGAGTTCAGCATCTTTACTGATTTTTATCTTCTGCTGTAGTATGTGTCATTTGAATTGATGCAAATTGTTTTTGTTCACTGGATTAGTCTGTAGAAATTTCTTTGTGCTAGAAACAAAGGGTTTTGAGGAGCAAATGTAATTTGAAACTACAGAAATTAGAATAGAAGGAATCACATTCTTAAGGGGTTGAATTCTCTGCTGCTAAATACGTTAACTGTTATTTCATTGGCATTTGGTTTATCTTGTGTGTTACTGTCACTGGAGCAACACATGCAGCATTAAAGATAGCTACAATAACAAACTTGTATAAAGTTATTATTGGAATGCTTTGCTATCGCTGCTCTGATTAATACTCGTTAATCTACTCATGCCTGCATATTAGTGTTTTGTTGACTTCTTACATATTCTTTATACAATCAATTTTTGTGTCATTTAAATAGGGGAAAAATAAATTGTCAGTTTATACAGTTTGATTAATTACCTTATATAGAACTTTGTTTTAAGACAAATATGCAAAGTAGTAATACAGTGAGAAAGCTTAGATGCTGTCTTATAATCAAAATTTCTGTCATTTCCAGTTTTGTGTTAGCGCTGCGTAATTAGAATGTGTAGCTAGTCTTTATGGACAGGAGTGAGATTGTTCCTAAGTAGATAATTAACAAATTTTTAAAGCAGTACTGTATAATATGGATGAGCAGAAATGAAGGGTTTTTGAAAGGCTTGCTGCATAGCCAGACTCAACTAGCATACTTTTTCAGAATAACATATAATAGAATGAACAAAATGTGACTACCAGAGAATAATTTAAGTGGCAAGTCTTCAGAGATTTGATGATTGAATTTTTGGCCAAGGTTGGTTGCTTACTTTTGTTTTGCCTTCTGTGAGGGAAGAATGTTCCTTAGGTTTGGGGGGTTTTTTGGTGGGTTTTTTTTGTAATTTAGTAGTAAGTGAGCTGTTGCACTTATAGCCGGGGGTAGGGGGGGACATGACACACCGACCCCCACAATTCCTGAGTTGTATCTTCTAGAGCAATTTTGGAAAAAGCAGTGAAGTGAAATGTAGATGTGACTTTTAAATTGCATGTTTGTCCTGTACTCATTTGGCAACAAGAGGTCTTTACAGTTAGATCTTACAGTTTTATTAATGTCAGATATAACGGAAAGACAGTAACTCACCTATTCTGAAATGCACTTAATATTGAAATTAGTTTCAAAGGAAGTTTAGGGTCCCTGTCTAAGATTATTTTCCCTTCCTCCCCCCTGCCCCATGTGCTCAGAGGTGTGTTTCCTTTCCAACCTCTTCTCTGTTCTTCCAACCAGCAAAGAAGAATGTAGCAAAGCATTGGTGAGGTGGCCTCATTTTGTGTTTAAATAACTCTGACTACCTCCCCAAAAGTGCTCTGATTGATGTCCTTAAGTGGAGTTTATCAGGATCATTTTTTTTAGAACCTCATGCTAGGCCTGCATCCTCTTTCAGAGGTGAAAAGCAAGAGCTTTATCTATGAAGCCATCAGTTTCCCCAGGAGAGTTTAAAGGAGAAAAGGAAAAAAAAAAAAAAAATCATCTTGTAGTTTGTAGTTAAAGTTGGGAAAACTACAATTAGCATAAACTTTCATGAGTCTTCCTCTGAAGAAGCAATGTATTGCTGAAAAATGGAGGAAATATGTGCTTCCAAGAAATTCCTTGTAGAGAGTTTATGCTTTTGAATTATAGACCTGACACTTTCTAGTGGCTTTTACTTAGTGAGTAGTGTAACTTCTCAGGGCATAGTCTATTGTAGTGAATTAGGGTACGTTTTTACAGTTTATAATTACTGATTTAAAAAAAAAGCTAAGCATAATAACTGGCTTTTAAATTTTTTTTGTCTAGCATAGTGTTTTATATCTACCCACAAGCTAATACTGTACCTAATGATTCATACTAGACCTTACCATCTCATCTGCATCATGTTGTTATTCTATATCTTAAATTGCTGTTGCAGTCTTGTAGGAAGCTCCTGACAGTTGCTGGGTTTCTTCTCTGAGTTCCCTGGTACTATTCAGTAAGATATTAAGTATCTCACAGGGACATATGCTGTAATGATGGGGAAGCTTTTTACAGTAGCTGTGTTGATGCACTATGTATCTTAGATTTATTTTTTTTAAAAACTTTTGTTAGGAGTCTGATTACTTGCAAAAGCTTTTAGTTGTTGATAGCTGGCAGACACTTATGTACAATGCAACTATTCTGAAAAGCAGAACTCTGAACTAAAGACTGGTTTATTAAGCATCTTTATCTGCACCATCGGGAACCTGCTGTTAATCCTACTGTATAGATGGAGGTGGGGAGAAACCAGTGGGGGGTGCGTATTTTCTTCATGGGACAGTTTCTGAACAGAATATAATTATGGTGAAACAAAGAACTTTTCTTGGATGAGAAATTCCTGTACATTCATTGTGAATAAAACTATGAAATTGGTACATCATTAATACAGTAAGATTTCCTGAATGGCTGCATAGAATGAGTAGCTAATTATTTTTTTAACAGAGTATTGCCTGTTACTGAAAAATCACATAAATGATACAAGGTACCAGAACTTGTTTTTACAAGACAAAATACATTTATACCTACTGTGTTCATTCCTTTTTGTTCCAGTTTTTGTGTTTTGAAGTGGCTACATTTAAAACTGGGTAGTCATCTTGTAAAGTGGGCTTGAGAATGTCATCTTTAAGGTCATGTAATAGAAATAGTAGATGTCTTAAATGGTTTTAAGTAGCATTAAGAGCCAAGGTAGTGACAGCACTACAGCGTTTAAGTGAGCCATTAAACACTGATTTTGTAACACCAAGGTACATGAAAAAATATTTAATTCTCATAGCTTTCATATTAGGCAGAAATACAGTTGGTTTTACACATAGTATTTTGCAATATTTTTTCTATGAAAAATTCTCAGACACATAGTTGTGACCATTGTAAATTTTAGGTAGACTTCCAGTGCAGATAAATGTTAAGTTTTGTAGCAGAAAGAAGAAAATGATGACAGGACGGTAAGACACTGGAAAGTAGTCTGATAAATGACCAATGTTCTATAGGACAGTGAATGTAAAGCATTAAGTTTGTTTTTCACTGGTCTTACTTTGTCACAGGATTAATTCCTTTCAGAGGGGGATTGTTTTTTCTTTTTTTTTTAATCAATGTGAATAAATTATCTATATTTATTCTCCCACAATAAGTGTGCATGTATGCATGGGTGGATGGATGGGTGGCAGAACTGTATTTATGTAACGTCCCGTGAAAAAGGCAAAAATCTCCCACGTATGGCTATTTTTTATGTAACACTGGTGATCTGTGAACAGAACTCTTCAATGGAAGCCCTGTCCTAAGTCTGAGTCTAGCAGGATCATTGCTAATGTCAGGGGTTTTGCTGAAAGCACTGAGACTCTGTGCTTCCCCTCTCTGGCTTAGTCTGCCTTACTTTCATGGTCCTCGGGCAAATATATGCATACACAAACCAAATTATTAGTGGTGGTTTATTCCAAGTACTTGTAGGGAGTGTTTGAGACAGTGAGTGGGTTTGTAAAGTTCTGCAAGCTGGGAGAGCTGGGAGGTGCTCAGCCAGTGTCCTACCTGAGGGATACCTTTCAGGAGTCCTCCAGGAAGGAACAGACAGGCATATTTTGGGTGAAGTGCTTTAGCATCATGAGAGGCTGGGAAAAGTATGCCAGACACAAACTAGCAACTGAAATTGCTATTTGAATACAAACAACAAGTAGTCTTTGGTACTTTATTTTCAGTATTTTTCTCATGTTCTTTTTATAAAAATGAATCACATAAAAAAATATTTTCAAAGTTACTAATAACTTTTAATGCCTTCTGATTTTGAATTATTGGATTTGAAAGCTCTCCTTGAAGGGCTTAATTTTATTGGAAAATACTAGCACATTTCCTCTCTCCTAGACAATGTAATTCATTCCAAATGTTCTAAAATGAGCACGTAAAATCACATGGCATTACTGAAGATATAGCTCATCGTCTTAAATGCAAAACTTAAAGCAAGGACATGCTCTGCTCATACAGGTTCAGGGTTTTTTTCATTTTATCTGCTAGGGCAGAAAGTAGAAAGAATTTGTAGGGGAGCCCTGAGTAGATATGTGCAATCTTAATTTACTTAATTGAGGGGGGAGTTCATTAAATCAGAAAGCTTAGTATGAGCAAGTAATAAACCTTCCAGGGTCCTTGTACAGAAATAATTTGCAGGATCTGGTTATTAGTTTGTTTCCGATCTGAGTGCTTGATTTTTACATCTGTTAAAATGAGTGACAAAATTCCCGCTGACTTGGCTGACAGGATGAGGCCATGCTGCAGGGATGGTATCGGCTATACTGCACGCAGCTTTGACATTTGTAGTGTGATGGGTTGTAAGTGACTGCTTTGTATTTTGCAAATGGTCGTGTTTCAAGGAAAAAAGCAGTTGGGGTAGTGTATATTCATTGGCACTGTGGTTGAGGAGGAACTAAGGTTGTGGAATATTACAGGTTTGAAAGGACAGCTAGAGAGAAATATGGGTACTATGGGGTATCAATAGCTTCCTTTTTTCCCCCCTCCTTTCCCTCCTCCTTGCCCTCCTCCCCCCCCCCCCTTTTTTTTTTGCTTCTTTCCTTTTTTTTTTTTCCCCTTTTGTAGTGGAAAAAAGTTTCATACAATATACCTGTCTGCAAACCAGGGTAACACACTAGTTTGGGAGGTATTGCCTATCAATAGCATATAGGTCAATGCCTGAGTTTTATGTAAGATATTTAGGGACAAATAGTAAGCTTTTATATGCCATGTGATAATAGATGCAATATTGAAAGGAGAAAGTCTTAATAAATAGTGAATGGCTTAAGTTTTACTGTTCTCCAAGCGTGCTATATACTTTATGGTACAATAAAAAAACTGCATGTTTGCCACCCTGTCATCTCACAAATGCTTATAACTAGGTAACAGCTGATTTCTTTTTTTAAATGCATCTACTTAATGTTGATTTGAGATATTCTACAATTATTTTTTGTTATCAAGTACTAGACAATTTTCTCCACACCTTTAACCCATCTTCAGTGGAACCTAGCCAGGTATAGATTTTCATGGTTATAAATCTAGTTTTGCTGTGAAGGGAAGTTGAAATTCTGCCATATAAAATATTCAGTTTTCTGATGTCTAGTTAGAAACATAGGAGGGCATCCTAGCACTGCTTTCCAGTTGTGCACACTGAGTTTTACCTTGTTGATCTCAAATATTTTGTATTGCATGTTAATTAAACTTTTACATACCCTATTAGTACAAAATATATTTAAAAAAAAAAAAGAGCACCCCATCAGTCCTAACTATTCCATGCAGATGTCTTCCAGACTTCACAGGTACAATTCTAGTGATGGTGGTTGGTAAATAGATATCTTTTTTTTTCCCCACTTATTTATCATCAGATTTGTTTTTATATGTATTAGTGACAGAATGGACTAAGCACAGCTGTAAGTTATTGCATTTCTGTAGAAAATGCAAAACAGTGTAAAATCGTTTTTGTTAAATGTTGGCAGTTTTTAAATAAACTTTTCATCTCCTAAAGTGTCTGTTTTCTGTGACAACATATTTACCCTGGACTCCGATTTCATTGTTTACCAACAGATTTGCCCCCTTCTTTGCCCCCTTCTTTGCCCCCTTCTTTGCCCCCTTCTTTGCCCCCTTCTTTGCCCCCTTCTTTGCCCCCTTCTTTGCCCCCTTCTTTGCCCCCTTCTTTGCCCCCTTCATCTAAGAAATTTCTTTCAGGCAGTAGCTGTCTGTGATGTCTAGAGCTGCAGAACTTGGACAGCTGAATGATGCTCATGTTTCTGTAATTTCTTTAAGTTTCAGCATGATGTTCAGTGACATGCTTGCCTTTTTTATAGTCTGGAATCAACTGGAATAGCTTATGCTGTTTTTTCCAGGGTTCGTACAATTTCTGTGCTGTTATAATTGAAAGGAAAACATTTTTGCTGATCTTAAAAGCAGATAAATGCCCTCTTATGTTAAAAAAATACACTTTGTTTGATAATATATGAGACTACCTGAAGAAGAATCCTCAGATGACCCCTAATGTGAACTGTCTGAAAAGATACTTGAGGTATGCTCATTGTTTTTTGTAAACTTTCTAATAATGTGAATACGTATGCTTTAACGCCTGGATCCACAGTGCCGAGGTTTTAGATCTGCAGTTAAGCTCCTCGCATAGCACTTTACTTCATGTGGTGTTTTGTGCTTTCATTTATTAAAAAATTTTCATTGTTTATCAAAACTGACTTACATGTTAAGGTATCCTTCATAGACTTGAGTTAATGTTCCAGTAAATTTGCTTCCAGTCCTTGTATACAAGTGCAATCAACAGCTCTCTAAAGAGCTTTCATTATAGGCTGGTGTCCAAATAATTCTGATGTTAATACAATTTAAATATTTAACAATTTGTTAAATTATTAAATATTATTGTAAAAAATTTTTATTAAAAGAATGTGTGGTTGGGTTTTATGATCTAAGCAATGACTACATTAAGATATTTCACAGTAACAAACAGCATACGTAAAAATTCTTCGACTAAAGTTAGTTGCGTATTTTAGATATATTATGGTGCTTGACTGGAATTGTAGGTCAAATAATTCTCAGGTTTACTTAAATGTTTCTTGGATTGTCTTGTCATCCTGATATCTTGTTCATCAGATACACATGCAAAGTAATGAGCTAACAACATACATGAAAATAAATGAAAAATGTGTTTGCGTGGTCATTATCTTCTACTTGCACTTTGTAATACTTATTTGCTCTCTGGTATAGGGCTTCAAGTCTTCCACTGTTTTCCAGTTCCAATAAATATAAAAGTTCCCCAGCTACTATTAAGCATATGAAGACCACTAGAACCCCTTTGCTGAATGCCAGAGGACCATGGTGGCATTGTCTGGTTTTTTTGAGAGCTATGGAGCATCTGGCTGTTGCCCTGCAGTCTGTCTGGGGTTGCTACACCTTTGCACAGCCAGCCATGGATTCACTGCTTCCTTTGTAACTGAACACTTCAGGCACCTTTGAGAACTACTTTTTTGCGGCAACTGGTAAAGTCAAAAAAAGGTAAAGGAAGTGGAAATGTTATGTCAAGAAATAGCTCAGTAGAGAGGGGTAAGTTGGTGGGGCACAGTGTGAAAAAAGCGCAACAGAAGCAGTTTTGTTGTTTGGCTAAGTCTTACCTACATGAGATGTACCTGACATGCAGACATGTTGGCAAGCTAGGAAAGCAGTGTCGAAGGGAAGATGGCAGCCTTCTGAGAGCAAACGTGTTTTGACATTTGAAGTGGAGCGTTCACAAGGGAAGTTTTCTATTTTACTGTGGGAAAGCTTTTTTTTTCTTGCTTACATTCTCAACTCTGACATGCCCTATAGTATCAGTATTTATTTTGTTAAAGTAACCTTTCCTGGTGGCTCAAAAGACACTGTGGATAAAGATTTTTTAGCTGCAGAACCCATGGGGTTTCAAAGGTCTTGCTTTCTTTCTCTTGCTTGATAAACAGAAGTATTAATCTGCCTGGCACCTCCATCTGACTGGAAAAAGTGATGCCACTGAAGGTGTGCACAGTGATTGCCATTGCAATCAGCGATTACCAACTGGACTCAAACAGGAGGTGGGAAGATAAAGATTGGGGATTGGAACTAGGTGATCTTTTAAGTCCCTTCCATCCCAAACCATTCTATGAAAGATCAGTCTGGCTGTTTATTGTCATTATCCACCCGAAAGCTAAGAGCATACATGTTCAGTTAAACACATACAGGCATGAAGCAAAGTAAAACTGTAAGGCATCCCAGTTCTGCAATGTCACTTCAGGTTAGCGTATCTGTGCATGCATGTTTAGCTGCATGGGAGGTGACTGTGTTTTCTAGCCAGGGAGATTTATCACACCCACGAACAAATCAGTGGAGTCATGAAAATTTAGTAGCCACTGATAATCTGTTGACCTTAATTTCTGTATTCATTGAGGTGGCTTCGCTACTGAAGGGCAATATCGCATCTTCTGAGGAAAAGGGAAATAGGAACCTTCCTCTCTGTGTGTAACTGCTATCTACAGCATACTGTCTGGTGCCATTTTGCAGGTGACCAGCCCCTTTTGTACCCCTTGTGCCTACCACTGCTTTGTTCCTCCCCATCCCCACTCCTGCATGTTCCTTCATTAGTCTGCTCCACCAACCCCCTCAGGCATCCCAGATCTTTGGGTTTGCATCCTCTGATTTCCAGTTTACCTGTGGTTTCTTAATAACCCATCAATTAGTGTGACTGATGAGGTCTGTTTATTGCCTTTGTCTGTTAGTTCATCTGTTGCATTCTGTATGTTCCTGTTTATGGCTTCCCCTTTCCTTGTTATCCCTTTCAGTTTTGAAGGTCCATCACCAGACACCCTTAAGAGCAGAATCTCTCTCCTACGTACCCTTTCACAAACAAGTTTCCCTCTCTTCAGGAAAGTTGAAAACCTTGCTTCAGTGTAATTTGTTGTATCCCAGGATGGCTTTATTCTTAACTTTCTGAAGCCTTTTCATTTTAACTGGAAATGTAAAAGCTTTCAAAAAGCCTTAAAAAGGAATAGATTTATTGGTTCCTACAGTCGCAGCAAATACAGCCTATTCAGTTTAGCAGTGCTTGACTTGAATTAATACAGAAATTAAAGTATGCTTCCAGCTGCTCCATCTGTGATTGCACCATCTTACAGGAAAAACTGCTTTAATTGAGGAATTGGAGAGGAGAGTAGGTGGCAGAGGTGAGAAATAATTTCTTAGGGGCTAGAATGGAGATGGAAAGGAAACAACATGCACTATAAATAGATCAATTCCCTTTCTGTCTTGCAAGACTTCAGGTCTCTCAGCAGTAGTTCTTCAATTATAACAGCCCAAACCTTGTGTGAGAAAACATACTTGCATTAATGAAGTGGATGCCACCTGGTTAGGAACAGGGATGGAGACTTTAAATGCTCATTGGTACACAGCAGGGCAAAGCTGACTGCACTGAGTCATAGTCAGGATCTGGAAAATGAACTAGGAAAATGTCAGTTCTTTGCTATCCCTGCTACTTACCAGCACATGGGTGAAACTCTCAGATCACCCGTGGGAGATAGTAGAAAGTAGCACTGGAACAACCTGTCAATGAATCTGGACACTGAGGAGAGAGAAAGGAAGGTACATATCTTCATCCCTCTCTAATTAGAGCTTTCCATAAGGAAAGCAAAAATATAAAGCGTATTTTCCCTTAAACCCGGAGGGCAAAGGAGGGGATGAGGAGAAGACTGCTGAATTATTTAGGTCTTTATGTCACATTGAATGTAAGAAGGACTCACTACCCCAAAGGAGAGTAATCACACAGCATGAGAAACCTGCTTTACCACTGCAGGGAGTGGGCCAACACACATGCTTGTCAGAAGATCTCAAGCCTGATCTGTCCCTTCTGTGAAGGATAAAAGCTACTTTATGCTGAGTGTTTCTGGGAGTCTGGCTATGTCAGTGAAGTTGAGCCTTCCTTACACCTCCCTGTGTGGTAATGAGTTTGCAAGATTTAGTCATACTTCTTTTTCTCTCCCTTTGTTCTTTTCTGGACCAGTGAATATGTGGTTTTGCCTTTTTTTCCTCCCCCCGCCAAGTGCCAAAGGTTCACTAGGAGGAATAAGGAGTATGTCTCTACTCAGGCAAAGAAGGTAACTGTGTTTGAATATATGTGGGAGTTAAATGTGCTAAGCAGTATGGTGTGCCACAAAACAGGAGTGATTTGTTGTTTGTGTTTGTGTTTTGAGGAATCTGGAGGAGAAGGACAGGATTTAATCTGTGTTCTTGTGTTTAGCACCTGGCTGCTGTGACTTTCATTCAGAAGAATTTAAGTCATGTTGTGTGTTGTGAAAGGGTTTGTTAGTTATACTAAAGCAGGTTATTAATGACCAAAGGTAATGGAAAAAGAGAAAGGAAACAAAGCTTTTCAGTCATATAGATATTGATCCTCAGAGTGCCAGCACTTAATAGTAAGTGTTTTGATAGTCAATATTGCTGTGGGAGTCTACAAACTACCCATGCTTGATAGTCAACATACCCTTGGGGAGTCTACAATCTGTTTACTTCATATTGGAATGAATGGGATTTTGATGTTGATATTTGATATACAGGATTTGATATTTTGTTTAAGGACAATGAACCTAGCTATTAGTGCTTTAATTCTATGTTTTATAGTTACATAGGTTATCAACACAGTGAGCTAAAGTCTAAAGCTGAGAAACAAACCATTAATTTTGATCCTGCTTTGAAAAACCAGAGGCCTTTGTATACAGAACACTTAATGACATACATAGTCCTTCTAATGTTCAGCACAAAATTCCTTTTCAGTGGCAGTGCTCTGCATTGCTCAGCACACCGCTGCACCTACTAGGGACCAAAAAACCAAGGAATACTCAGTGTGCATATATTTAACAAAATGCAAATTGGTTAATGCACTGTTGCACAAAAATCCTGTGGAGGAGGCGTCTGGGACACAGCTCTTTGGTCTGGCTTTTAGCACTTGAAGTAGATAAATTCAGTCTGCATGCAAAAATTTTTATTCCCAATGGGGTGATCTTTGTATTCCTATGTTTTTCCAATAATACAAGAATATATATGCATGTATATATATATATTTTGGGATTTTTAGTTTCTAAATTCCACAAAAAACAGTAGATGGAAAAAGCTTAGACTAATGAGTAGCAGGAGCACTTTTTACTAAGCCTGCGATGTTGTAACTGCAGCAAAGAATCCATGGCATTTTTGTGATATACCACATATGAACCACAGTGTTCAGTCTTAGTATCAATACTTTTCGTGTGAACATATTGCATATAGAAAGAACTTTTAATAGGTTAACTGTTTAAACTCCTACCTACCACAGTCTGCTTCAAAAACTGCTGGTGAAATTAATTTCTGCACATACTGTTTTCACTGCAGCCTTTACTCAGGAAGGTGTCTAACAGCAGAAGTTCTGGTTTCAAACATCATTTCCCTTTTCATGTCATTAGTTACATCGTAACAGTTAAAATGCAAGTGGTTTACAAATAGTGGAGTTTTGCTGTGCATTGTCTATGAAGCATATACTTTTCAATGTGGATCAATATAAAGCAATAATACTATAAATCAATAAAACCAGGCTTTATTTTAATAAAAGTTAATCTAAAAAAAAAAAAAAATTGCTTCCTTCCTTGTTCATTCTTTTAACATACTTCAATTTATTCTTAAGTTGACATATGGTAAAACTGTGACAACACAAAATGACAAGAGAGGTCACATGTCAGACTACCTTCAGCTAAAATTAAGCTAAAGTAAAAGGAAGAGAGTACACATAATCCTAGCAGTTGGCTACATCTTTATGGCAAGGCTAACATAGTTCCTTTAAAACAATGCTGTCAATATTTTAAATTAGTCTGTACTGATTTGGAAGCATATCTGTCTCCTGTAGAGACAGACGAAGAGAAATGTAGATGTAGGATCTTTGCTTCCTCCTGTCTTCTTTTTTGTGGAAAAAATGGTTATATGTGGACATAGATTTATGTACCTATGTACATATTTTGAGCCAGGATGAAATTTCCTCTCCAAAGTAATCAAAGATCCCATTTCTTTAGCAAAAGCCATAAGGCTGCCTTTTACCTTAACTTGTCCACTGACCCCTTTCACTCACTTGTACTGCCACTCTCTCCACCTCTCCAAATGACAGTCATCCCTAAACCTGACCCAGCAATCCTACTTTGTGGGGGGTGGGGGGTGGAAAAAAGCCAGTGGAGAGGAACTGTGCATGAAATATATCACCCTTCACATCTACTGGAATTTACATCCCACTTGTCGCTGCCATCTGCCAGAGTTTATGCTTAGTCCTCCATTAAGGGAAGCTTTTCCAAATGGAGGGTATAAAAGGATCTTTCTATACTGAACGTAGCAGGCAGATCTGAACTTGATCTAAACAAGCAGGCAGCCTTCTGGGCTTACTTTACGTTGACAAGGAGGATGCTCCATTTTCAGCACACAGAGTAACACATTTCGCATTTAGAATTTGACTTATCTTTATGCTTCACCATCACCTTAAAAACTGTGTTATAACAGACTTCAGATACATTAATATCTAAGTTGAATGAATGCAAATATTAGTGTAAACACAAATTTAGACAGACCATTGTTTTTCATTTAGTCTGTTCCTTTTGTATTCTCAGACAACATGAAGACTATTTCAGCTTTCCACAAGGCTTTATTATCCAATTCTACTCATCACTAAATCCCACAAATATCCCTGACTTCATCTATGACAGCTTCTCTTGTGCTGGATCCACTAATTCTCATATATTTCAGTTGCTTCATATTTCAGTAAAAACTGATGACTTTTTTATTCTTGTATTTGCTCCTGTGGTCTGAATGCAGGCCCACACCTGGAGTATTTCCTCATTGATCTGGAGTAAGTTAGGCTGGGCTGGGTTTTTGGTTTTGCTTTTATGTATTCACGGAGCTTCAGACAAGACACTGACTCCCTCAGACATATATTACATGTCTCCAATCAGCAAGGCACAGCTACCACAAGTAATCATGAGACTGACACTTGAAAAGGGATCATGCCCAATTAGTGGCCACTTAAAAAAAAAAAAAAAAAAAAATCAATTTCACTGGCACTTCCCTTTCAAACAGCATTTAAAGGAGTACTTCCAGTGCTGCCAGGCAGTGTGGTGAGGCCTAAGATGTAAACAGTTGCAAAGTGGTCAAACAGCAGGTATGATATAGTGTGATATATTTTTTTTGCATGGGTTAGCTACAGCTGCAACATTTATGTACTTCAAAGAAGAAACGGTAAAAGATCACACCTGTTATCTGTCACAAGCTTCATCTTGAACAAATAAGACTTGCAGTGTGTTCTGAAAGCCCCCACATGCAAGTGATCTGCAAGATCCAGTAGATTACTTGCAGGAGGGCGCTTGCGCCTCTGGGGATCCTTCACTGGGAGTACCTCCTTTCACTGTCTCTTGGACCCCTTGGGGCTACCACGGCAAGTGCCTCAGCTGAGGTTCTTCCCAATTGCTGAAATGCAAAAGCAAAACTATCATGAAAGATAGGGGTGTCAAGTCATTACTTTAAAACCTGAAATTGCAGGCAGGAGGCTATGGATTAAAACTCCAGACCTGAGCCTAATTCTAGCCCAGTTTTGCCAAGCAGTTGGGCTGCTGCCATGGCTGGTTTCTACAGCATCACATGCAGAGTTAGAAGTACCTGACTTCAGGAACTGGCCCACCAGTGAGGGTACCATTTGGCTTGTTGCTGAAGTGACAAAAAAATCCTCATTGAGGAAAACAATCCAGTCACCCAATTAATGTTAGAGCTGTTTGGGTTTTTTCACCTTCTGTAGAGCAAGCACTCCTACTGTCCGTGTTCCCTGCAAGTGTCTTTGGCAAGGGGCTTTGCCCACTTCACCAACAGGTGGAACAGGCACTGACCCTGCCAAGTCCTACACTTCTTGCAGACCATGCACCGCAGCTGCCTTCTCCAAATTAGGCTTTAAACACTCATGTCTCTCTTCCTGATACACCTCAGAAACTGTGCTGTAATGGAAAGATGAAATGGAGGTGAAGTTATTGGCAAAATCACACTGCTAAAGACACACAGTCCAGAACATCTTATTTAACTTTTTCCCTCTGTATAGATGAATCTGAACCGCAGGTTGGGACTCTGCAGAGTTGCTGTTGTAGAATGTCGTTTGGGTGGACTGACAAGGTTCTATCTCCATCTGCTACTAAGTCTTAGATGAGGAAGAGCAAGGTAGTATTGAATTGTCCCATCCACTGCATAGATCTTATAAGCAGGTAAATTATTGTATAAAACCATCAGTGGAGCTATTCGGTGCACTTTGGCATTGTGCCTCAGAGATTGCTGAGGGAAATAATTCAGGTCTGAAAAGAAAGGCCTGGAAGATGGGAAGTCAAAGCAAGACAAGTGACATTGAAATGTCCTTGCCAATAAGCTGAACACAGAAGGTTTTATTCAGAAGGAAAATGCTTGTGTCACACAAGTTTTTGGTGAGGGCAAAGAGAAGTCATTTTCAGCAAGACCTTATTTCTTACCCTTTGCCTGAAAAAAGCCTTCATACACCACAGCCCCAGGGAGACAATGGCAATGCCTGAGGTCCCAAACCTCCACTCCTGGTGCCAGCAGCTGCAAACAGTCGGGATGTTGCCAGCAGGTCAGCCCCTCAAAATCCCGGGTATGAAGGTAGCTGAGGAAGAGTGTAAGGTAAGGTAAATCAAGTCAGTCTTCTCCAGGCTCCCTGTGCTCCCTTTCCCACTGTTTGCATGTGTTCTGCCTGTGACCTACTACAGATCTATCAGGGTAAAACTACAAGGGCAGCTGACATGTTTAATTTAACCCTTTTATTCCTTCTGAGAGGTTCCTGATGTGTAAGTTTTGCTAGACATTCCCTTGTGCACCTGTATGAAAAACAATAAAAATCTCAGCTGGGTGTATGAAGTGCAAGATACTCTCCAAACTAGTTCTGTTCAAGGCTGCTCAGAAAAAGCAGCCAAAGCAGTATGAAGTCAGGTATTTTACACAAGTAAATTATTCAATCTGATTATAAAGTAAGGTACTTTATACTCACTACACAAATACTTCTTCTGACTGTTATATCTGAAAACCACATTTTATTTTCCATCATGGTGGTCATTAAAAGTCCTAGGATGTTCATATCATAGCCTGAATGTATGTTATTATCTATAATACAGAGAAGGTTTTCTCAAATTGTCTTTAAACTGTTACAGCTTTAAAAAAAAAAAAACACAAACCAAACAGTTTTGGTTTATTTCACAGTTCTATATAAAGAGCCACTATCAGCTTTATAGCTTATCTATGCTTATGTCTCAAAAAACTGTCTAAACAGTATGAAAAAGTGACTGATTCACTAGGAAGAGGAAGAGTGAAATGAAATTCTCTACAGTGTGTAAAAAAGGGCATAGTAAATTGAGAGTGATCTTCAAGTGGATTATACTCCCTTAGCATATTTCCAAACTTTCAAAATTGCCTCTTTCAATGTTTTGCTGCTGAATTTCTCAAATGCTACCACATATCAAATTATCCATATGGCTGATTCCTGTCTGATTATTTGTTCCTTTTAATTATACATCAATCTTTCAGAATTTTTTTTTTTTATATCTTTGGGATCTTATTTATTTTGTGATTAAATCTATTGCCTAGTATTATGGAGGGCACGGTAGTTTTACTTTATTATACCCTGAAGAGCTTTCTCCTTGCCAGCTGTCCATTTAAGGCCTCCTCATAGACGAGGTTGCATTCTTTATAATTTAAATTAATTAAATATTTAGTATATGGCCCCTCAGGCAAAGTAAATGTTTCAAAGCATAACTAGTGATACACTGTCCCTTCAGATCATTGTAACATTAGAAAAGGGGCAACCTGGCTGTTTTTACAGGCTATGGGTCAGCAGGCTATGATAATTACAACCCAATGGAAGTGAAGTTTTCTGTTCTAGTATATGGGATGCCTGCTCCAAAGCTTGGCCAATAAGATGATGGGAATCATCAGAAAATAAGATTTGTAGGAAGCTGCATTGAACTTTTTGGGAGCAATGACTAATGCTTGAAACAGCACTAGCAGGCTTCAAGGGATGTTGAATCCAAATTAATTAAAGGCTATCTTGCTGGTGTGTCGTAAGACATAATCAAAGAAAAGGAAGAAGAAGAAGCATTTACAGGATAAAGCCTTTGAGATCTTCCAGTACTACCTTAAAGACTCCACCTATTCAAGTGAGACAGAAAATGTCAGGCATCCTCTTTGTTCACTTGTCTAATGTGCAGGAGTGCTTGAAGATATGTTAAGGTTCCATTCCCTGACAGGAAATCACTTTATGAAGGAAAACACCTGTGGAACCTAAGCATTTGTTGTGCTGCTAATGAGTGACAGACTGGATGCAGACACAGGCAGAGAAATTTTATGGGTATGTCATAAGGGAAGTAAGAATAGTTGACAGTAGTGTGACTTCTAGGCTTGAAAACCATATATCTCACTCTGTACTCCTGACTTAGCTATTTCAGACCAAGCTAATCAAGAAGATAAGCTGCTTGAGTCTAGGAGATTTTATTCATAAACCCACCTTCCTCCAGTTCATTGGTCCAGTATCAGAATTTGAAACGTTTCCATTTCTGAAACCCACCTACTCCAGCACCAGTAAGCACCTCAGAAACAGCCCACGCTCTTCTAGCAGCAGATACTTCACACACCACTGGAGTCAGAGATTAATGCTTTTTGACATATAAAAGCTGTAATCCCAAGCTTTCAGACAGTAAAAAGCATTCATTTCTGTCCCTTGTGGATCTTGAACTACCTGACCTTCAAACTATGTCAAGCTTGCCCGGGTCTTTTCAGCCTGCAAGAGCTGTTTTGCTGTTGGCCCAAGGCTGAAAGTAGCAAGTCACAGACCCCAAATCATTGCAGTGTCCAATTCCTGAAAATACATACGAGCTGACTAATGTGGTAAAAAGTGTCTGAGCTGCCATGGCCAAGGCTTTTATCTAGGCTAATGGATATATAAATAGCGGTGGAATGTAGACATGCTGAATCCAATTAATGTACTTTATAGAGCGTAGGGGTTTTTTTCCTGAAAAGAGAAACCTTCAGCATAACTTCTTCCCCTTTGAAATATTCAGCCCCAGCTAACGAGATATCTGTGTGAAATCTGGGCCAGGCTCTTCCCCATGAGATAGATGCTCTGCCGATACCCACACAGCAGCTAGTGCCAAATGATCCTAAAATATTGCGAGAATAAAGGCAAACTGTGGCGTTGAGCAGATTTAGAAACCCCCTACGACTCAGTCCACGGAGCCCAGAGGAGCTCTGTGTGTATGCGTGGAACCAGGGCTTTCTAAAATCCGACAACTTCCGTCTGCCTTGCTACCTTCATGGCAGCGCTGAGCGGCAAGTGTGATCACAGGCCATACACGAGGCAGCGAGGCTGGGCTCAGCTGGTGTGGGACTTCTGGGAAGAAAGGCCTGTTTACACCCGTTTTCCCCTAAGATAAGCATGTCTTGGTCACTGGGGAGGGACCGAGCCTTAAAAGCCATGGTAACATGGGATGATGCAAATGCTTGTCTTTGACTTGAAATACTGGGTGGGGAGGGGCAGAATGATATACAATGAAAAATCGGTTCAGTGTACATAGCACTATCTACATAGCAAGGGTGCCTGAATATGCCAGAAGATGGGTGATTTGCATTTGTTACGGAGTACCACAATGACTTAGAAAACTGTCACCCTCACAAGGTTATCGTGTAATGTCCAGCAGATCGTGTAGGTTCATCCACAGCATTACTTCATTTCACAAATGTTACAGATTAGTCTTAGTGCTCGTGATACCAGGTTTTGGGTCAAATTTTATTTACTATATTTAAACGTGAACTGGTCCATTTTAAAAGGGCAGTTTAGAGGTTAATTTCATGTAAGTGTGGTTTTGGAAAACTCAAAACTGTTTCCTCATTTTCAGAAAAAGCTAGAACAAAACTGTGTTACATAAATGAAAGTTTTACCTCAAAAGCAAGCAGAGGGCTATTTCTAGCATTTTAATTGCAAAAATTGAAAGAGAGAAAAATTGACTAAATGATGGTCAGACTGAAAACATGTAAGAGCCTGAAGGTCAATGCTAATGCAGCATACTAATACTGTTGCATTAGCAGTAGCATCTCTTCAGGTTCACAGACAACTTGTGCACTGGAAGACCTGTCACGATGGGGTAAAATGGAGCGCCGGAAGAAAAATGCATTTAGGATATGCAACTTTTCTTGGATCTATTTTAGCAGTCATGAAGACTGCTATTATTAGTCTTTTGACATTGCAAGAATGTAATGGACTAACATAGGTCGGGAGGGACCTCTAGGGGTCATTCGGTCAAGTCTCCCTCTTAAAGCAGGGCAAATTTACACCCCATCCAGGCCCAACTGCTTCATTTTTTTGAGAGGACGGACAGAAAGAAGGAATTTAATCACAAGTAAAGTGTTGCACCTAATGTGTCTATCCAGGAATCAATAGTTTTGGAAGTCTCTCAGACTCATTCTATACACCCTCAATTGTGGTAACCTGGGGCCATATATCCAGGCAATGGAAAAGAAGAAGGAACAGAGATCATCTCCGGGTTTTGTTATTTTCAGTACAAAAGTTACCAGGTTGGAAGACGTCTCCAAGATAGGAGAGAAAAACGTCAATAAACTATTAGCAAAGGAGGGGAAAAAATGAAGTCTTGCAATGTATTAAAAATAGAGGAAAGGATTTTGGTAGCAGTTGTCTAAGCAACAAAAGTCACTGCATTTTCTTAACTTCTTCCTTCTTTTTCAACAATAGTTTTTTAATAGTCTTATTTTCAAAGTCTTCATTTGTGGCGTACTGCAGCATTTTGGCTAGGATATAAAAGTACAGCTGCGCTTACAGAGTGGCTGAACCATATCTTTGTAGAGCAATAGGTGCTACCCTATTTCTAAGAGCCAGAAAGTCTCTTTCAGGTTTCTTTTTGGAAGGGGAAAATCAGAATTACATTCCAAACTAATACCATGTTAAAATAGTAATTAATTACAAGCCTGTATATGTATAGATGACTTATGATAGTTTGCAGTGGGATATGCCTAAACACTTCACAGATGTTTATCACATTCTTTGAAGAGACAAATTCACAATACTGTCAAAATGTACCAATTTAGGTTGCAAATACTACAATTTTGCATTAGTCGTTAGGCATCTTAAAGTCTCCTACCCTTTTTTAAATGGAAAACTGATTAGATATCAATCTGGCTGTGGGAAAAAAACACGTGTATTCTGACAGTTTATTTTGGTTATGCCTGTCCTGCCATATTGATTTAAATACCATAAAATGCAAGGCACTACCTTGAAGAATTTAGAATTTTGTTGCTCTGTGTGGAATCACTAGAGGCAGTGAAGTATGGGAAGCAGCAGCTTGGAGAAGCAGTTACAAGTTGCAATAGCTATCATAGCCTGGGCTATAGAGGCAACATAAACCAATACTATGTTTATATATGCAAACACGGGAGTAAGTAGCCCTCTTTCAGGACAGAAGCACCGGTGAGAACTTTATAGCAAGAAGATAAGCCTCCACACAGCCTGCCTGCACGCTTTGGTTAGGCGTGCAGCACGACAGCCTTTGCAGCCGTGGAGGATGCCCAAGGCCGGCTGGCAGCTGCACGGAGGGCGCACTGCCTCCGCGCCCTCGCACCTTGCAGCTCCGCGGCGGGAGCCTGCTCCGCTCGCCTGGGGCAAGCCAAGGCTGTGGGCCCGTGTGGCTGGGAAGGGGAGAAGGGAAGGGGAGAAGGGAAGGTTCGTGACCTGCTGGGCCTCCCTCGCTCTGTACTACCCACGCCAGAGCTGGCGTGCCACGAGGGGGCTCAGCGTTTGATCGGGGGCCACTTCTGCACGGCCCGAAAGCCGCGCTCCTCGCTGCCGGGCACCCCCCCGGCCGCAGCGCTCTGCACCCCCCAGGGGCCGCGCCGCAGCCTGCCGGGGCAGCTCAGGGCCTTACCCGCCCCGGGCCGCCATCCCCCGCCGCGGCTCCCCGTGCCGCCCGGGCCGGGGGGCTCCCGTCGGCGGAGACAGCGCGGCGGGGCGGGGCGGGCGCGTGACGCGTGAGGGCGGGGCGGGGCGGGGCGGGGCGGCAGGAGGGGGCGGGCCGGGCGGTGCTGGCGGCGGCGGCAGGAGGAGGAAGATGGTGGCGGCGGGAGGAGCGGCTGGCTGCCGGGCTTTCCGCCCTCCGCTGCGCTGCCGCCCCCGCCGGAGCCGCCCTGCCTACTGAGGAGCCGGCGCGGACCCGCACCAGGTGCGGAGCGGCCGCGGCCGGGAGCGGGAGTTGGGGTCCATCTCTCCCCCACACCCCCCATACCCACCCCCCACCCCCCCCCCCCCCGCCGCCGCCGCCGCCGCCGTTGGGTGTCGGGGAGGCCGGCGGGCCCGCGGGCGGGGTGGGTGCCCGGCCGGGGCGGGCGGGCGGGCGGGCGGGGGGGGGGGAGGGCAACCCGCTCCCACCTTGGCGGCGCCTGCCGGCAGCGGGGGGCTGCGGCCGGGGGGCTGCGGCGGGCGACGGGCTGCGTCGCTCCGTGTGCGCCCGCATGGGTGTGCGCGCACCGCCAGGCGGGAGCGGCGGCCCTGCACCTGCCCCGCGCCGCGGGGAGCCGCGCCGGCGCCTACGGGAATGCCTCGATCCCAGCCTCCGGCGGGCAACGGCGTGCTTTCGCCTATTTTATCTGTTTAATTATTTAACGTTGGTGCGACACGCGTGGAATAATAGTGTGCGGAGCTGTGCGTACCCTAATGCACTGGTTTGCTGGTTTTGATTTTTTTTTTTTTTTGGAAATTATTTTTTCCTACCCCGCATCTGTTCAGTGGTGAAAAGGGAAAGGAGAAATGGGGCGCGGGGGGGGGGGGGAGGGGAGGGGATGTGGAGATTTTGCAATCGCCGATGGAGTGGTCACGGTCGCAGCAGGACGGGGAGCGAAGCCCTTTCCTGCAGGAGGTGCTGCCGGGCTCTTTGGCCGCGTCCCGTTTTGCAAAAGGCAACCCACGGGGCCTGGATCTTCCCGTCCTCTCTGTGGGGTGCAGCGAGTTGCTTGTTCTGCTCTCCATCCCTGGGCTGGGGGGGGAGGTGACATCTGCTACCATCACGTACTGGTTTCAGGAAAGGGAAGGCGTCTTGATCTTTTCTTCCCGGAAAAGCAGTCTGATACAACCATTGCCTAAATCGCGGTCGTGGTCAGTGCAGCCGCACGGGCTGCATCTGCTTTCTGGAAAGATCAGTGTTAATAGGAGCGATTTACCAAGACTCGTTCTATTGCCACGGTCGATAAATCTGCCTTTTAAGAGAGACAGGAACTTGGGCCTAGGCTGGAAAACTACATCTTTTTGCCTTCCCCTGTTGTAGCGTTTTTGGGCTGTGGAATTACGGTTTGCTTTCGAGAGCGCGTTGCAGATCCGGCTGTTTTCATAGCTGCTGAGGAACGAGAAGGCAGAGATGTTTGCCTGACTCTGCATATATTAAGAATGAGCTAATGTGGGTGTAGGGCAGATCGGACACGTAGCATTTTTCTTCTCTTTGACCTGCATCACGTTAGGCCAGCTGATGAGGGTACACCCAGGTGGCTGCAATTTCGTGTGTGTTCTGCTACTGTGGCCCCTGGGTCCCCACCAGCTTGCCCTGGAAAATATTCCAGTCACAGTACTCCAGGTTCTGCTGCATTGCTGTCAAAATCTGGACCGGCTGCACCTGCCTTTGCAGCCCGTGGCTGGAACAAGCACGTGATTTTTCCCAGACACTGAGGGTGCCATAGAATGCGCTTATTCTCTAGTTGCTACATTTTAGTAATATGCAGGTAATTAAAAGTGAGGTACATTTTTACCTTTTGCTCGGGGGGGGGGGGGGGGGGGGGGGGAGGAAAGGGTGGACTGCCCAGAAACACTGTTTGGGAGTGAAGGAGAACAGTTGCCATTGTATTCAGTGCATTTGTTTGTATTTATACTGAAAAGTTAAGTGTCTGGTAAATAATAATGGAAGACCACAGGAAACTCTGCAAAAGCAGAAAATTGAGCATGCTAATGCACCTTGGGACGGATGTTTTAGATGTCCGATGAGTGAAACATAAACCTGAGTGAAAGACAGCTTGCTCTCGTTGGAAAATGTGATCAGAGATTGAGATCTATGAGCTTTTAGGCCAAACTGATTTCTACAAACTAATGGCAGTTCAAGGTTGGCTGTATGGTATGAACCGTATAATTCATTGGTCTAAGTTTCCTTGGACATTTCTAGTTGTAGCTTGAAGAGACACATTTACCTTACATTAATGCATTGTCCTCACTTAAAATAGCAACTTTTCTGGCTACTATGCTGTCTTCTAACAGATGCAAGGTCAGCCTTTTGGAAAGTTATTAAAATAAAGATATTCACAGATTAGCCCTTTGGTTATAAAATGCAGGAATACTGGGAAGGTGGTTTGGTACATCTAGGTAGGTAGAAAAGATAGTTTTGGTGTGTTGGAGGGGAGGGAGAGACACCAAAGCTTTTTAGTATAATTCTTTTTGGTTACTTAATAGAAAATAATTTTCATAATTTCTTGAGTTAATAAGTTTGCAATGCCTTACATGTTGGGAAGAGTGTAAATGCATTCCCAATTTTTTTATTTGCTAAAACTGTCTTCATGTGTTTAAACTGTAGGAAGTAATTCTTTGGAAGAGATTTTGTGATACTGGATATAGTGGCTTGGGGAATGCCAGAGGTGAAAATCTTGGGGTAGTCCATCGTGCCCTTATTCCTGCAGGGCAGGGAGAGTGGATGTGGATTTTTGGAGATAAGCCTTGAACATCTTGTTTGCTCTATGCGGATGTAAAGACTCCATAATGCTTTGAAATCAGGGACTGCTAATTTTGAGGCTACAGGCTGTGCCATCTATCTAATAAGCAACACTAACCAGAAACCCGAATTCTTTGCATATGAGATTTGAATGGATTTTAAATGGACCAGGAATTGGCTTCTGACTTCTTTGATACCATTTTAAGCCAAAGTCGTGTACAGTGCTTGCACTCTTAACCTTAAAAAGCCTGCAATATGAGAATTTTCTGCATCTTTGAAATGTCGTTAACCTTTTCTTTTCATAAACAGTGCCTACCAGCACAAGAGCTGACATGAAAGACATGCGGGTGCAAAGAAATGGAATCTCCTGTTCACCTGCTTATTTTGTATTTTTAACAGGCCAGCGTGGGTAATCATTTGCAGTGGTTTTGTTGTTTGGCTTTGAGTTGTCTCAGTGTGCAGTAGTGTTCATGGCAAACAAAATCAGGAAAATTGAATAGTAAATCCCAAAAAGATAGCTGGGAAAAAATACGCTGTGTTGGTTCTGTGGGGTTACTGCATGTGTATGAGTTCAGGGTTAGAATCCAATCCACGTTAAAAAAAATTATAAAATAAACTTCAGAGTCATCAAATAGACAAAGCAAAGGAAAAATCAAACAGAGAGCTAGAACTTGCATCTTGTGGCCTAGATACTTCAGACCAGATTCAGCATTTTTTCCATCAGCACATGAATTGTCTGCCATTGATTGTACTTGTTCTGGGTTTATATGAGATTCTGAATTAGAAGAATCAGGCCTTTTCTCTTATGCTCAAAAAATTATTGTTATTATACTACTGATATTGATAAAAACAACCAGAGGTGCTTCAGATAGTTTAATACATGTTGTCTGTAGGCAGTGCAGCTTGGTTAATTGAAGCTTAACTTTGAACAAGATCCTATTACTGTAGATTTAAGTCAAGCCTCGATGTTCCAGTAATGCATTTTTAAATGTGTTTTTCTGGTTTCACAGAAGATGAAGATTCCTGCTTAATGAGAGATCTAGCAAGCAACCCTCTGCTCATTTATTTCTAATAGATTGCATGTGATACATATTGTATAGGGGTTAAAGGTTTTTGGAAAACAGATTGATTGGTTTTGCTTCGTAGTATTGATTGGTTTGATAAGCCAGCTGCTCAGAGCAGTGTGATAGTATTTTTCTCTTTCCACGGCATGACACTGTGTTGTTCTAAAAAGGCTGCATGTTGCTTTACCGAAGGGGCCCAGGGAAACATCTTTATTTGCTGCTTTCACATATGTGGGCAAATAATGATGGTAATACCTGTCCTAATTCTGAAGAAATAAATATAGGAGCAGCATGAAGGGTGCCTGACAGCTGTGGATGGCAGAGGACTTAGGTGAGGATACTGTAGGACCATCATTTTTTTTAGAGATGTACCCTTCCCCATGCTGTCCAACATGTTCTTATCTACGTTGTCTGTCAAATCTTGCTCATAAGCAAGCAATTAAGCGTTACTTGCTTCTTTCGTTTTTTAACAAGCACTTCCATAAAAATTACTTTCTGTAAGAAGATGACCACCTTGTCACCAGTCTGAGGAAAATGTGAGAGTAGGGAGTGAGAGACTTCATTAAAAGTCTGTAGGTGAATGTGACAGATGAGCAGCATGTCCTTGGAATTCAGGCTGATTCCTTTTAGTGGTAATTTCTTTTTTTCAACTAATTAAACTCTTCTGAACCTCTGTGGCACCCTTGTTGTGCATCAAGAGCATCCCTGCTGAATTTGATATTCAAACTTCCAGCTTTAAAAGATGAGCACAGATCAGGAAAACACCAGGACAGTAGAGCCATGGAGTCTACAAAACTTGGCCATCTGCTACCAAGATCGATTGAGCAGCTACCCTAAATTAACTCACTGTTGCTTTATTTTTCCACACTGGGGATGTATATCAGGGGAAGAACTGCCTTTCTATATATGTGTTGTTGAGGTACTGGTTCGATATGTAGGAGATACAGGTTTAGCACCTTTGTATTGATCTGTATAAATAATTTTGTTTCTCTGCAATTATTTTCATTTTTGTACATAAGAGAAAAGGTTTCTGATCATTCCTGTTCTGGTGGTCATTCAGGTTTATTTTTTTTCTTGTAAATATCCACTCAAAAATTGGTGGGTATTTGGGTGGGCAAGAGCTTAGGGGCTGAGTAAAGTAAGGTGTTTTTAAACAGAAAGAGGAGGAAAAAAAATCAGAACATAATGGAAGATTTAAAACATGTATGACTTTTTTTTCCCTAACATATGCTTAGGTTTTATTCATGGATTCTTATTTTTTCAAAATTTATTCTGATATATGAGTTGCAAGTCTTGCTGACAGTGTTACTATTGCTCTGTATTTACATAGTGTCTATTCTGATGAGACATGTTTGAAGTCTTGTTGCTTTGAAAGTCTTAAATACAACTCTTCTTTAGATTAAATAAATTTAAATTAGAAAAACTTTTTTTAAAAAAAATGAGAGTAATATCTAAAAAAGCTTTCACCAGAGCAGAAGGAGGAAGCAGAGGGTAAAAGCTCTTGCTCTAGGTCTTCCCTAGGCTATGGTAGGCAGAATGCTTTAACTTACATTCTTCAAATCCAAAAAGAACAGGCAAACCTAGTGGTTTTCTATGTTGGCTGTCTCAGGTGAATAGTGGGAGGGTGGGTACCACCTTCACTTTTGGAAGAGGAAACAGGCACGTTTTGTGTGATGTGAGTGGGGAGCTGAGGGGTTTTTTCTTCTCTTTTCTTAAGAGCTTTCTCACACCAGCTTTTTTATGATCACAGAGTAACTTGAGTTGGAAAGGATCCCTAAATGCCATCTGATCAAAGCTCCGCTCTAATCGGGCGACTAAGGCGAGGGCTGCACATGGCGTGTTTGTAGCCCTTGGCTTAACTAAAGCGTGAAGCTCTGGACCTGGAGCGCCGCGCCTCTCCTGGGTTTCCAGCACCAGAGTGTGCAGGGGGCTCCGCTCACCACGCCGGCAGGATGGGGCACGGCTGCCGGAAGCGAGCCTTCCTCCTACCTGCCCTCCTCCTCCTCTGCCGGCTGAGCTGCTCACTCTGCCACTGTCGCTGGGGAGTGTTGGGGTGAAGAGCATCTGCCGTGCGAGGGAAACGGCAAGGACCTCCTGGTGGGTGCCGGTTTCTAAATCTGTCTTACTGTAGTTGGTCCACGCAGGAAAGGGCTGAAATACAGGTGTATTTGCTGTGCTAGCTTATCCAGTGACCTGATAATTTTTATTTTCTTAAAAAGGATTTTTGAGATGATCATAACGGAGAAAAGTAATGTCCGGAAGTTTAGAAAAAGTGTTTTTGTGTGTGTGTGTTAAATTCTGTTGCAACAGTTGAAAAATTAGAGCTCTATTTTGTAAAAAATGAAAGCTTTATTAAGCAGCATTCCTACTAATTACATGCTGTGCAGTTACCTTTTACCTAATGAAGAAAATCTCCCGTAGTAACTTTGTGGTGAGCTGACAGAAACGTGTTTAAATAAAAGAGTCAGAGTAAAATGTAATACCATTGCATTTTCAGTGGGTATTTTACATACCCTTTCCATGAACTTTACATGTATTTCTGATGTCCACAGCTGCTGTTGTACCTTTTATCTTGGAGCAATAAATAGGGATGAACTCAGGGTTCTGCTCTCGCTCAAGAATTGTCTTCCCTTGCTGATAAATGATTAATGTAATCCACTTATGAGATTGCTATGACATCATTCAGATTTTGGCATGCTTAATTTTATTTCATAACAATGAGAAGATCCCAAAGTCCTTGAAAGCTTTTTCGTGGAGGACCGTGCTAGGGCTGCGAGAGGAGCATGGGAGAGATGTTTGAGCTTGATGCCTTCTGGGCAAGGAGCTGGGCATTGGCCCGAGGGGATGGCACCGTGCTTCTTAACTTTGGGTCTGCGTTAGGTTCAACATCCCAGCTTTAGACTGTTAACTACAGCCTTGTGATAATTAGTCTGATTGTTTTCGCCCTAGTTTAAAGTCTTGTCCAAGTCAGGCAGTTTTAATGGGTTGTATTTTTGCGTGGGGTACCCTTTGGGCCACACAGAATTTTGGAATCAGCAGTTTTAGTTGCAGTTAAAGTGGAGTAAGTGATTTAACACTCTGTCACATATCTTTTTATTTCTTTACCTAAGAAAACTGTAAAGACTGAATGCCTTTATTTCAGCTTAGGTCAAGCTGCTTTTGAAGGCACATTTAAAGGTGATTAAGGCTACAGAAAACACATCTATGTTTTAGGAGTTACACACATTTAATGCTTCGATACACAATACATCGAAACATGTACTGGATTCAAATCTAACTACTTCATTAAATAGAACTCGTATTTCCAGTTAGCTACTGACTTGATTATTTCTGCTTTTGCAGCCAAGGTATCTGTCGTGGTTTTACCCCAGCGGGCAGCTGAGCACCACGCAGCCGCTCGTTCACTCCCCCCCCGCCATTGGGATGGGGAAGAGAATCAGAAGAGTGAAAGTGAGAAAACTCCTGGGTTGAGATAAAGACAGTTTAATAGGTAAAGCAAAACCCACGCGCACAAGCAAAGCAAAGCAAGGAATTCATTCCCCACTTCCCATGGGCAGGCAGGTGTTCAGCCATCTCCAGGGCAGCAGGGCTCCGTCATGCGTGATGGTTACTTGGGAAGACAAACGCCATCACTCCGAACGCCGCAGCCCCCCACCCCCCCTTCCCCCAAGCCCCTTATAAACTGAGCATGACGTCATACGGTATGGAATATCCCTTTGGTCAGTTTGGGTCAGCTGTCCTGGCTGTGTCTCCTCCCAACTTCTTGTCCACCCCCAGCCATCCCGCTGGCAGGGCAGTGCAAGAAGCAGAAAAGGCCTTGGCTCTGTGTAAGCACTGCTCAACAATAAGTCCATAGAACAAAAACATCTCTGTATTATCAATGCCGTCTCCAGCACAAATCCAAAACATATCCCCACACTAGCTACTATGAAGAAAAATCAATCCTCTCAGCTGAAACCAGGACAGTATCTCAGCCTCCTGAACAAAATTTTTGTCTCGGGGAAAGCCAAATAAGTAAGCTGGGAGGAGAAGAGAAGAATAAATTGATTAGCATGTCTATAAGCTGCATGTATCACTACTTATTTTAGCTAAAAAACAGTCTCAGTAATGTACCAGGTAACTCTTTGGGTTATGTTGGCTATTGCAGGTGATGGGGAGCATCACCTGATGTCTTCTGCTGCGCTGGTTGTGAGGGTGCCTGTGTCACTGGGATCCAGTTGTTAGTCGTCGTCAGCCAGCAATAACAAAGCATTTCCCAGAGGAAATCTGGTTCTCTGTCAGACCCCCCTCAGGATAAATTACCCCTGATAGCCAAGAGAAGCATTTTGAACAGAATGGCAAGGTGGAAATACAGTTGCATGAACAGTAAGTATTGAAGGCACAATCCTAGCTTCTATAGAGTTAATACTTGTATAGTCAGTTTTCAAAAAAGTAGTAAGTTCTCTGCTCCAAAAATGGTAGCCTTTTGGTGATTCTCTAGGAATTAAAACTGCAGTGAACAGCCTTCTAATGCATGGAGCGAAGGCAATTTTTATATGTCATATTTTTGGTATGCAAAGTCATTTTTTATTGACAATACTTTTTCTTCAGCATCTGTATCCATCAATATGATGACTTATTAGGTAGAGGGCCAAAGATATTTTTCTTTTTTTCTTTTTTTTTCTTTCCAGTATATAACTGTGTTGAAACCTGAGCAGTTCACAACTCAATTTTGATCAGCAGTGTTAAACTCTATGATATGTCTTAGCTATGGTTTTGTAAGCAGTGGTATCCACAGGCACTGTGGTGCGTGTTTGTATACATGTACTAGATACACTCTGGATAACAGAAGAGCACAAACAGCAGTAAGGTAAGAGCTCCTTTTTTATTAAGAAACAGCACTTCATTTATTTGGAAAAGGAAGACTTTTTCAGCTGCCTGTCCAAGAGTCTTGTGTTTTCAAATGGCAGAGTGTGTGATTTTAGGACCGTTGGACATTGGGGATCCCTGAGGGATGTGTACTGTACTTTTGTAGGTTTCTTACACCTGAAACCAGAGGGTGAAATTACCAGGAAGGATTTCACAGGGTGGGATTGAATAATTCAGGGCTTCTTATGATGTGAGGAAGACAAGACATTTCTTCAGTCAGTTAGGATACTGTTAAAGTCAGTCTGGTGATTTTTATAATCATATGAACTGCAAGGACTTAATGACAGTACACGAAGAAGCTGTTATTCCATTTTTTATGATATTCTGGGTCTCAGTTATTAATGTTTAGTGGGTCAAAAAATCAGACACACACCCCTTAGAGGCTAACTTCCTCCAACCAGGTGCACATCTGCTGTCGCTGCATTTGCTCGACCGACAGGACTTTCCCTCTGTCCAATGTACGACAGGAATTCTGTGGCTTCCTGGCCTTTCACAGTGTCTCACATGGTTATTACAGTGTAGTAGCATACACAGCTTCTTTTCTGTGTTGTCTTTTCAGATGTAGTGAGGTGCTGAATAGTGGCCATACCTGGTAATCCGGATAAAACTCACTGCTTTGGTGGCTCTGAGAAGAATCCAACAAAGTCTTTGGGTGGATTTCGTTGGTCTTCACCTGGCACTAGTGGGGGAGAGAAGACAAGTTTGCAAATACAGAGTCATCAAATATTTCAAGTATGAGCTGATGTGCCGTGAAGTCACCTGTAATCAAACTTGCCTGAGACTTTCAGTTGTGCAGAGTTCTGTGTTCACCCTGGTCAAACTAGCCCTTCCCGAAGCCTCGCAAGCGGTGCGGCAGTACAGCTTCGTAAATGGTTTCAAATTTTACCATTAGTTTTGACTAAAGTAGTTGGAGCAGTTGGAGCAGCTGTGCAATTAGTACAGCTTTGTAAATGGTTTCAAATTTTACCATTAGCTTTGACTAAAGTAGTTGGAGCAGTGGTTACACTTTGGTAGGTAAGTAATTATCAACATAGGATTTTCCTGTCATTGCTCTTTAAAAATTACATCCTGTTTGGAGGAGAGGGGAAGGGAAGAGACTGTAATTGAAGCATCCATCCGGTGCGTTTTGATGACACAGCATGTTAGTGAGTTGAGTTGTCTCATACTTGCTGTAACAAGCCAATCCCAAATACATAACAAGGACTTAGCATACAGTGTAAAAAGGACCTGCTGTTGTACCTGAATATTGTATATTCAGACTATTATAATTTCTGAAGTTTGTTTGTTCTTGTACGCTTGTTTACTAACTGAATCTTTTGAAGACAGCTTAAGATCCCATGGCCACAGCTGTTTAAGAACAATGCTTGTGAAATACGAGCTTTTTTTACCAAGAGGAAGGAATCCCCCTAAAGATCTCCACCATGCTTTTATTATCCAAAGAGCAAATCTTCTGGCTGCCATCCTGTCTAAAGAGAAAATGTATGGATCAACATGTTAAGTTTCAAGGGTGAAAATCTGGAAGCCATTTTCTGCTGAGGAGAGACTAAAGCCTTAGAAGTTTAGGCTTTTGTTCTGTTGCTCATCATTTGTGATACACTTTCCCTACCTGCCGTGAGGATTCTGAATTCTCTTTTATGGGCTCCCAGATCTGTTCTTGCTGATGTTTGTAGCTTACTAAGCACTGACAAAGAGAACTTGTGAGATTTGTGACACTTTCAGTTGTGAGGAGGCATATGAGTGTCAGAAGCAAACATGGAGTGAAAATATACCAATTTCAGTGCATTTTATGAGATGGCAGTGGTATTGTTGCCAGTTTTTGTCTGGAGACTCAGGATGGTAGCAGTGCTTTTATTTGTATTTCCAGGATTATCTTTATGATTGCAGATTCTTCACTCTTAGCCCCAGGTACCTCAGAGGAAACCTTCCTGTGTGCTAGTTATATATTTTTATTTTTTTTTACCTATCCGTAAGTGTAGCATGTGAAAATTGAATTCCTTCTTGTAAGGCATAACAGTGTCATCCTTCAGCTCCATCTGCATGTGCACCATGCTTGTGACAAGGCCTGAAAGGTAATCTCAGGTACACATTTTATTTTGCATCTGGTGTGTATCTGTTCTAGTTTTGCTGTGAGTAGTGTATTTTAAATGCCTTTGAATTGTATATGGTGAAGATTTAATCCTCTTCTTTTTTTTTCTCTTCCATCCCATCTGTATCTGGTGTGTAAGTTACATCATCGTGTTTTCCACTTGTTTGTCTTTGTTCTGAGGAGGCTGATTATTCTTCTTCTAAATGTAGCCTCATTCATGAGTTCCCAGTGCATGTGACATATTCCCCAAGGAAAGGCAGTGATGCAATAGTGGATCTGCGAGGGACCGAAGTTAGAAAAAATGCCTTTGCAAAGGATCTGATGAACCTGTGGAGGACACATGGGGAGAGAGTTGAGAGAGTTCGTGTCTGGGTGCGCATTTAATCTAGAAACATGTTTCAGAAAAAAAACCCCACCCATTATCTCTTGGAAGTTATAGGAGAATTGTGGACTGGGTTAATGGGAAGAGCTTAAAAATTGGCAGATGCTTCACCATTGTGATAGAAAGAGCTTCACAGTCCACAGTTTGGAGCTGGTGGCCCACAGCATCCAAATAAATCTTTGTCGCTTCATGCTAAAGACTTGGCAGTGGGTGGTTACTGTTCTACATAGCTTTGATACTCCAGACTGGGGGAAAGCCTTTACATTTTCTGTGGCTTAGTGAATTTACAGTCGAAGAAATAGTTTTTTCTCAATTTCATGTTTGTTTTTTTTAATAATGCTGAATATCTTGTCGGGATGATATCTGTAGGTTTGCGAATAAGTTGGCATCTGGTTTTCTTGTACCACACTAATAAAGATGCTCAGTGAATTACAGAAATAGAAGACCTCATTGTGACAGGCATAGACACAGTTTCTCTTGTAATTATCTGCATATCAAGTACATGGTGTTTCTGTAGTGTTGGGCTAGCAAAAGAAATTACCCTGTCGTTGCTGCTGTCATTGTATATTGCTTTATAGGAGGGTTTGTGTGGTTTTATTGATGCATTAGGGACAGATGCATTCCTGGGTTGCAAAAGCAAACTTTCTCTGTTTTTCTTGGTAAACCTTATGCTGTCAAGAAAAGAGTTACAGTAATTTTGAGCACAAATTGGGTTATTAATCTACCGTGTGAAAATTACATTTTGTTTCAACATGAATAAAACCAATTCTTTTGTTGTTGTTCAACTCTTTGAATGGAGACATGACAGAAGTCTGAGGTTAGTGGTTTTGAATGTATCTTGTGAGAAAAAGATTTTGCTGTGCTGATTTTTGACCTATTGAAGAGAGACAGCAAGGGCAAGGAATACAGGGACTGAGTTAAGGGTAATGTTAGACTCGTAATAGCAAGTTTTCAGTGTTTGAGCTTAACTTACCATTGAAGCGCTTTGCTTTAAAAGAACCAATAAACTTCTGATCTCTGCCATCGCTGTGTGTCCCTTACAGTGTGGGTTGTTTGTCTTGAAATAAATAACACAAGGATGTTCAAAGGGTAGGAGTGATTCCTGATAATTGGAGAGGGCTGAAATGTTATCTCCGTTTTGTTAATAAAGGGGAATGATCTTATTTCCCAACTGAAAAGCCTGGCAGAAGCAGCATGAAATAAAGCCATGTATGGTAAGGAGGACCTAACTGTGAATGATGGGATGAGATGCAGAACAGAGAACTACGCTTTGGAAAAAACATCGCAACACTGACGTCTACTGGACTGTGAAATAGTCTCCCAGGGAGTGAGGGAAGATAACATTTTTGGAGAAGTAAATACTCAGTGGTGCAAGGGCTTCAACTATACTGTAGGGAGCAATCCTCCACTGGAATAATCTCTTTCTGAAGGATTTTGACATGGCTCTGGTTTTCATCCTTGAAACTGATATAAGCAGATTTCCTTGTCTTCTTTTGTTTGCTTGTTTTGTCACCAGCTGTAGTTTTCTGATACTGGTTTTTTTCCATGAGAACAACCATTTGGTGATGTGGTAAATTATTTTCCATTTTAGTTTTGCCCTTGAAGCAGCACGCCATTACTTATCCATTGGTCCATTGCTTTAGGTTGATAATTAAAGTTTGATTAAAATATAGTAAAGGTTAGTATGTTTGATCCTTGCAAAAGAAGACCAGAAGGTGTTGGTGAGTTAGTAATCACAGGTGATCATAGTGTAATTGCATATGGTCATGCTTTATAGTGATTTTTTTTATTCCTTTGCAAGTGAGTGGAATGCTTCTAACAAGTGCACCCTGTATTGATGGGTCTATCTTTGATGTAATTCCAAACGTGACCACAACCTTTGCTACTTGTCTTTCCTTCTTAAAAAATACAGGGAAAGTAAAATCTGTAGAAAAATCAACTTAAATTGTAAGGATCAGATAGAAGCACAGTGAGTGGCAGAGGGAGCGCAATACAGGTGCTGGGTAAAAAGAAATTAAGAGAAAAATGGTAACAAGTGCCCTCAATATAATAATGTCCAGTGTGGGAAGGGGGCTAGTTAATTTTTTTTTTAAAGTGGTAAAACAAAGAAGGATGTTTGGGAGTTAAAGTTGTTGGAAGAAAATAATTCTAAATGCTAGGAGAAACTGTGATAATAATGCTGAATTCACTGAAAGACTGCTAGGGAATATGTTTGGAAATTATTTATAGGATTTGGGAGTTAATATAGACCAACAAAGAGGTTTTTTAGGTCCTGATTGTTAGAATATTTTCCTTCCAGGGAGAGTATGATTTATTGCTGAGGTGTCTTTGGATGTCAAAAGGTGATGTTTGTACAAAATTTTTCTTGTTGGAAAGATGAAGTAGATACTATGATTGCAAGATGCCTTGAGCTATTTCAGAACATCATCTCACTTTCCCACAGGTGGTTCAAGTGGTGCCGCTGTAGCCCTGAGGATTCTCATTGTTGCTTCTTTCCAAATCTTGTTTCCCATGCTCTTAAAAATCTGGCATTGTGGGAAATGCTCATTAGTAATTGAAGACTGATTAACATTATTTCTGTAGACTATTGCCATCTCTGTAATCATCCTGAATTTTGTGATGTTCTTTATCACATACCCACATTTACTCTCACACTAATGCCTTCAGCATGCAAAGCAGGCAGTGCTGCCTGTTGAGCAAGGGCAACAATCTCCAATGAAGAAGTTTCTATAACATGCATACAGCAGATACTCTGATGTATTTTATCTCTTCAAGATCTTTTTCCTCCTTTTGAAAGCTGTGTGAAATCCATTAATTTGCCAGACCTCTCTAGATTTTTTCACTTGGAAAAATGTGATGTAGAGTGGGGAGGGCACTGTGGTCCCCGTGGCCATGTGCTGCGTGTGGGTTGCTCTCTCTGGTGAGGTGACCCAAAAGACTGCTGCAGCGATGGTTTCTGATGTGGAAGCCTATTCAGTGAAACAGAGAAGTTACCTGCCGTACTGGTGGTCTGCCTGTCATTTGTGCTTCATGACTGCTGTACTTTTCTGGTGTTGTATTAATAGCTTGAGGAGTTTGAAGACACACCACAGCTTTGAGGAGTTTGAAGGCACGCCAGAAAAACTGCCAGGGAATTGTCAACATTTGGTTTTGGTTTTTGTTTCTAAGTTTAATGATAAATTGCTGATGTTGCTGTGTATATAGCCCAGATCAGAAGTCATTGAGAGTGTGGTGGAACGGTAGGGCAGCTCAGGTGCACAGTTTTGTGACTTCCAGGAATCTACTAAGGTATAGAATAACATTATCTTTTCAATAAATGCAAAACATGTAATTAAACAACTAGTGCCTGATGCCTGGGGCTTGTTATTAAGGCAGTTCACAGACTTCCATGACTTTTGGCTAAATTCAGTGAAGCTTGTGCAAAGGCTTAACTTGTATGTGTATCATGTCAAAAGTGCTACAAATACCTGGAAATGAAAAATACTTCCCAGTGCCCTTGTACTTGTTTCTTTGTAAGTAAATCTACCCAAAAAAAAAAAAAAAAAAGGTGACATTGCTGCTTCAATGTTGGGGGAGTAAGAGTAGAAGTAATGAAGTGACAATCTTCTCTATATGTGGGAGATGACGTTTTTTGTTTAAAGTAGCACTTAGTTTATTTTGATAGTAGTTATTACCTGGCATGCTTCTGCTTACATTTTGACTAACTGCTTGCTAGAATAGCTCCTAGAAGTGCCCCACAGAGATGAGCACGCTGGTGTTTTCCAGGCAATGATAGGCTATCAGAGCGTGGCGTTGAGGAGGCCCTGGAGAGCAGCTGAGGCTATGCTTTTGAGCCACGACATCCAAAATCTCTGAAGTGGAAATTAGTGAAAGTGAAGGGTATTATGAACAGTGTTCTGTCTGAATTCATCTGTATCTTCGCTAAGTGGGATTTTCTTCCTGGGGAAGGCTTGCAAATCCTTAGGAATTTGAAGCAGTACATGAGTAGGAAGTAGAAAATACCTGAGAGACTCAAAGATCCTTTGACTGATCTGCTTCTAGCATAATTAGCCAAGTCCCAAGCAGTGATTTTGACTTGCTCCAGAAATGTAGAAGAAACAATATTTTTCATGAGGAAAAAACAGTCTAGGGGCATCTGATTTAAATCTTTGTAGCTCAGCTATAATCCTGTCAGTGACACAAAGCTGTATTCAATTTTGTGGAGTTACATTTATTTAGAATCAACTGGAGGTCTGTCCTTAGTATTTAATCCATTTGTTTGTTACTGTCAAAGGCTTACTTGAGAACTAAGCTGAGGTGGCACTGAGGTGTTGTGGACATCTCTGGAGGATATGCCCGTATGCTATTTGGAAGCAATTTTGCTAAAGAAGTTTCCACATCTCTTTTTTTTTTTTTTTTTTTTTTTTTTGTACTTTCTCTTCTTAAACAAACTGTTTAAGTAACTTTCCTCCCCTCCCTGTTGTAAGGTGTATACCATACTCTGATCAGGCTTGCAGTCTTTTTATATTCAGAATGGCTCAGTTGATTAATGGCTTTTTCAACTTTTTGATGAGCTCAAAAGCAAAAATAACTTTAAAAATTTTGTACACTTGCTTGTAGCTGGGGAAAACATACACCCCAAAAAATCTGTAAGAGAACAAACATGCTGAATAAGTAGACTGTTCCCTATATAGTGCTCTTATCCAAATCTTTCTTCAGGCAACATGACTTTATTACTCTTCTGTTTCTTTTCCTCATGTTGGTTGTTCTGATTCTGTTCTTGCTGGAAGAATTTGCTTCTTTGGTTTTGGTTGGGTTTTTTGGGGGGTTTTTTTAATGTTAGGACACCTATTGGACAATATAGTGAAAACAAAAACCCAACAACAACAAAAAATCCCACACCCCAAACCCAGAAACTAGTCAATTTGGACTCTGGGCAGCTGTTTTAAGCCAATTTTTGGTGTTAATAACATATTTTTTTGTTATGAGCAACTAAAAATTGGTCTCCTCTAATGTACGGGTTTATGAAGCCTGAAGGAATTAAAAAAAAAAATTTGTTTCCTAGCCAGATCATATTTATGGGAAGGTAGATAGGGTGAAAAACGTATTCTAAATCAGTAATTATAACGTAGTTTCCACATTAAAGACTGAGGTGTTTTAAATTGCCTGCCATTAACAATGTCGTTGCATTTCTTTAGATGATGCACAGAACCTTCCAAAAGCTTTTAATTATTGTTTTCTTTGTTTATTTCCAAGTTTCCACACAATCTAGTCAGTGTTTGTGGCATTAATGAGCATCGTGAGAGTTTCTTGTGCAGGATTCTTCAGTTGTTTGTCCACAGTGACTCCAATCCTGAAGTAAATCACGCAGGAGCATCATTTTTCAAAGAAATGATTGCTAAGTAGGTGGATTCTGTACACTGGGAAGGAGCTAAACTTTTGGGCAATAGGATGTTTGGATGTTTTTAGAGAAACTCTTATATTAAATTTGCAGTTGATAAGGTTACAACAGACAAATGGATTATCTTCCCTTGTATGACTTGTAACTGCATTGCATACCTCTTCTACTGCCCAAGCATCAGCACCTGGCAGGCGAAGGTGGGACACCTTCTGATCACTGCTACACCGGTATAAAATTATGTCAGCTCCAGGTGTTTTAAAATTTAAAGCCTTTTCAGTTACTGGTATACTTCAAAGCAGCAGGTTGTCTGGACTACTCACTTTCACTCTACAGTTAGTTTATATTTGAAGATGCTTGAAAGTGAATTTAGAAAACCTGGCACAAGAGTGGCTAGCACAGCTTTTCTCAGGGAATGGGCACAATCCCTTCCCCCACCAGAGTCCAAATGGCCATTCTATGTCCTTTGCATGTCCCATGCAGAACCCTTGTGTGGCTCTTGAATATGGCTTCCTTGTGGCTTTTTGCCATGGGCTTTTGGGATGTATTTGGTAATCTGTAGCAAGTTCATTGCGTAGCATCATGGAGAGGCTGTGAAAGGGATGGGCAGGTCTTCTGGATGGCATCAGGGCCACCCTATAAGTGACAGGTGGGTGGACAGTTTTAATCATGGATGTGAAAGTGCTGCTATTGGCAAGAGCTTCCAGCAATGGATCTGGGAGCTGGCTCTGGTCCAAAGCCAGGACTGCTTAAGTGAGGACAGTCTGGCACTGGGGATCTGTGCGATGCCCTAAAAACATCTTGCATAGCAAAGTGCCACAGGACTGCGATTCCCCCGGTGCTTTGTAGAAGAAAACCCATAAGGAATTACTCAAGCACAAGGACACATGGAACCTGATTTCCATAGGATCCATAAGGCTTTCGTAAGTCTGCCTTTCTTTTACTGCTCTGTTGCTTTCTTGTCCCACTCCCTGTATCCTTACCACACACCTCCCAGGAAAGCCAGGAAATAGGTCAAGAAGCAGAAGAGGGTGAAGCTTAAAGGAAGTCCATTATCTTTGAGTCTCTTATAAAATAAATTTAAAATTGGCCAATGGCTAAAAAAAAATAAGGATGAGAAATAAAGAAATGTTTAATCACTTTATTGTTCTTGGATTATTAACCTAATAAAAGAGCCTACCTTCCAGGCTGTTTAATCATAGAGGGTTTTTTCCAGTGTAATATTATGTATAGATTATAAATCTTACAAGCTTGTGTGGTGCTTTGTTTTCTTTTTGGTAAACGGTAACTGAAAATCGGCAACATAATATATTAAATCTTTAATGAAGCTTTAATTATGTCTATGCATTTCTGTTTGAGTAATATCAACTTGTATAAAAACATTAGGTATACTTCACATACGTTATAGCCTTTCCACAAGACTACTCACATATGGATAAAATAACATTCATCTGGTTTTTATTTTATAAGAAGTTCTTTCTTGGTTGTGGCGTTGGTGAAGGCTTGTGTTTGTTTGGGCTTTTTATGGGTCTTTAAAGAGTTGATGCTATATGAAGTATAGAATTTGGATTCATCTATTTAAAAAGAAATTTTAAATGTTTTGCTTTTTAAAAAGAAAATTTATTTTGTAATTCTGAATACACTGTGACTACTACTTTTTCCTTTTTTTTTACTTCCCTTTTTCCTTCTTGCAGACACTTGAGTTATGATTAATTGAATGAACATTTATGGAGGGACTTTATTAGAAAGCTTATATTGCTTTTCTTATTTTCAGCACTTGTCATTTTGCAGTTGCAGTGATCTTTCATAAAAAGATCATGCAGTTAATAGTAATAGTTTTATTTGCACAAACTGTTTTTTACAAATAAATAAGCTCTTCAGGACAGTGTTTTCTCTTACTTTAGAAGAAATATAGAAATTTGTGATAATCAGACTTTTTCTTTTTTTAAAGTGTTTTCTTTTGACATTTTTCAATAAACATTTGAAATAATTTTGAATCCCTGCCATCAGTAGTGGTTGTGCCATTACTGCTGTACAATGAAAAATAGTGGGTTAGGGAGAGGAAAACTTATCCAGATTTGCTGGACAGTAGGCTGATATTGTGTATATCTGCCATGAAACAGAATTCAAGCCACCAAAAATTAATGTATTAGCATAGCTTAGTGGAAAGAGTTTAGACTTCTTTTTGTATTTTATTTTCTATCTTGGACATTATTATCTGAATTGACAAATGAAAATACAATGGACATTTTTTATTGTCAGCAGTGTGATGATAACTGGTGTGTCTCTTGCCGGCATTTTTATTCACCTCACAACAATAAGCCAGCACAATTTCTCCACAGGTATCCTTTCCCTACAATACCATGCTGTTTTCACTTTGTGTGTCTCATTACTCAGGTAGACAGACTACGAAAGAACTCTGCCATATTGGAAAGTATGCAGTTGCTATGGAGGATAGTTACTTTTTTGGGGTGTGTGGTTTTTGGGTTTTTTTGTCAGGTTTTGTTTTATTGGGAGTTTAATGCAAAACTTCAGATTGAATACTGAGCTTGTCTGGATCTCAGAAGATTTTAATTTCTTTAATTTTCTAGCCCATGTTTTGACCTTCTACTCCATTTCCTGTTATTCTTTCCCAGTCGATAAATTTTCATTCAGAAGTTAATCGCTATTAATTCCACTTAAGCAGGAAACATACAAATGCCAAACAATAGTTCCACTCCATCTTTGCAGGAACAGATAACCATCTGCCTTCGAGTGTATATATGGATATTCTGTTGCTGTGAGTGTTGCAATTCCTGTTTGATTTGAAGAATGACTCGGCGGTTTCTCTGATGCCTCTCGCAGGGGATGCTGTTCAGTATTGTTCGCAGAGGAGGTGGTACTTCATTACATCTCAGAAGTCAGGAAAGCCCTTTGGTGGTATCTCACACTGGCGCTCTCTAAGCACCGGGGTTTTTACTGCTGCAGCGCAGAACCAGGTATGTATGCTATGGTGGGGCTTGCTGCCTGGACCTCAGCTGAGGCATTTTGTCCCTATTTTCTTACATCTTCCATGGGTGAAAACTTGTTGGTTAGTAGCGGAAGAAGGCATTTTTAACCTGCTGCTAGTTATTGTGAGTTAGTGTTTGTTCTGTGAAGTGCTTGCGTACTGAAGTAATGGGAGCTCTGTGTGGTGTTATAGTGCAAGAGTGATTCAGTCTGTGGGCGTTTTAAAACAGGATGCATCACATGCGTCACCTTTAGTGTGGTGCAGAACTACACGGGCCTTGCGTTAGTACCACACGCTGCTGTCAGAGGTTGTGAACTGTGGAACAAGGTTAAGTAGCTTAAGGAGATGCATGTGTTCTTTGTCAGTGCTGAATCAAGAGATTTAGTTTGAAAAGCCGGTTAAAGATGTAAGAAAGAATCTAATCATACCAAGTTACTCTTTTTTCCTTTTTTAAGAGTTTTAAAGATTGATTTTTGTTTTATCAATGTATGATTTTCATAATCTTGCCTACTACATTTTTAATTCTACTTCCTGAGGGAGAATTGTTCAAAGAGTGTGACTGTTCTGATGATTTATTATTTTGGCAATGTTTTTAATTTTTTTTCCTCTGGTAAGCGTGAGGCACAAAGGTATTCTTGTCCTACAAGTCGAGTCAACTTTTTGGGGGTGATTTTTTTTTTTTTTAAATTTAGTATTTTTCTTCTCTTTGTAGAAGGTTTCCTGGTACACTTCTGGTCTAGTTTATTTATTTGTTTCAGTGGTAATGGGAAGTGGCTGGGTAAATTCCATTTCATGCTTCCTGTGACATTCATTGTAAGACATTTTATGCAAACCACAGAGAGGAATCTAGTAACCCACTGTTGAAATGGAAACCTGCATCAAGGTGGATTTTGCAGGATTTTATCGGTAGTACTCAACGTTTTCATTAGGGGTGTGAAAAGCAGAGCAGAGAGGTGGCACTTTGGGGGGACCCACCAGGGTGTTGGAGGGCAGAAAAATCATCGCGATGAGTCTTGGGAGAGGGAGGTGCTTTTCAGCAGGGACCAGAGCACGGTGCACGGTACCGCGGTGAGGGAGCAACTGGGTAAGTAGCAGGTCTGCGGAAACCTCTGTGGGGGTTGTAGCTAATGATAGCATAAGATAGGTTATCAGTGGCGTATTGTTACTGAAAGGCAGTTGCTGTACTGAGAGAACAGGACTAAAGCCTGAGGAGAGGCACGCAGGGTGCCCAGTGAGGGCTCAGGTGATGTATCCTGTTTGGCACGCTGTGCTGGAGAGAGCTGGAGAGAGTTTGAAGGAGAGTACTGGAAGTCTATAGGTGGACAGGCAAGACCGTGAAAAGCGAATCCCCAGTATGAAGTGGGCATTGTTTAGGCCAAAGAGAGGGTCTGTACAGGGCACCGAAAATAGCTGCGGTAAAGAGGCAGCAGGCAGACTGTGCTTGGTTTGGCAGGATTGGGTGTAACTAACCAGCTTCCCCTGAAACAGTAGAGTCAGGTGGTATCTTGGGAAAACTTCACCAAGAATAAGAATATCGAAACACTCCAATCTGACCAAGTAACCATGGATGCTTGGAGGCTTTTGAGAATGGGTTAAGTACACATCAGAAATGTCATCAGTGTCACTGGTGCTGACTTCAGGGACAGGGACTTTGATATCATCGTGTCAGACGGCACCTCAAGATATGTCTCAGTGATTGCAGAGGTTTTGGTATGCTGTCACACAGCTGTGCAGTTTGATTGTTTTTGTAGATGCAGGGGTAAAATCAATCCACTACCCCCCCTGGAGGGGGTTTAAACATGCTCCCTCCCCACCCCCACCCCCCACCTCAGCTTGCTATTATAAAGTAGAGAAATTTGCACAAGCCTCCATTTTCCTTTTTTTTTCTCCCAGCAATACCCTTGCTGGTTAGTTACAGCCAAATTTGGAAGAAGAATAGAGATCTCAAAAATAAAGCAAGCCATTCATTTTTGATGAAACTGATGATCAGACAATGGGAAGATTCATTGACTTTCTTCTCTGAGAAGATGATAAACTGAACACACATATATACAAATTTGACAGTCACCAGTTGACTAGACAGTTGTGTGTCTTGGACAACCATTGCTTGTGTAGCTCTGGACGCAGTGTAGATTGTCCTATTTCTTGTCTGATCAGGATTTCTTCAGGTGTTAGAATTAACTTTCTTATAGTAGTAATAGGAGGTGGTTTAGAAAACAAAGAATAGAAAGCCATAGGGATTTGAGCTTCTTTTGAGTTGTCTGAGCAACATAATTGTTTTAATTATGAAGCAGTAATCCCAAGTGTTCAAGGAAAGAGTACATCCATCACAATTCTCATATATATAATTTTATGGCTACCTTTATAGGTCTTGACTCCATTATTTTTTTCCTTTGTATTGATTATATTTCATATGTGATCTGTAGCAGGCAAGATAAGAACCATGTATGTGTTTGAGAGAATATCAATGGCTTTGTCAAAATTGTAACCCGTGATTTCCAATATATAATTTAGATGCTGAGCTGAAATCTTATGACGTATACCCAGGAGGCATCTGACAACAGAGTCAGTTTACAGTTCATGGTTTTGAGTGAGGGCTGTAAACCCAATATAATAGCTGCTTGTTTACTAGTGTTTTAATGTGTATTCTATATTGAATGCTAGCTGTCTTGCATGTCGGTTAGAAATTGTAATGCATCTGAGCATCCTCTTTACACAGTGTGGTGGGTTGACCCTGGTTGAGGGCCAGGTGCCCACCAGAGCCGCTCTATCACTGCCCTCATTCACTAGACAGGGGAGAAAAGGTATAATGGAAATCTTGTGGGTCGAGATAAGGACAGGGAGAGATCATTCACTAATTATCATCACGAGCAAAACAGACTGAACTTAGAGAGGGAATTCATCTAATTTATTACTAAGCAAAACAGAGTAGAGAAATGAGAAATAAAATCAAATCTTAAAACACCTCCCCCCACCCCTCCCATCTTCCCGGGCTCAACTTCACTCCCGGCTTCAACCTCCGCCCCCCTCAGCGGCACAGGGGGACGGGGAATGGGGGTTACGGTCAGTTCATCACACGGTGTTTCTGCCGCCTCTTTGTCCTCAGGGGGAGGACTCCTCTCATCGTTCCCCTGCTCCAGCGTGGGGTCCCTCTCACGGGAGACAGTCCTTCACAACCTTCTCCAACGTGAGTCTCTCCCACGGGTTGCAGACCTTCAGGAGCAAACTGCTCCAGGTCCCCCACGGGGTCACAAGTCCTGCCAGCAAACCTGCTCTGGCGTGGGCTCCTCTCTCCACGGATCCACAGGTCCTGCCAGAAGCTTGCTCCAGCGCGGGCTTCCCACGGGGCCACAGCCTCCTTCGGGTGCCTCCACCTGCTCCGGCGTGGGGTCCTCCACGGGCTGCAGGTGGGATCTCTACACCCCCTCATCTTTCCTCCATGGGCTGCAGGGGGACAGCCTGCTTCACCATGGTCTTCACCACGGGCTGCAGGGGAATCTTGCTCCGGCGCCTGGAGCACCTCCTCCCCCTCCTTCTGCACTGACCTTGGTGTCTGCAGATGTTCTTACATCTTCTCACTCCTCTCTCTGGCTGCAAAAGCTCTCTCTAACTGTTTTTTTCTCTTTCTTAAATATGTTATCACAGAGGCGCTGATTGGCTTGGCCTTGGCCAGCGGCGGGTCTCTCTTGGAGCCGGCTGGCATTGGCTCTATCAGACACAGTGGAAGCTTCTAGCAGCTTCTCACAGAAGCCACCCCTGTAGCCCCCCCTGCTACCAAAACCTTGCCACGCAAAACCAACACACACAGGTAATCTGTGGGTGGAATGGAAGGAGTCTGGCTTTCTTGCTTTTCAAGTAGATGTGAAATCTCAGAAAGCTCAGATCAGCTGAGCCTCTCTCTGTCAGAATCTGAAGGCTCTACACTTGTCTATACATGTGAAGTATTTTCACCTGACACAGATCCTGTGTGGTTGGTAGTCTGACAAGAAGCTTTGATTTATGGTAGAGCATGGATTGGGTTAGGACACATGAGCTGTGGTTATGGCTTGTTTCCTGCCTGTTTCCTTGTTTGCTTTGAATGCAAGTTCTGTGATGCAACTTAAAAGGAGAGTAGATGTTTGCAAACTAATGATGTCAAAGCCACAACATCAGCCTGGAGAAGTCAGTTCTGCAGGCTGATGTTGCTGTTGCTCAGTTTTCTTGGGTGTTGTCTCTAAAACCAGCTCTACTCTCTCTTTTTTTCATACTGAATGATTCTACCTTAGGGAGAATGTCCAAGGTAATTCCCAGAGGAAATGAAGAAATTTGAAGGAGATTGATTTGGTGCGAAGTACTGTCATATCTCTGAGTAATTGAGAATAGCAGTATAATTTGGTTCATGTCACAAATAGAACAATATGCCTGAGAGAACACAAATGGAAATTGCTTATGCAGGAAGGGAGAGTGAACGGCGATATGTTGGCTACTATTTTGCAGATACAATCCACAAATCCATTCTGCTCAGGTTCTCGTGCTGTGCCTGCCTCTGTAGTATTACAGAAAGCCTCAGTATAAATGAATGGGTAACTTAATTAGCTTATCTCAGCATTTCTGTATGTTGAATTTCAATCCAAACTGTACCATGGCACATCTTGCTGTCTGGTGTGGTATAAAGTTTCTAGAGCTTTCAGAGGGAACGGTGTAGTTAAATTTATGAAAGTGTTTCAAATTGGAATTAAATTTCTTTGACAGTACAAAAGCAAAACAATAATATGTCAAATCAAAACAAAGTAAACAAGTGCTAAAAATGAGCAATCAGGAATTATTCTGCTTCAAATACAACTGTTTTCCATCTTTTTTCTTTTTTTTCTTGGTTTTTTTTTTTTTAGTTTTAGGTGGTTAGTGACTACACGGAAGTCATCTATACTGTCTGTGTTCAAGAAATCAAATTTTAATCTGGAAGGATTTGCATGGCTGTTCTGTCATCTTTGAAAGGTTAGGCACATCGGGAAGGGTCCCCCTCAACTTGAGAAAGGCAAACATTGCACCCATCTTCAAAAGAAAATGTCAGTCATGAAAACTACAATCTGATTAGCCTCACTTCTATCTCTGGAAAAATGTTGGAGGGAGTCCTTTTGGAACACATTTCTGGGCACATGAGGGAGGAGTCAGTCATCAGGAGCAGTCAGCAGGGATTGACCGTGGGTAGATCATGCCTGACCCACCTGGTTGTTTTCTGTGATAAAATGACCAGGTTTGCAAACAATAGTAGAGCAGTGGATGTTACTTACCTTGACTCTAGCAAGGTTTTGACCCTGTCTTCTAAAATACTCTTGTATCCAGCTGGGACACTACAGTCTGGGAGGGAGGACAACCAGATTGGTAAAAAACTGGATGGTTGGGCTCAGAGGTCATGGTTAATGGATCATGTGCTGTCTAGAGGCCAATATCAAGAGGGGTATCAGAGAGCTGTGTCCTGGGACCTGTGCTGTTCAGCATCTCTCTCACTGACCCAGAAGAGAGTACAAAAGGCACTCTATAAATTTTAGCAAATGACACCATACTGTTGGAGCGCAGAGCTGCTGTTCAGAGGAACTGAACAACAAAGGCCTGATGAAATTTTAAAAGGACAAAGGCTGAGCCCTGCTCCAGGGGTGGCAGAGCCCCTGGCAGTGACACAGGATTGGACAAAAGGAGGCGGAGAGCAGCTCTGCAGAGGCCATGAACTACCCAGTGCCAGTGTGGTGGGTTTGACCTTGGCTGGCTGCCCACCCAGCTGCTCTCATATTCCCCCTCCTCAGCAGAACAGGGAGAGAAAATAAGATGAAAAAGCTCACGGGCTGAGATAAAGAATAGGAAAATCACTTACCGATTACTATCATGGGTAAAACAGACTTGACTTCAGGAAAATTAATTTAATTTTTTACCAATTTAAAATAGAGTGGGATGGTGAGAAACAAGGACAAAATGAAACCACTTTTCCCCTACCCCCTTCTTCCTAAGCTCAACTTCACTCCTTCATTCATGACTCCTCTACCTTCTCCCCGCCCTATGCAGTGCAGGGGGATGGGGAATGGGTGTTTGCGGTTAGTCGTGGGGTCCCTTCCATGGGATACAGTCCTTCATGAATTGCTCTGTTACATGGCATGGAGCAGCCCCAGGTCTCTTCTCACAGAGGCCAGCCCTGCAACCCCCCTGCTACCAAAACCTTGCCACATAAACCCAGTACAGTCAGTCATGGCCACTTCTAGCCGGGTCTAAAACCCATGAAAACAACCTTTTGTGCACCAAAACCTGAGCCAGTCGGGAAAGCACATGGCATTGCTGCTCAGACTTACTTAAGAGAGTGGCTGCTGGAAGGGAGACGAAACAAAGGAAACGTGGCTGGAGGTGCACTGTTGGAAGGAGATGACCCACACTTGTCCAACATCACTCCCAAGGGACTGCAGCTCCCAAGCATCCCAGACTGGGGAGTCCCAAGAGATCACAGGTCTCGGAGGACCCACACCAGGGCAGGGGCACCCCTGACAGACTGCAGCCCGTGGAGGAAATGAGTTAGAAGCAAGTAGCAGCGGAGGAAGGCGAGTAGGAAGCAAGAAGCAGCAGAAGGAAACCAGACAACACTGGCCCCAGCCTCCTGCGTTGCCTGTTGCTTGATCATAGGCATTGGGAGGGACTAAGTGTAAGATGGTGAAAACAAGAGAAGTTCAGACCGGGAAGGGGGAAGAAAAGGTGTTGGACTGAAGCCTGCAGAAGAGAGAGGAAAAGTACTTCCCTAAGTGTTTAACTGTTTGCTTTTTTCTCAATACCCAAATCAATAATCACAAATTCATGTTAATTGGCGTAGGTGAAATGAAATAAAATTCCCTGAGTCAAGATTGTTTTGCAAGCGATGGTGCCATAGCTGATGTGTGCTGCAACTACTGAAAAGCCAATGATACACCTTTTATTAGTGGAGAACTGTGTTGCACATTGTGAAAATGTTGATCATCTAAATGCCAGTCAGTTAAGTGTAAGCTATATACAACTACACTGTGTTACTGTAGCATTTTTGCAAAAAACTAACAAAACTGCACTGATTTAAAAAGGTCCACAAGAATAGTTCTACAGTGTTAGTACAGTTCGTTGTCCAAGTGTCCTGTTTCTAGCCATGGATGCTTTGGAAAAAAAGTTAAAACCAGGGAAAGTGTCTTGTGATGCTTTCTCAACCTCACAGCATTTCAAGAACTTCCTCATTCAGAAGTACAGAGTTCTCTTTTCAAAACAGAGAGGGAAACTTATCTAGAAATACCATGCTACAGCAATTTGGTGTGTTTTCACCAGTGTCTGATGTCTCAGATAATCCCTTACATAAAATTTTGTGTTTTAAGAAAAGCTAGGGTTGCAGGGTTTTTTGTTGCTTCCACTAGAACTCCGATTTGAAAGCCACTGCAGAATGAACTTGTTATCTCCTGTCTAGATTTTATTTTTGCCTCTTTGTCCTTTTAACAACATTATCCTTCAGTTTACAAATGTTGGGGGTTTTTACTTCCAAATTCTCAGATTTTTATTTTGTTAAGATGTTCAGCTCTTCTAGACTCTTCTTGAACTAGGAAGCTTGTCCTAATTATATCCTTGTGCATTGCCTCTGTGCCTGTTTGTTGTTTCTGACTGAGATTCCAGCTGAGGTCTGAATGAGGTCTTGTGGTTCAGTTGTGAGTTTGCTTGATTTACTTCTTGAATTCTGATCTCAGTTCCAAACAGAACTCCAAATGGAAGCAATCCTGGGCTCCACAGACCAAGAGAGCCCTCTGTATTGAATATATGTAACTATTTCCCTCTGGCTAATACGTGAGGGAATGTATTTACTGCCCTCTTGGTCCATGAAGATGTGTTTACAGCATTTAAAACGGATACCTAGTTTTTGAGCAGTAAATCAATCTTAAGATGCACTAGTCTAGAGGGCATTAGAAGAATTTTAAAATATGCAAAAAACAAGCAGTCTAAATGATGAAATCAATGCAAGTAGATATTTGATTCCTCTAAATTGTATCTTTACCTTGATTATCCCGGCCTTATAGGTCCTTACAGGTTTTGATACTTCATTATGTTTACTTTTTTGCAAATTATGTACTCCTCTTTGTGCCTAGTAACCTTTATCTGAAATTTAAATTTGGATCCTTTGGGGTTTTTGTTGGATGCTGAACTTGTACATAAAATATAGAACAGAATGGCAAAACAACACTTGCATTCAGAAAAACAGTCCTCAATGTATTTCTAAAGTTAGAGCCAAGGAGGAGAAAGCAAGAAACTTTGACAACACTTTTCACAATGCTGTATTTAAGCTGCTTCACATTAAAAATATTTCAGACTAAATCCCTGCTGTTAAAGTACCTTTTCAGTCTTCCCGGGACACCTCTGAAAAGTATGTTGTGAAGACATGCTTAAAATAAGCTGGAAAAAAACAGAATTTGGTTTTGCCAATGTGTTTGTATTTGCCTCACGTAGAGCTAGATGCCACAGGGTAAGATTCGTACCTTGTTGGACTCTTGAATCAAAGGGAAGACTACAAGAACAGATCGTTCTGTGCATACATGGAGATTTGCTTGTTTGTGGCATGGGCTGTGGGGTCCACTTGCATGATTGATGTCATTGGGGCTGGAGTTTGCAGACTGAGGTTATTTTGTCACTCAGCTGCATTTAAGAAACATGAAATGGATAGGCTTCACTTTCTAAGTTTTTTCCATATGGCACGGTTGTCTAGACACTGCATTCATTCAGCCTGCTAGTGTGCCTGCAACTTTTGATCCTAAATAATTAAAATTTAAGTTGTTTTCCATACCTCCATGTGCATTCAGCTCTGGGGCTGTCTGCTGAGAAAGCTGACACGTGGATGACAACCTGTTGTTTGTACCTTGAAGAGTCGTATGCCATCACTGGGGACTGCCCACAAGTTTGCCTTGTGAAATTGTAGTCTGTGTTTCAGGAAGCCAACTGGTATGCTGCTCACTATGGTTCCACCAAAGTCCAGTCCCTTGGGATTATGTAGTTAACTGAGAAGCTGGTACTCATACCTCACACGGAGCATGGGGAACAAACAAGAGGAGCTGGAGACGTGTGTGCCTGCAAGGCTATGACCTTATTGGCATTACAGAGATGTGGTGGGACAGCTCCTATGACTGGAGTGTTGGGGTGGTAGGGTACAGGCTCTTTAGAAAGGACAGGCAGGGCAGGCGAGGAGGGGGTGTCGCCCTCTATGTCAATGACCAGCTGGAGTGCATGGAGCTCCATCTGGGGACAGAGGAGGAGCCCACCGAGAGCCTATGGGTCAGGATTAAAGGGAGGGCTGGGGCAGGGGACATCAGAGTGGGGGTCTGCTACTGGTCACCTCACCAGGGAGACTGAACAGATGAAGCTCTCTATAGGCAGAGAGGAGTAGCCTCACGCTTACAAGCCCTGGTCCTTACGGGAGACTTCAACCACCCTGACATCTGTTGGAGGGACAACGCAGGTGAGTGCAAGCAATCCAGGAAGTTCCTGGAGTGTGTCGATGACAACTTTCTCCTCCAAGTGATAGAGGAGCCCACGGGGAGAGGTGCCATGCTGGACCTTATTCTCACCAATAAGGAGGGCCTGGTAGGGGATGTCAAGCTCAAGGGCAGCCTTGGCTGCAGTGACCACGAAATGGTGGAATTCAGGATCCTCAGGGCAGCGAGGAGGGCATGCAGCAAGCTCACTACCCTGGACTTCAGCAGAGCAGACTTTGGCCTCTTCAGGGATCTGCTTGGTAGAATACCGTGGGACAAAGCCCTGGAAGGAAGAGGGGCTCAAGACAGCTGGCTAATATTCAAGGGTCACCTCCTCCAAGCTCAGGAGTGATGCATCCCAACAAAGAGGAAGTCGAGCAAAAACACCAAGAGGCCCCCGTGGATGAACAAGGAGCAAAGTCAAACAACAAAAGGAAGCCTACAGAGGGTGGAAGCAAGGGCAGGTAGCCTGGGAGGAATACAGAGAAACTGTCCGAGCAGCCAGGGATCAGGTTAGGAAAGCCAAAGCCCTGATAGAAATTAGTCTGGCCAGGGATGTCAAGGACAACAAGAAAAGCTTCTATAGGTATGTCAGTGAGAAAAGGAGGACAAGGGAAAATGTGGGTCCCCTCCAGAATGAAATGGGTGACCTGGTTATCCAGGTTATGGAGAAGGCTGAGGTACTCAATGACCTCTTTGCCTCAGTCTTCACTGGCAAATGCTTGAGCCACACTGCCCAGGTCGCAGAAGGCAGGGACTGGGAGAAGGCAGAACTGCCCACTGTGGGAGAAGATCAGGTTTGAGACCATCTCATGAACCTGAAGGTGCACAGGTCCATGGGACCTGATGAGTTGCATCCGCGGGTCTTGAGGGAGCTGGCGGATGAAGTGGCCAGGCCACTCTCTATCATATTTGAGAAGTCCTGGCAGTCTGGCGAAGTTCCAGCCAACTGGAAGAGGGGGGAACGTAACCGCCATTTTTAAGAAGGGTAAAAAGGAAGACCCAGGGAACTACAGGCCGGTCAGTCTCACCTCTGTGCCTGGCAAGATTATGGAGCAGACCCTCCTGGAGACTATGCTCAGGCACATGGAAAACAACGAGGTGATTGGTGACAGCCAACACGGCTTCACTAAGGGCAAATCATGCCTGACAACCTTGGTGGCCTTCTATGATGGAGTTACAGCGTTGGTGGATAAGGGAAGGGCAACTGACGTCATCTACCTGGACTCGTGCAAGGCATTTGACACTGTCCCGCATGACATCCTTGTCTCTAAATTGGAGAGACATGGATTTGATGGATGGACCACTTGGTGGATAAGGAATTGGCTGGATGGTCACAGTCTAAGAGTTGTGGTCAACGGCTCAATGTCCAAGTGGAGAACAGTGACGAGTGGTGTTCCTCAGGGGTCGGTACTGGGACCGGCACTGTTCAACATCTTTGTCGGCGACATGGACAGTGGGATCAAGTGCATCCTCAGCAAGTTTGCCGACAACACCAAGCTGTGTGGTGTGGTCGACACGCTGGAGGGAAGGGATGGCATCCAGAGGGACCTTGACAGGCTGGAGAGGTGGGCCCATGCGAACCACATGAAGTTCAACAAGGCCAAGTGCAAGGTCCTGCACGTGGGTCGGAGCAATCCCAAGCACGACTATAGGCTGGGCAAGGAATGGACTGAAAGCAGCCCTGAGGAGAAGGACTTGGGAGTATTGATTGATGAGAAGCTCCACATGAGCCGGCAGTGTGTGCTTGCAGCCCTGAAAGCCAACCGTGTCCTTGGCTTGCATCACAAGAGGTGTGACCAGCAGGTTGAGGGAGGTGATCCTGCCCCTCTACTCCGCTCTTGTGAGACCCCACCTGGAGTACTGCATCCAGCTCTGGGGGCCCCAGTGCAGGAGAGGCACGGAGCGGTTGGGGCAAGATCAGAGGAGGGCCACGAAGCTGATCGGAGGGCTGGAGCACCTCTCCTATGAGGACAGGCTGAGAGAGTTGGGATTGTTCAACCTGGAGAAAAGGTGGCTCCGAGGAGATCTAACTGCGGCTTACCAGTACCTGAAGGGGCCTATGGGAAAGCTGGTGAGGGACTGTTTATCAGGGAGTGTAGTGACAGGACAAGGGGTAATGGGTTAAAACTGAAAGATATTTAGATTTAGATTAGATGTTAGAAAGAAATTCTTTACTGTTAGAGTGGTGAGGCACTGGAACAGGTTGCCCAGAGAAGCTGTGGATGCCCCATCCCTGGAAGTGTTCAAGGCCAAGTTGGATGAGGCTTTGGGCAACATGGTCTAGTGGAGGGTGTCCCTGTCCATAGCAGGGGGGTTGGAACTAGCTGATCTTTAAGGTCCCTTCCAACCCAAACCATTCTGTGATTCTATAAAAATCTGATCCTTTTTTCCAGGAACAAACTGTCTTAAGTTTGCCTCCCCCGCTGTCCATGGAATTAGAGAATAAATTGCTTAAAGCAGGTGACGTTAATCCCTGATAAAATTCAACAAAGTTGAATTGGGCCATTATTTTGAGGCCAGTGTCTGTGAGATTATAGGTTTTTAAATCCTATGTCTTTACAATCTACAAAAAAAGATTATATAGTTTTCAAGTGGCATTGTTAGTGCAAAACTTAGGTTTGGAAGGTTTTTCAGCCTTTACTCTTTGTTATCCTACTCTGCTGAGTTGAGTGGGCTTAACAAAATGCCATTATTGAATTCTGCCAGAAAGATTTGCTTTTTTCATGTCATTTTTTTCAAGCAATTTTTTAAAGGAAAAAGAACTGGGACTTTAAATATTTTGTAGCAGGTGACAAAGCCTGCAGCCACTTTTAGAGCTCTCATTGAAGCCACTGGCAGTTTTTCTTGCAAAGTACTTTCAAGATTAGATAGGCAGCATACGTGGATTACGGGGATCAGCCTGTGTCTTGGCCTGTGAGCCTTCCAAAGAGAATCTGGGTCTGCCCTGCGGTGGGAGTGGAACTGCCATGCTGTGAAACTGCTGAATTGCTTTCTGCCCTTAGAAGTGTTTCCCGTAATATGTAGAGACATTTACCAGGAATCTGAGCTCTTCCTGCCCATTCGCTTCAGCGAGGCTACAGCAGATGGGATTGCCCAAGCAGTCCTACACCATATAAATTGAGAAATTCTGTGCTTTTGCTGAAAAATTTAGCATAAATTTCAAACAAAAAGCTGTTCCACTGCAGCTTGCTGCCAGCTGTTTAATACTTGGAGGACCTTATGATCTTGCATCACGAAATGGAACTCAACTCACTCTATTTGTGACACCTCTTTACTATCTTATAAGCATACCTGATTTCAAGTGCTGTCCAGTTCCATTTAAAGAAAATAAAATAATCCTATTCCTAACCTCCTGCGTTTCTGTCAGCATGTACAGAGAATTTGGTGATACATTTTACAGTTAAATTCACAGTCCCTATTTATAGATATTTAAATCTGTCAGCTGCAGTATGCCTGATTTAACTTGTAGTGAAAAAATCACATCACATATAATTAATGTGCTTAGGATATGTTTGATTTAATTACTGCTGTTGCATGTGCTTATGTACCAAGTAGGCATTTCTCATGAATTCTCCCAGATTATTATCTTCAGGAGATTTGTTACAGAATGACATTGTTTCTTTATTTATAAACTGAGTGTTTTAAGTAGACTGGCCTTGTTTTAAGTTTTATTTTTGTCACTGCTACAAAAATAAAACAGATGAAGGAAATAGGGTGTAACTGTTCCCTATGCTTATAGAAATTCTATCTTAAAAAATTTGTTTCTCTTCCTCTTCCCGACTGTATTTCATGTTGCCAGTGCTGTGTCATTTTAGGACTCCTCTCTGATGCAAAAAACTTCCAGAATTCACTACAAATAAGCACTGATTAATTTTTACTGCAGTCTAAGTAACCTGATAAAATTTTGTTTCATGCTCTCTCCTTGTTATAGATAGGGAAACTGAAGGAGAGATTTTATGTGTATGCCCACTGTCAGGAAGGGATTAGATGGAAATCAAGAATTTTTGACTGCTAGCTATGTTCTTGGAGCATCCCTTTCTGTCTCAGTACAAAAATAATGAAAATATTACAAACTTGAAGCAGTGGCACAAGGTTTATCATAGAAATTGCTTGAGCATTGCAGCTACCTATTTCTTTATTAGTCTTAATGGAGAAAACTGGATTCTTCAAAAACACTTTTCTAGTGGCAATTGGTAGAAATACTCCATATTTGTTAATACTTTATTTAATGATTTTTTAACCGATAATAATGTAAACCAAACTGATTTTGATTTAGCTTGGTAGGAGTGCAGTGCCTTGCTTGCATGTTGGGTTTATAGAGCAGGTATAGTCTTGTCTGTATTTGGTTTAATACTACACTGTTAGAGGAAAACAGATCATGCTGTATCTGCCAGGCTGAGGGAGGTGAGGCAGCTGCTGCTCCATGGCCCCACGTCCATCCAGTAGCAAGGCTGAGCCTGTGTTCCCAGTACACATGCAGCACACGTGAACATCACACCTACACCTAGACACAGAGCTGGATCAGACACAAGCACAGACAGCACCAGGGGCCTCATCCTGCTCCTCTCTTGCAGGGAACGACTGGGTTGTCTATTGAGTCCCATATATGTTGGGCCCAACACTGTTTAATATCTTCTTAAGTGATCTGGGTGATGGGTTCAAGTGCACCCTGATGAATTTTGCTGCTGATACCAAACTGAGTGGGGAAGTAGACACTTTGGAAGGGACAGCTGCCCTGCAGGAAGACCTGGATAGTCTGGAAGAGTGGATTAACAAGAACCTTATGAAGTTCAGCAAGGACAAGTGTAAGGTCTTCACCTTGGGAAAATATAATTCTGGATCCATCTGGCTGGGGAGCAGCTCTGTGGAAATGGATCTGGGGGTTCTGGTGGACAACAAGCTCAACATGAGTGAACAGCGTGCTGCTGCGGCAAAGAAAGCCAACAGAGTGCTGGGTTGCACCAGCAGAGATAAAGAAGTCATTCCACTGAGTGCTTGTCAGGCCACACCTGGAATACTGCGTTCCGTTTTGGTCCCCGCTATAGAAAAAAGATATGGACAGGCTGGAAAGTGTCCAGAGAAGGGCCACTATGATGATCAAAGGTCTGGGAAGCCTGCCATACAAGGAAGGGCTGAGAGAACTGGGTTTGTATAGCCTTGAGAAAAGAAGTCTTAGGGGAGACCTCATCGGCATGTTTGAGTACTTAAAGGGTGGCTACAAAGAGGATGGAGACTCCCTTTTTACCAGGAGTCACATGGAAAAGACTAAGGGTAATGGGTGCGAGTTACTCCTTGGGGAGATTCCAATGGAACACAAGAGGAAAATTTTTCACAATGAGAACAATCAGCCATTGCAATAATATCCCCACGGAAATGATGGATACCCCAACATTGGACACTTTAAGATTCAGCTAGATGGGGTGCTGGGCTATCTTGTCTAGACCACGCTTTTGTCTAGATGGAGTTTTTGGCAAGAAAGGTTGGACCAGATGATCCTTGAGGTCCCTTCCAACCTGGTAGGGTTGCACCTAGACCCCCATACACACATGCACATCAAGTAGACAGTCCCTCACACAGGAACAAGTTAGAAAGGCATTTAATAAGAAAATAGGACAGGCTGTGCTGGTCAGGCACAGGCTATGGCCAGACAAGCATACTGACCAGCCCCCTATTCATATACAACCAGACCTTTTTACCCCTTCTCTGTCTTCCCACACTTGTTCCTCACCAAATCACCTAAATCCATCCCTTTTCCTGTCTTTGGTTCCTCCCCTAAACTTCCTGTAATGAGTCCTGTGCAATCCCCGTAATGTGTCCCATACCCCTGGACAGCAGCCCCACTTAGTCTGAAAGGTGATCCAGAGGGCTGCTCCCAGTGACTCATCTTGGTGGGTTTCACACCTGGACACGGGGGCTGATGGTCTCCTGGGTCAGCTCTGGGAGGGGCCCAGACAGGGTGTTCCTTCTTCTGGAGTCTGTGGGTTGGGTTCCCATCTGCAATTGTGTGCCCCTGTGCTCCTCTGGGCTGGTGGAGATGGGTCTTGGGTGGACTGATGGTTCCTGGGATGGGCCTGGGGGCAGCTGGGGCAGCCTATTACTTGAGCTTCACCCCTGCCATTGTCTCTGTGCTGCTTCATAGGTGAGATTTTATAACCTCACTCATGCATCCCATAAGAACATCAGAAATAATTGCTATGTAGATACAGATACATTTCTGTTCCTGCCAAGGTTTGACACTCCTCCCTTTAGACTGGGGACTTGAGACTTAGCTGATGTGAACTGTTAAGATGTTTTTTGATTAATGAATGCTCCTAAGAGGAAATAGGTAGAGCAGCAAAATAGTATATGCAAAATAATCTATATGCAATCAAATGTATCAATTTACAATTTTATAATGATACACAATGCAGATTCTAAGGAATCATGTATGTGATTACTACTAAATTACAGTTTTCTAAGTACTGAGGCGTAAATCTATTTCCTGCCCCCTTCCCCCCCGCCCAAATAGAGAGTCCAGCAGGGGATTTCCTCCAATCTCTTTGTGGACTTGAACCTGCATGTCAGCATTACTACCATCTGTAGGTGTCCACACATGTACCATTAGAAGAAATTTTCCTTTTTTTCTCAACTAGATTTGGCATTTTATCCTCTATTTAGTATTTTATTCTACATTTTTTCTGAGTTTGTGTCCAGCTTTTCATTAGCCTTGAACCTCCTCGTCTCTGCCAAAACTCCTCCCTAGTAAACAGCCCTCTCATAATTACTTTTTTGACATCAGTCCCAGTTTTGCTACATTCATACCCAAATTTCAGGCATTGTAAGCCTTATCAACAGGATTGCCTCAGTATGGGTGGCTTGGCAGCCCAAAATTCGCCTATCGTTACCATCTCAGATTTTTTGGATTTGGTTTACATTTTTCAGTTACTAGGTATAATTATTCTATTTTAGTCCTAGATCTCTACCTGGATCTAATTCATCAGGTTCTTACCATGTGCTGGAGCATGTGCCAGAGCAGCAGCGCAACTTGTTTTTCACACTTCTGCCATGGGCTGCCGTGGTTCCTTACTTAGGGCCTTATTACCTTATGCTCCAGTTTGACTTCCTACTCACAATTTCTCCCTTACATACAATCTTTTTCTCCTTTACATACAATCATTTCTTACTGAAGTCTTTCTGTTTAATTTACTTGGAAATAAATGAGTATCTCGGTGAAAGATGTAGAGCTGAATCACTTGATTTTCTTGCTTTAAGGAAGCCTATAAAAGTTTTAATAAGCAAGAAAAGCTTACTGCTGTGAAATCTACATATCAGTAATGTGGAAGTATAGGGTCAGAAGGTTTTTCTAGACATGAATCTAATTGATTCCTCTGTATATAGGTATGATGAATCACTTAAATAATTCTTGATTAGATATTTTTCTAATATTTTCTTAGGTCTCCAGATAAGGAGACAAGAGATTCTACAGCCTCCAAAGTAATCAGTTTTAAAACTTCATTATCCTTAAAGATACAATTGTATGTTTGTTTTGTTTGTTTGCTTTTGGGGTTTTTTGTGTGTTTTTTTGTTTTGTTTTGTCTCCTAAAATCTGATCTCAGTATTTTTCGTTGTCTTTTTAGGCTGATTTTTTTTTCCCCCCAGGGGACTAAACAAACTAATTTCCTTCATATTTTTTTTCTCGGAGACCTTGTATTCTAAGCATCTTGTAATTAATTATTTGTTCTTCTCTGGTGCCTCTCCTAAGTCCATTATTTTTACCCTGTCACATTCAGAATCCTGCTGTTCTTACAATGCTAAACTTCATTGGTTTGTGATTGTGGCACAATTATCTATCACATCTTGATTTTCAACACGAATTTCTTCATATTTAGTCAGAATAAAATGTCCTTTCCTGGTAACTTTCTCAACTTTTCTTAAGCTGCAAAGATCCTTGCATACTTCTAGTAACTGTGTTGTATCACTTTCTCACCCAGTGCCTGAGTTAATGAATTCTTGTATTTTACCATCATAGGCTGTATTTTGGGTAGTTGAGATAACTGGTTAAGAAAAAATGTCTGTATTTGCTTCAAAATTTGAGAATCTGTTTCACCTATAATATTGCCTTTGTTGTTTTCTTTCCTGCTTTTCATCTTAACTTCAGTCCACTCTTTTTTCTTTTCTTGAATTTCAGAATAAATGCACTATTCCTGAAGTACAATATACAATCTTATTGCTCTTTTCTCTTTGCCATGGTTGTCCTTCCTGAAGAAGCTGTCACCTTCTATGTTACTATTCGAATTGAGTTTAGTTGCATCATAGAGTTTAATGGTGCTGGATAGGACATACTGCAGAACTTCTCTGTTTGGTATTTCAGGCATTTGTGTGGACATCGTTGTTGTTTAAGGAACTGTCTTTTGACATTCTGTCTTTGTTTCTTCCATAATCCTATTGCAATTTCCATCTGCTTCCTAGAGTCTAGTTCTAAGATAAATTTACTCTTGTCTTAATCTGTAAGGGCTTTTCCCATTAGTTCCTGCAAAAACAAGTGTAATGCTTTTTTGCTCTTGCTGAGCTAGTATTCTGAACAGCGCCTCCATCTCTGCGGTTTTGGGCCATCTTTCATTTGCAAAACAGGTGCTCTCAGTCAAGAACATTAAAACCTTTCTGCAGATGCTGTTTGTGCAGCCATGTGTTCATTTCCAATTATGCATCTGCCCCTACTTAGGTCTTTACACCTGACTAGGGGATTGAAGAGGGAGCCACCTGTGTCTCTGACTACATCAGCAGTCTCCTAGAATCTAAATATTTCTGATCTGCTACAACCATATCTGACAATGTCATTAGTACTAGGTGACTAGGTAGCATGGGGCAGGAGCATCCCCAAAGGGGACAGTGGAAAGGTAATTAAACACTTTGAAGCAAACAGTCTTTTAATATTATGGAGCAAAATGCTACAGGTTTGTTTGGAAGTCAGCTCTCTCTTAAAGTCATGCAGTATTTAAGCTTCCTAAATCACTTTTGAAAGTGAGTCTTGGGCAGTAGCGTTCACATGGGTGCTTCTGAATGTGTCTGTGGTCTTCAGCCATGTTTCAGGCCATGACTGCAGAGGAAATTCCGTTACCTTTATGTTCTCAGTCTGTGCTCCACAGATTAATTGGGTGGTTGCTGAGCTTGCTTTTTTTGTCCACCTGCTTGAATTGCAGAGACCTGACACATTTCTGCAATAAGATATTTGCAGACAGAATCATATCCAGGGATCTGTCAGTCTGTTTGGTGCAAGAGTTACTCGCGTGTTACTCTGAGGTGTCCTAGAAACCATATTTTACCAGCTGAAACTTTTTGGAAGTGCTTTGTTTGTTTGTTTGTTTTTATTGTTTGTTTTTCTTCTTGCTGAAGTAATGTGTAGTCACAGAATAATTACCTCTTGTTGCATAAAGAAATGCAGAAACATAGAACTGTTTAGGAAAGGATTGGAAGGAGAAGCCCATTTCCTCTTGCAAACTGGGTACCATTTATTTCTGAAAATTTAGTATACTGGCTTAACTGGACCAGGTATCATGAATTGGAATAAGGACAAGTATGTGGGTTTTAGTCAAGGAGATTGCTAGTTTGCTCCAGTTGCATGAATATATCAATGAAGTTGCACCAGTGATTCTTTACACTGTTAATGAAAAGACACTCAAAACATAACAACTTACATGAAAATAATTTTTAATAAACATGTTGGCCTTTACAAACTACAAACTAGTTTGTTAAAAAAAATAATGTTACAACCAAAGTCGGGTATAATACATTATTTAGTTTAATTGAGATATTCTTGAATAGTTCATCAGATTTGGACATCAGCTTGGCTTTTTCTATAATCTGATGTTCTTTACAAGAAATACTGAACTAAAGGTGGGTTTTTGGACTTCTGTGGAATTCTATGCCTACCTCCATAGCATGTCAAGAAACTTTTACTCAGTAGTCAGTATATTATCTCTAGCTTGAGTGTAAGCTGTTAGTTTTGTCAGTATTAACTTCCTGGGACAAAAATATCATCCTTGGTATTTTCAGTAATGCCATCTATTTTTAAAAAATCCTATCAGTAAGAAATTAGTAAGTGTTTCTATTGCTGATGATGTCTGTTTTTAGCACAGTGTATGATGCTTTCGATTCAGCAGTTTACTTAACTGATATAAAACATTGCAGTTTTCATAGAGGGATAAATCTGGGATTTAAATTATTATTTAATTTTGAATTCTGAAAGTTCTTTCTGACCTTTTGACTTCTTTTTGCAATTCTATTAAGGTAACACCATATGTTACCATCTGAGGTACCTGAAGGTCACTAGTACCATAGAGCAGCCCAAAAGATTTTGCAAGTACTAAAGATCGTGGTATTTGTGTTTTGCTTATCAAAAAATCTAGAGAAACTTTCTATTAAAAAACCACAAAGCAATTCTGCATGGAAGTACTCCCACCTATGATGAAATGGCCTGCAGGCGAGAATGTTTATGCAACGTGCAAGGACCACAGGAGTTTGTGGCTGCTCAACTATGCTACTTTTGAATATATTATAGTAAGTAAGAAGGCACAATGGCTTTACCTTTTTCATAGTCCTACACTGGGTACAAAGGTGTCACACTTTGTGTTTGAGAGTCTTGTGACAGAGACTGTCTTCAGAGCTGAAAGTATACAAAAGTGTAAGCAAACCGTACTCTATTTAGGTTGTATTTAAAACAAGCCCTTACAGACAGAAGTATAGATAAGGATTTTGAGGATTTATATTGCTGATGTTACTATTGTATAATAAGGTAGGTGAGGCGATTTCAGAGGGTTTTTCTAATTTATTCCTACAATGCAGTCTGTAAAATGAGTTTTTCACTGGCAAGATAGTTGGAGGATGTAAAAAAAAAAAAAACCCAACACACGTCTCAAATCACAATTCTGTTGATATCCTTACATCATTTTTACAAATACCACCTGTGTATACTGGTACTGAAAGAACTTGAAAAAAAAAAAGAATCTTTCGAGTGTTTTCCCCACCCTACTACCCTTTCCTATAATTTTAAGTCATATGCCTGGCTAGCAGTCTCAGATCTAGATGTATGTTTTCTTCTGCGTTGTACAGAGTTGTGAAGGGTTGATCTTGAGAATGCTGCAGAATTGAAAGAGCCTGCTTACCTACTCATGCGAAGTTAGTTCTCCCTGTATCTGTATTGAACTAAAGAAAGTTGAATGTATGTTAATACTTCTTTCTTAATTTTTTTTCTTTTGGTGAGTATGTGGTGGGTTGACCTTGGCTGGCTGCCAACCTCCCCCCAAACCCTCACTCCCCCTCCTAAACAGGACAGTGGGGGAGAAAATAAGATGGAGAAGCTTTGAAGTTGCAATAAAGAGACGGTTGCCAGTTTCTGTCATGGGCAAACCAGACTTAGGGAAAATTAATTTATTGCCAATTAAAATAGAGTTGCATGGTGAGGAACAAAGACAAAAACTAAAACCACTTTCCCTGCCTTCCCCCCTTGCTTTTTCCCAGGCTCAACTTCTCTCCTGTGTTTCTGACTCTTATACCTCCTCCCTCCCCGAGCGGCGCAGGGGCATGGGGAATGACAGCTGTGGTCAGTCTGTGTTAGCTCCTTTCTGCCACTTCTTTGTCTTCATGCTGTTCCCTTGCTCCAGCGTGGGATCCCTCTCACAGGCTGCAGTCCTTCATGAGGTGCTCCAGCATGGGGTCCCTCTCATGGGCTGCAGTCCTTCATGAAGTGCTCCAGTGTGGGGTCCCTCTCACAGGCTGCAGTCCTTCATGAGGTGCTCCAGTGTGGGGTCCCTCTCACAGGCTGCAGTCCTTCATGAAGTGCTCCAGTGTGGGGTCCCTCCCATGAGGTACAGACCTTCAGGAATGGACTGCTCCAGCATAGGTCTCCACAGGCTGCCACTCCTGCCCGAAAAGCTGCTCCTTTCCATGGGCTGCAAGGGAATGTCTGCTGTGGCATCTGGGGCACCTCCTCCCCTCCTTCTTCACCAACCTTGGTGTCTGCAGGACCGTCTCTCCCATGTCTCTCGCTCCTCTCTGCCGTGCAGCATTTTTTACCCTTTCCTAATAGGCTTTCCCCGAGGTGCTGCCATCTTGGCTGCGGGGCTGGTTGGAGCTGGCTGGAACTGGTTGTGTCTGGCATGGGGCAGCCCTGCAGCTCCTGCTGCCAGCACCTGGGTACTGCAGCCCATACAGAGCAACTGCAGTAGTTACTTCAGGGGGGCAAAGCGAGGCAGATTCTTTGTCTTAAATTATGACTCAAATTTGGCAAGTGTTTGTACTGCTAAGCTTGGAGCCAGTTACGGCCTTGGGTTCGCATAGGGGATGCGGGGTGGGTGGTTGTTGGTGTTTTGCCAGGAGAGAGCAGTGCAGCTGCCTGGGACTCCAGGCAGGGGCTTTTTGCGTGCTGACAGAAGAAACACAGGCCTTCAGACAAAAAGGGTAGAAAGTGTGATTTATTGAAGAAAATACAACTAAAAACTCACCTTGGTATGAAATCTGGGGAGGCTAAAGTGCTTGCAGATGGTCCTTCAACACCATCATCAGAGGGCTTAGGTTTGTGGTTGGCAGTGCCCCTACGGCAGCAGGTGCTACCAGTGTCTGTCCGGACATGGACTTCCCCTTGTCCCCGCTGCCTGGCTATGCTCTCACAGAGGGGACCCATCTTTCCCCATATGTGTACACACATGGGAGAAATTGCCTGGCATATGACCAAAGGAATTATTTTTTTGAGGGGAGGATGAGGTGGGACAGAAATAGTTTTTTTCCACATTTCTTTAATACTGTTATTTTGAGAAGTTTGGATTCTTCCGGGCAAAACAGGCAGCAAAGCATTAGAGTCACAGGTGCATTTTTGTAAAATGCAGGAACAGGTCTGAGGTGAGGAAGACCTGGGCGGTTGTGTTGGGTTTGTGTGGCAAGGTTTTGGTAGCGGGGGGGCTACAGGGGTGGCTTCTGTGAGAAGCTGCTAGAAGCTTCCACTGTGTCTGATAGAGCCAATGCCAGCCGGCTCCAAGATGGACCCTTGGCCGCTGGCCAAGACCAAGCCAATCAGCGCCTCTGTGATAACATATTTAAGAAAGAGAAAAAAACAGTTAGAGGGAGCTTTTGCAGCCAGAGAGAGGAGTGAGAAGATGTAAGAAACTCTGCAGACACCAAGGTCAGTGCAGAAGGAGGGGGAGGAGGTGCTCCAGGCGCCGGAGCAGAGATTCCCCTGCAGCCCGTGGTGAAGACCATGGTGAAGCAGGCTGTCCCCCTGCAGCCCATGGTGAAGACCATGGTGAAGCAGGCTGTCCCCCTGCAGCCCATGGAGGAAAGATGAGGGGGTGTAGAGATTCCACCTGCAGCCCATGGAGGACCCCACGCCGGAGCAGGTGGAGGCACCCGAAGGAGGCTGTGGCCCCGTGGGAAGCCCGCGCTGGAGCAAGTTCCTGGCAGGACCTGTGGATCCGTGGAGAGAGGAGCCCACGCCAGAGCAGGTTTGCTGGCAGGACTTGTGACCCCGTGGGGGACCCACGCTGGAGCAGTCTGCTCCTGAAGGTCTGCACCCCATGGAAAAGACCCATGCTGGAGCAGTTCGTGAAGGACTGTCTCCCGTGAGAGGGACTCCACGCTGGAGCAGGGGAATGATGAGAGGAGTCCTCCCCCTGAGCATGAAGAAGCAGCAGAAACACCGTGTGATGAACTAACCGTAACCCCCATTCCCCGTCCCCCTGTGCCGCTGAGGGGGGCGGAGGTTGAAGCCGGGAGTGAAGTTGGGCCCGGGAAGATGGGAGGGGTGGGGGGAGGTGTTTTAAGATTTGATTTTATTTCTCGTTTCTCTACTCTGTTTTGCTTAGTAATAAATTAGATGAATTCCCTCTCTAAGTTCAGTCTGTTTTGCTCATGATGATAATTGGTGAGTGATCTCTCCCTGTCCTTATCTTGACCCATAAGCTTTTCGTTGTACTTTTTCTCCCCTGTCTAGTGAATGAGGGCAGTGATAGAGCGGCTCTGGTGGGCACCTGGCCCTCAGCCAGGGTCAACCCACCACAGCGGTGATGCTACAGAGCCTGATACCAGCAAAACCAGCCCCTCTGGGACCTATGGGGCATGTGTAGGGACAGGATTTGGCCATGCTTCCCACGGCTGAGAGCCAAGGGAGCTGTCGTACTGTCGCTGCTCGGCCACCTTCGGCTGCTGTGTTTTGTAGTCCCTCAGATGCTGTTGTTCCCTGTGTGGTCTCAACCAACACCCTCTGGCTTATTTTCCTTTAATGTTTTCCAGTGGTTTAGTTCTTCGCAGTATGTGTGGATTAGCGATCTTGAGCTTGTTGACTCTGCTTTGTTGTGCCTTAAGCTGGACTGGTGGGTTTGCTGATTTTTCGGGGGGGGGTGGGGGTGGGGGGTGTCCCATTTTTTGTAATATTCAGGTTTCCTGGATGAGCCATTTAAAATGTTTGTCTGCATGCTGTTACTCCTGTAAGCCGAAAAATAAATCTATATTTTGGCTTCTCAACATGTTTGGTTACCTGAATTATGATCGGTATTGTTATTCCCAAACCATGTGGAATAAAATATTGTAGTACAAAGAATTCATTGTTTTTCCTTTGACCCTTCAGGAAGGAAAGAGATTTTCTGTGTTCTTTTTTATAATGTAGTAGTTTTTCTGTCACTACAGTGATTTTTTTCTGTTAGGTTTTTGCTGTTAGGTTTACGTATTTTTTATTTTCTCTCAACTTTGCTACAGTGGTTATTTGCATAAGATGTATCTTCCTTTGCACATGCAATGCAATGCTCATGTTTGTTCTGATGTGTTTGGAATCGTATGCAGAGTTGGGAAACTTGCTTTGCTGCTGTTATTTAGGTCCATTTCTATACTGGATAGAAGAATTCAGGTCATATTTTATCTGCACAGTTTTCTATTGCTGAACTTTATCTAGCTTCCAGTGTTTCCATTTATGGTTACACACTGTCCCCTTGAGAAAATAATCAGCCTAATGTGTTAATTTGCAATCTCCTCGATGACTTTGCACAGTGGTATAACTGATAGGGAATGTTTGCTACTTGCTTCCAGACAGTCTGATTTAAATACTTGTTATTTGGTTTTTATACTTCGGCATCATAACCAGGGGTGCAAAAACCTATTGCCAGATTCTCCAGTCCAGTTTGAGCTATGCGAGGAAAAGCTATTTTTACCTTTTGGAGTTTTTGTAACCTGCTTTTAAGAGGAAGGTTTTGAATGTTTACCTCTGCCTTAGAGCTTGGTGGGGGTGTGCCTGCTTCTGTCGTATTTCTCATGTTTGTGGTTGTGAGTAGCTTACAGTTAAATATGCTGGGTTTGCAAAGACATGCCCACAGAGCAGCATGGCAGGGCATCATGAGATTCTTTTCCGTATGCGTGTTGGAGGTTTTGTGATGTTGAAGTTTGTTTCTCTGTTGCATCTTTGCTCCATGAAATCCCTAGTTGGGAAGTTTGCAGGAAAAACTGAATGGTCTGTTCCACTTCAGTGGAACTGCTTTCGAGGAGTCAGGACATGACATCATTTGATTCATTCCCCCTCTCTGGTGGACAACAAGCTCCCCATGAGCCAGCAGTGTGCCCTTGTGGCCAAGAAGGCCAATGGTATCCTGGGGTGCATTAAGAAGCGTGTGGCCATCAGGTCGAGAGAGGTTATCCTCTCCCTCTACTCTGCCCTGGAGAGGCCACATCTGGAGTTCTGTGTCCAGTTCCAGGCTCCTTAGTTCAAGACAGGGAACTACTGGAGAGAGTCCAGCGGAGGGCTACAAGGATGATTAGGGGAGTGTAGCATCTTTCCAGTGAGGAAAGGCTGAGAGAGCTGGGTCTGTTTAGCCTGGAGAAGAGAAAACTGAGAGGGGATCTCATCAACACTTACAAATATCTAAAGGGCAGGTGTCAAAAGGAAGGGGCCAGACTCTTCTCAGTGGTGCCCAGTGACAGGACAAGGGGCAATGGGCACAAACCGCAACACAGGAAGTTTCATTTGAACATGAGAAAAAACTTCTTTACTGTGAGGGTGACCAAGCACTGGAACAGGCTGCCCAGAGAGGTTGTGGAGTGTCCATCCTTGGAGATATTCAAAACCCACCTGGATGAGATCCTGTGCAACCTGCTCTAGGTGATCCTGCATTAGCAGGGGGGGTTGGACCCGATGATCTCCTGAGGTCCCTGCCAACCCCTACAATTCTGTTCTGTGATCTTCAGCATTGAACTTAGTATTAGCTCATTTTTTAGAGAATCATAGAGTGGTTTGGGTTGGAAGGGACCTTTAAAGATGATCTAGTCCAACCCCCCATGTTGTCACAAGGATCACATAGCCTGGGGACTTGACCCGGGGACAGTGTTACCTTGTTCATATTGCCAGATGACACACTACTGTAATCTTGGTTGACAAAAAGTGAGATCTGCTTAGCTTAAAGCAGCTCTCCGTGTGCGTTTCTTAGCTCAAAACCACACACAAAAGAGAAGATGGATTCAAAGATTGCTTTAAAAAAGTAAGCGCTATCTTTGTCAAGTCTTAAGTAATATTGACAGAAAACGCTGACATTAGCCCTAATCTGCTTCATGGACAAGTCTTTTCTACTTTTACCTTTTCTGCTGTTTGGTTGTTTCCTTAAGTGTTTGGTCTTTTTGCAAAGCTACTTGGGATAACTTGTGTTAAAAGCAAAGTATTTTGCTTTTGAGCATTCATCTAGTGGTGGATGTTTTTCTTTTGGAAAGGTTCAGCCTTAGATTATTTTGGTAGGACCTGAAGTGGACTTTCTGACTCTTACCTTCATGCAAGAAGTACCATGGTAAGAATAAGAGATGCAAAAGTTGAAACTCATGGGAAAACATTTTTGGCCATGCAATGTTTTTCAAAATCCATTGATGTCCACCAGTGATTGTTAAGTCAGGATGACTCTGGCAGGTTAATGAAGAGAGTTTTGAGTGGCACAGTTTCACCTCATGGCAAAGCATCATCAATTGTTTCGACTTCTGCACAACGAGCCCTGCTGCTTCATTCTGCCTAAAGATATGGGAGGAGTGTGTGAGAGAGAGAGTGACGGAGGAATTGGTGCGGTTGGTTCAGAGATTAATTTTGTCTGTTGGACATTACTGCATTTCCTTAGTTTCGTGGTTCCTTGAAGCAGTTTTTCAGTGGCCCAGAGGTAAAATTTACTTACAGAAGTGCAGTGTTGAGAGGTGTTAGATCAGACCTTTTTGCAAATTACAATGTCTTATTAAGACTTGCAGGTGTTTTTTTGAGAATTGCCCCAGCACTGCTCTGAGAGTCATCATTTTTTGCTTATACAAGTGGAAGATTCATTAGACAGTGCTGCAGCCTCATCTTGCCAGCACCGTTAGTCATTTTAGGGCGTAGTGTGAGTATGTTTAGGAGCCTGTAAAAAACCCAACAGGTAGACAGAATTGCTCTACAATTACAGGATTAATTTTTTGGCTTGTGATATGTAGGAGGTTAGGCAAGATGTTTTACTGGTCCACTTGGTCCTAAGAAAAAAATCTCTGTGTATGCGTGCAGCCTAGCGCTTACCTTTGAAGAGTGACAGCATAAGAGAATTAACTCAGAAAGTAGTTTTGTTCTTCGAGTTGGGAAAAGTCCCTTCTTAACAATAATGGAAGTATTACATTGGTACAACTGGCACACTGTACTGTTGTACCCTGTGTGTTTGCTTGGCAAGGTTTTGGTAGTGGTGGGGCTACAGGGATGGCTTCTGTGAGAAGTTGCTAGAAGCTTCCTCCATGTCTGACAGAGCCAATGCCAGCCGGCTCCATGACAGACCTGCCACTGGCCAAGGCTGAGCCCATCAGCAACAGTGGTAGTGCCTCTGGGATACCGTATTTAAGAATGGGGGGGAAACTGCTGTGGCAACAGCAGCCGGAGAGAGAGGAGTGGGAATATGTGAGAGGAACAGCCCTGCAGACACCAAGGCCAGTGAAGAAGGAGGGGAGGAGGTGCTCCAGGTGCCAGAGCAGATATTCCATGGTGAAGACCATGGTGAGGCAGGCTGTCCCCCTGCAGCCCATGGAGGTCCACAGTGGAGCAGAATCCATCTGCAGCCTGTGGAGGAGCCCACACTGCAGCAGGTGGAGACACCCAAAGGAGGCTGTGACCCTGTGGGAAGCCCACGCTGGAGCAGGCTGCTGGCAGGACCTGTGGACCCATGGAGAGAGGAGGCCATGCTGGAGCAGGTTTGCTGGCAGGACTTGTGACCCCATGGGGGACCCACGCTGGAGCAGTCTGCTCCTGAAGGTCTGCACCCCATGCAAGGGACCCATGCTTGAAGCAGTTCGTGAAGAACTGCAGCCCGTGGTAAATTGGTGGAGGACTGTCTCCCGTGGAAGGGACCCCAGCCTGGAGCAGAGGAAGAGTGTGAGGAGCCCTCCCCCCCTGAGGAGGAAGGAGTGGCAGAGACACTGTGTAGTGAACTGACCACAACCTCCATTCCCTGTCCCCCTGTGCTGCTGATCGGGAGAAGGTGGAGAAATACGGAGTGAAGTCAAGCCTGGGAAGAAGGGAGGGGAAGGGGAGGTGTTTAATGATTTGGTTTTATTTGTCATTATCCTACTCTGTTTCAATTGGCAATAATTAATTAATTTCCCTGAGACAAGTCTGTTTTGCCTGTGATGGTAATTGGTGAGTGATCTCTCTGTCCTTATCTTGACCCACGCACCTTTTATCGTACTTTTCTCCCCATGTCCTGTTGAGGAGGGGAGTGATAGAGCAGCTTTGGTGGGCACCTAGTGTCCAGCCAAGATCAACCCACCACATCCTGGTACCTAAAAGAATCTGTTAATAGCATCTTCAGCTGTGGTTACATGAAAGTTACAGTCTTTTGCTTAGGAAACATTGCATGCATGCAAAGATATTGGAGCTGCAGTTTCACTTAACACTTACAGTTTAAAATAACAGTAATTCAGAAGTGTGTTTTTAACTGAATTATGTTAATGTGATTCTTTGAAATTTTTCAGTGCCACCAGATAGATCTTAGCTAATGTCTAATGAACCCATACAATGAAATTCACAATATATTCAGGAGTAAAAAAGGGAATTTCTAAATACCATTTAAAGAAGTTAGATGCCAGTTTTCCCTCTTGGTTTTTTTTTTTTCCCCAAGATTTCTTATTTTTCTTTGTAGCTTATGTAGTTTTGTTATGATTCTTAATGCATTTAAAAAAATATTTTTAAAGGTGAAAAATACCAGGACACATGCAAAGAAAATGAAAGCAAAACATGACTATGGATTTAATAATAAACAAGTGTCTTTGATTCTCATGTCTTGCTTATTTATGCAAGAGTGAGAAGTACAAACACTAATGTGAAAAGTAAAGAAGAATTTAGATTAAACAATCCAACAATATACCACTGGCAAGGTTTTAAAACTGAATGCCAAATCTTCAGCTAGATTACTTGCTGATTACTTACTTTGAATGATATAATTGCAGAAGTCACTATTATGAAGCAGTTCTTGCTTTGTTCATATACCTTGTGTGTCGTATTCCCCTTCTTTTCTGCTGCCCCTCCAGCCTTCCTTTTTGCCTTAAGTTCTTCTGTCTTTTGGTCCTCTGAATGTTTTGGGTTTTTTTCCCCAAGCTCATATTTACTTTTATGAACAGGCAAATTACATGAACAAATGAGGAATTTGTGGGTAAGGTCAATTCTGATGTTTCAGTTATCATAGTAATGCATATTTTTCCCGTATTGAACATAAGGCAAAAATTCTTCCCTGTAAGGCTGATGGAAAACCAGAACAGGTTGCCCGGAAAGATTGTGGCATAACCCATCTGGTTTCAAGGTTTGGCCAGACAAAGCCATGACCAACATGGTCTGGTATTGGCATTAGTTCCACTTTGAGGAGTTTTGGTCTGGTTGATTTCCAGTAGTCACTTCCAATCAACGTTTTTCTGACACTATGAGTTTGTAAGAACTATCTGTGCAAGCAGGTACCAAAATATACTGGTTTCTCAAATATTTCACCTATGTCCATAATGTTTTTGCCTTTTCTTTATCTTCCCCATCCACTAGTGAAAAAGCACCTGAGAGAAAATATTCTCATGTGATTAAAAGAGTGAACATAAGTTAGAAATTATGATTGATATTATCAAACAAATGTTTCTGTGGAACTCCTCTGGGGCCGTCCCAAGCTTAGCTGCAGCCTGAGTGGATCTGTAGGTTGAAACATTTGGTACCAAGGACCTAATGTACAGCCTTAACCATATTTGAGGAGTCTCATATCATGTTAGCTGTGGACTGGCCCTGTGCCTGAGTGCTCACCAGCAGATGGAACAAATTAGGTGCACTTCTGGATCTCTTTTCAGACAACTGATTGTTGTTTGAAAGAAATCCACTATGTCATCTCCAGGTCTGCTCTGCAATGTGCACTGAAGTGCAGCGTGGACCATCAGAAGTTGCCCTTCAACAGCGTACTTCGGATACAAACTAAAATGCTAATGTAGACCCACTCTGAGAAACTGGCTCTAACAAGTGTAGATGATAATCTATTCACTCTTCCAAGCTGCAGATTTTTTTTTTTGTGCTCCTCCCCTTGCTTTCCTCACCCCTTTTTTCCCCGACTTTTTTCCGCTAGAATTGATGAGAGTCGGAAGTTCAGAGACTTTCAGAAGAGCCAAAACCCCGCTCATAGGTCTGAAAGAACAAACAGTGTTTTCCCAAGACCGACTGTGATTTTTTAAAATTGTGTGCCTGCTTTAATCAAATTTTTGAAACATTACTTCAACTTGAAGTGACTCACTTTTAGTTCCAGAGCTTGAATGTTGTGTGTTTGAGCTCAGGATCTGCACCAGTAACTGCCTACAGAAACTGACCTGTTTGAAAGTCTTGAAACTTGGCCATGCTAAATGCCTACTGTTGACCTGCTGCTTTTGTACATACACATTGTTCTATTCAGGCAACTGATTTGACATCTGTAGAAGGGTGCGGCAGAAGAACATTTTGGACTCTTAGTTTTCAATAGCTATTCTAAGAATGACAGACTCCCAGAAGTAAGGAAACTTACTTTGTGCTAATATTTTAAAAGGTAAAGTGAATGACTGGATAATTGTAGCATGGCAGCTTAACATCAGTCCTGTGTAGGATAATGGAATGGATTTTGAGGATTGACAAACTTTGAAAATTGCAGGTCTTTCTAAATGGTTTATGCCATCGTTCAAGAGCTTAGGGTTTCATAAATGGTTTGTGCTTTTTAGGAAGTCGGATTTACTGATCATCATGGGGTTTTACGACTTTTATACCACTAAAAGCTTTACTTGTCCAGAGAAGTACATGTAATTTAGTACCAACAGTAGCCATTTGCCTGACTGATCTGAAACGTAGTGTTGAATTCTGTAGTAAAGTGGTAATATTAACATAATCCTGTAGCAATGTACAGAGCCCTGAGAAATATATATTCTTTATTATTTTCATCACTTTTAAAAATCCACTTCCATATTTAAAGGTACTTCAATGGCTTCCTACCTTCATTTTAAAGCATGTTTCCAAGAAAGAGATCACATCCTCAGTACTTTTTGTCCTTACTTTAAGAAATTAAAACCAAAATGATACTGTAGTATAGCAAAGAAAAGGGAAATTAGTATGTCATGCTTGTAAAGTCAGTTATGCAAAGTTAGATATTTAAAGAGAGGTCTAAACTGTTCCTTTGCCTGATGCATAGCAGAGACCAGACCAGCATGGCTTTTAATTTGAGTTAAATAACACTAGAGAATAGAGCCTTAAATACCACACTTAACTTGGATTTCAGAAGAGAAAAACATACTGTTGTAGGAGGGATGATCCTTCCTTGAAAAGAAATAAAAACGTAAAGCAGAAAAACTTTAAATATACCATTCCCTGGCATTACAGAATCCTTCTTATCTAGGTTGCATGGAACATTTAAGAGGCAACTTACTTTCTCTTTATAAAATGTAATAAAGCAAAATAATTAGGGCTCCCATTTCCTGGAGAGAAAGGGTCATGAGTGTCTTTGAAATACGTTGCTTTAGTAGTAACTTCTGAGGACAAGTGAAAGGAGCCATTGACTCTCAGACTGTCTGCAAGCAAAAAGGAAGAAAATGTTGATAGATGAATACCTAAATATTTTAATTACTCCAAGTATTGAAACATTTGAAGATCGTACTGTTCTTGTAAGTTTACTCATGTGAAATGTATTTTACCTTCCAACCGCCCTTTGTAGTTGCTGTTTTTCTCTGCTATAATTCCACTACTTGTATGTCTTTATAATATAAAAAAATTTGGTAAGGTTAAGAATGCATAATAAAAATATTTTAAATGGAATATACTCTTCTACTAAAAGCTAAGTATTGCTATATGAAAAGAGAAGACAGTTACCTACTTTTACATAAATGTGAGTTATGTGAAGTTTTTTTTTAAAGTCAGTTCTGTTTGGAAGGGAGACAAATGCACTGTGGGCGCAGGGGGAACAAATAGTTTAGAAAGGACAACTACCACCCTACATGTAATTAGAAAATCTTTTATTTATGTTTGGTTTAACTTACGAATGCATCTTTAGGTGCTGTTACACTATATCCTTTTTTTCCTCTTTGTTTATACGTGTTGCTTGACTTGGACTGGTTTGCATGGAGGTTCTAGCTGTAAATATTGCATAGGGGTGTGAAAAGTGCGCTTGCGGAACTCCTCAATTTTCTTTATTTTCTTCTGAACTGTCTCCTGTGTAATTGTGTTCTGGTAAGTTTGTTTTCTTAGTGGGTAAAGACTGGCAAGTGTATGGAAAGCTTTGTGGTTTTGACAGAATGCATCTGGACTTGATTTTTGTGATCTGGCAGTAGTGTGTGATCTGGTTAACTTGATTAGCATCAACAGACATTCTTTTCTTAACCTGATGAGAACCCTGTGGCTGCAGCAAGGCATTGCTCCAATTTCCCTTGCTCAGACTAATTTCTGAGCAAGCTGCCATTTGAGGGACAGATCTGAGGACCCTGAGCTGTATACAGTGCAATTACTAATGCTCTTCAAGTTCTGTTCTGAGCTGCAGATGTGGAGAAATGCCAGCCTTCATTAGGGTTTAATTATGTCTGGAGAACAGATTTCATGTGTAGTTGCCTTGGAGCAACTAGTTCCACTAACAGAAATGTGCTTGTGCTGAAAAGTAGCTCTCGGGAAGATCTTCCTCAGTGCAGAGAAGAGAGAGGGACATTGATGTCCTCCCTGTTTGAATAACTAACCCCTCTCTCATCAGCTCTGGGGAGGAGCACAGTGTGTATCTTGCTTCCTAGATCACTGAAAGTGCAGAAATTGTTCATGTTTCGGGCTAGAAAATAGTTTTCTGTTAGGGAGCCTGGAACAGGCAGACAGGTCTGGTGAGGCCAGTCAAATGCTGTTTGGTGCTGGTCTAGCCAGACAGGCTTCTTGCAGCTGAAGATCTGGTGTGTGGTGCCTAGTGGTGCAGCTACCCTGGTGCTGGGAAGTGGCCACGGCATTTCAGAAGATCGTAGCAGCGGAAGATGTGCTTGGGAATTTTTTTCTAATAACCTAGGACTATGGGAAGTAAAGGTATCACAACCTTCCGTATGGTTTTGGAGAGGACTTTGGGGCTGTCTTTACACTGTAGCACTGTAACAGAGTTGTAAATCTGTGAGAAAATGAAAATGTCAAATAGGTTTTCTTTCAAGTGTTTGGAAACTCGTCAGCTGGTCTGTGAAGCTTTGGAATTTTTTTTTTGATGTGGACTGAATCAGCAGCTTGTCCTTGAAACAGAAGAAGTGAAAAGATCTGCAGGCGTTACTAGAACTTGATGGCTAGAGATGAGATTGGGCTGACTATGTGGGCTAACACGGTAACAGAAAATACTGTAGAAGAGAAAACTGCCCATGTAGGGGGGAGAAAAAAGTTAATCTGCTGTAACCTACATCTGTTCATTCCTACTTCTTCCTCCTCTGCACCTGTTGTTTTGTTCCATAGTTTTTGTTTCTTGTGATCCCTCCCCCCGCCCCCCCCCCCCCCCCCCGCCCGAATTAAAGTTATACAGATACAAGCTCAAATCTATTGAAGTAGCATTTAATTCCAGGAATATTGCAGCTTGAAACCACTAAGATTTTATCCTTTTTTTTGGTTTGGTGGGGTTTTGTGGGGGGTTTTTTTTGGTTGGTTGGGGTTTTTTTACTTTGTAAGTTTTTAGTGACTAAACCTTTAAAAGAAATCTCTTTGTTAGTGGGATTTCACTGTTTCTCCACAAGGTTTTGATAGCCTTCGGCTTCTCCATGCTCTTGCTTACCTAGTTTCTGTGAATGGAAGCAGATATGGGCTGTGATGTCTCACTGTCACGCAGAAAGAAGAGACAAACTATCCAATACTTAAAACCTTCTTCTCAATAATGTAATGCAGGCATACATCAGTTCCTTTAAAAGGAACTTACGGTATGGCAGCTAGAAAGTGTCAGTTCAGATGTTTTGAATGGTGAGAAGGGGATGGAAAAGAACTGATATGCCAACCATAATCAAATACTTTGGAATTTTAGTTACCATATCTCTCCATCTTCCTCATTCTTCCCTAATCTGAATAACATCTCTACATCTTACATACTGCCTTTTTCAAACCTTTCTAGAAAAAATCATTGCCAAAAACCATGTAGTAAAGTGTAAGCCTAATAGAACTAGCAATTGAAATAAGAGCTGTTGGTTTTGAGGCTTTTATTTTTTTCTAGGATGAAGGCAGGGCGCGAGGGGGGTTGTAAAATCTAGTGTTTTCAGTAGCTAGGTGTTACAGTTGCCAGGAAGCGCTACATTTTTAAGTACATGATATACTGTGAAAGGTAAGCAGGTTCTGTATCCCATCTATCCCACTTTTGCAGCTTAACACATGTATAGCTCCTTTGAAACTTGCAAAAGAAAAGGAATTAAAGGAGGATCAGGTCTCTTATGCTGTCTGAGCCATGATTGCTTTTCATGAGGGAGTATCCTTAGCTTGAAGCTCTTGGGTAATAATGAGAGCCTCAGAACAAATTCTTTTACTGATCGTACTACAGAATCTAGTAAGTTGCTGGCGTTTCAGCATATTTCTGTACCGTTTCAGTGAATAGATCCTGTACTTTTGGTTTTATGTTTGGGAAGATAGGAAACAGATTTTTAGATCAAGATGTGTTGCTCAGTTCTTATGGTAACTACTAGATTTGTTACAGATGCATTTAAGAAGAAAAAAGTTATTGCTCAGGTGTCCTAAAGGCTTTTTTCCTCTCCACACATGTACTAATCTGTTACTTCAGCCTTTTTTTCTTTGAAACAAACGCTCCTGGAAACAGATTTCTGCAACTCCCTTCTGACAGCTGAAGGAAGCCACTTGGACTAACAGACTAACTAGTTGGACTTTACTGGCTGTTGTTTAACTTGGTTTTGCTCCATATTTGCTGAAGAGCCTTTTCTCACGTTCTGGCAGACCCTTCTTCTCTTGAAGTGGTCTCAACACCATCCAAATGTTTCTGTGTGCCTGACACAACCTGTGGCTTGATTGCATTAAAGAATTCAAAAACCTAGAGTTTAACTCACTTGAAACTTTGCTTCCCATAACAAAATTGATAAACTTGATTTGCCCCTCACAGTAGTATTTCAGGTTATTAAATTAGGAAAACTAAGTGACTCAAAAGTTTCAATAGATACAAAGTGTTCTCAGTCTTGATTTTGGCTGATGTGTCTTCTGTTATTGCTTATATCAAAGATATGTTGCATCAAGACTGTGCAACACTGACCAAGACTACAGCTGAGTGAGATTGTCTGAACCGGAAAGGTTGGATGGACTCTTCATGTGTAGGCAGAGGAAGAAAATCCAAGGGTTTTTTGGACATACTAGTTCTTACTCTCTCTGTGAGTGAAACTTGAGGCATTCTTAACTCACCCTGAAGATAGCCATGCCCTGCACCCTACTGGATCATATTTTTTAGCTCTGCAGTTGTTCTGTATTACACTATTAATGGCATCTGAAAGGAGATGGAAAGGGTATTGGGCTTGCTGTGTCAATTTAGTAGTTTTTTGGGGTTTGGGTTTGTTTGGGTTTTTTGTAGTTAGGTCTAATCCCTCTTTGTTTGAATAGGGAGAAATACATAGTTTTCATTGTTAGAAAATGTCACTAGTGTAAAGATAACATCATTTGCATTCAGAATTCATCACTGGACAGTCAGCATTTTCCACTGTGCTCTCTGAAACAGTTCTGCCCTTTTACACAGAGGAGAAAAAATAGTATATTGCTAACAACCATATGCCCAGATTTAGTAAAGATTCGTTATTAATAATTGTACCTATAACAGAGATTAAAGCTAGTCTCACATTGCAATATTGATCTTAAATGTTAGTGTGTTTTGACATTGCTTATATACTATTTCAATTTCTCTTTCTTCTTGGGAAATTACTTATTAGTAACCATGCTTTAAATACCAGAGTAGCAATTCCAGTGGTCAAAATTCTAGATTATCCAGCCACTAATTAAAGATGCAATCCATAATACACCAAGAAATAAAAACAGCAGTAACCTATCAGAGAATCACAGCAGAGTGGAAGAGAACTCCAGATTTCCTTAGCTTAGCTGTTATAGGACTTTTACTTATGATGTTTAATCATTCTGGTTGGTGAGAGCAGGCAGATTTATTCCCTCAGCCAATTACAATCTGGGGTTTGTGATTTACTTTTTTAAGCATCTTTGGTCTAGAGTGTCTAATTGTTGTACTTCACTGCAGAAGTTGCTTATGAATCCTTGTCAAGATTTTTCTCTACTGCTTTTAGTTCATCTCTTCTATTTGGGCCATAATATCAGTTAACCTTCCTCTTGCAGCAGATGGATGACTTCAGATACTCCTGGAGTCCATTGCCTCTATTTCTTTTGTAGTCAGGGCTTCAGTGTTGAAAGGTGATGGGAATGGTCTGTTCCTTTTATGATCAGGGCACTCTCTCTCTCCAGTGCCCTAAAGCATTACCAGCCCTGTCCTCAAGAGACCTCTGTTTCTCTCATCTTGCTCATATTTAAACACTTAAAAGATCTGGCCTGTCTGGATTGAAGATTACTGAATGGTGTTTCTTGCTCAGGTTTAGATTTTAGTTTTGAATAAGATGGGAATTGGAAGGGGAGAAAAGTTAAATGTTTTCTGAGAGTTCATTAACTCTGGTAATTCTAGATCTGTTTACTATTAAGAAAAGTTTGGAGTTATTTTATGTCAGGTGCAAGTTTCTCTCAGGTCCCTTTATTTTTCATGGGAGCAGGTGTGGGCCTGGAGGAAGGAGGCCCATGGGCAGGAAATGAAGGAGCTGGGGTTTTTTATCATGTGTCTATTATGTTTGCTTCATCATTGACTGCATACTGGTCATCAGCCCTTCAGTGTGCTCAGATTCAATAGAACTGGCAACTGATTTTTTTTTTTCAGATGTTCAGTTTAATAATTAGGATGCATAAAGCTAATTACTCTTCTAAAAAAATTTCTCATGAATTGAAGACTTGCAAAAATGCTGCTTCTTATCTGTTTTAAGCTCATAGTAAAAACAAGTAGAGGTCATTTGCATAGGCATTAAATAATTTCTATTTTCAATAAGCTGTTGAATTTGTAAATGTAATAATTTATATTTTTATTCCTAAAGCACTTTTCAAATCTTATGAAAAAGTGTGAAGACATTTATCAGATAAATTATGGTTTTTTTTTTTAACTGGTCTTCTGTAATTTCATCTGTTTATGTGCTGCAGTAGATTAAATGGGAATGTGCTTTTGACAACTTGAGCAAAGGTGAAGCTGTGTTATCAAAACAAAAAGTTCAAAACCATAGAATTAAAAAATGGAGAGTTAAAAATGCTGTTGAGCAAAACCACATTATGGTCCTAGTGCTCTGTTATCCGTTATCCAGGGAGTGATGACATTTCCAGATTCCACAAGAGAATTGTGTGACTTGTTCAAGTTTCTTTAGTTATGATGTCAATTCTATTAAAAGAGATATTTAGGATCTAGTGTAAACCATTTTTAAATTGGAAGCAGAAATTCAAATTAATTCCCTGAAATCATGGGGTTAGTCTGAGATGATGTGGTTTGGGAACTCTGCTGCTGGCACATGTTCACCCTTTCTACTACAGAATTTTGTACCCTGGTGAGAGCCAAAGTAGATTTAGAAACAGTAGGAAGCTGAAATCTGATGTATGATTTGCCTTTGAGTTACTCCGTTCCATTCCAGCCCGGCTAGTGTACTCCATTATTGTTCCTTATGGATTTCTGGTGTTAATAACATAATATTTAATTTTGTTATATATAAAGAACTTTATAACTACTTATATCTAAACAATAGATGTAATTAGGTCTTCCCAAGAATTTGTAGGTTTTGTTTGTTTTTCTGCTGCAGATTTTAATCCTGTGACAGTCCTGGTCTAGAAGCTCAGTGGTTATTTGGTCATGGTTTTGCATTTTTTTCCTCAGTTGTGCCCAAAATTTGACTTCTTGTGTGCTTTCAGTTGTGGGGATACCTGAATGGTAGGCCACTGAGTCTTTTGCCACAGTGCTTGATCTTTAGCTAGTTGTCGTTCTCTTGTTAGGCACAGGACTTCTTTTAGGTGCCATGGCCTGGCTGATGTTGTCAGCATGGGCTGGTGTACAGCTCTTTCTTTTTTTTTAGTAACAGTATTTCCTTACTTTTTGTTAGGAATCTGCATACTCTTTTAGGCTAGTTGTGGCCAGAAAAGACTGATGCAGGTAGAAGTTACCCCCTTTTGAAATTTACATACCTTACTACAAAACAGAAGGCTTTTTTGTTGAACACAGACAAGTGTGTGTTTTAAACTTTGCTCCAGCTGAGTTCAGAAGGAGCACTGGGTCTCAGAAATGGAAGCTTCCAAGGTTATTGTGAACAGAATTGAAGTAAAAGACTTTGCAGAAAATATTAAAGGCAAATTAATAGTGTTGAAACTAATGTGTTTAACTTGTTTAAAATATTACAGTGATACAAGCATTCCACAAGCACATGTAGAAAATTGTGTGCCAAGAAATTTTGTACATGCAGCTTTTCTGCTTTACAATTACTATATTATGAGTGTTCAGAGTTGTTCAGCCTCATCAGTTCATTGATATGTGTGTATGCATTGTGCAGTTGGTGGGGTGTTAATGTCACTTTCCAGGTGCTGCTTTCACTGACTGGTAAGAAACATCCCTTTCACAGCTTTTTTTGTTTAAAGCTGTTTTGAATGAGCTTACTTAGCACATGGCAGCAGAAGCAATCAGGCTTCCCAAGCAGGTTTCAGTTCAGACAAGAACGTCGTGTAACACAGGGGAGGTAGGGATTCTTTCTAAGTGGACATTGCATATGCTCTGAAATTCTCAGTCATTTTATACCATAGGGGCTCTTTAAAAAAAAAAAAAAAAAAAAATTCAATATGTGTCTCAAAGACATATGTTTGCTAAAAGGCTATGTTATTTTTTTGAAGGGTAGCTTGTGTTCATATGTCTTGTCAAGATAACTGTATTTGTACAAATCAAACATTGGTGAACTGCTGGACCCTGGAAAAACATAGGTCCTTTGTGAAATTCCTCAGAGCATGTGCCAAGACAACTCGCGCTGGGGGCAGGATGCCTTTGCAAATTCAGAGGTCTCTCTGCTTCTAGTGTCACTTGGAGTTACAAGTAAACGTGTTCAAAGAATAGCTATTTTTTTTATGGAGGACGTGGGTAAATATGTCCAAAGTTTTTCAGGGGAGACAAAACTATTTTTGCTTACGTGCTCAATTGGCATATTAACTTTTCTCTTGCAAAAGTTCTGCAAAATTAATGGAAACAGTTATGCTTCTTCTGTGTGAAAAGATTAATTTAAAAAAAAAATATGTGTAATTACCCCTTGCAATGATACAGGCTGGGGCTGATGGGGCCAAAAAGCAGCTCAGAGGCATGGCCTGGGTAGTAAAAAAAGGGACAGCAGTGCCTGGGGTGGTGTGAGCAGGACATGGCCCTGAGAGCCATGGGAGGACAGGGACTGTCCTCTGCTCAGCACCTGCCAGACCCCACTCGGGTACTGCCTCCAGTTTGGGTCCCCAACCCAGGAATGACACTGACAAACTGATAGGAGGGGAGGGGAGGCCACTGAGACGGTGGAGCTGGAGCCCTTGTCCTGTGAGGAGAGGCTGCAGGATGGGGGGTGGTTCAGCTGGGAGTAAGGATGGCTTCAGGGACACCCGACAACAGCCCAGGGCATGGAGGAGACGCAGCCGGGCTCTTCACAGAAGTGTGTGGTGGAAGGGTGGGTTAGAGACAGTTGGCACATGCTGAAACAGTGGAAATTCAAACTGACTGTAAGGAAGAAACGTTTTACCCACAAGGAGATCCCATCAGGGGAGCTGAGGCCCAGACAGGTTGCACCATCTCCAGCCTTGGAGGTTATCAAGCCCCGGCTGGAGAAAGCCCTGAGCAGCCTGGTCTGAGCTCAAAGCTGGCTGTGCTTTGGGCAGGGCTTGGAGTGGAGACCTCCTGTGATCTCCTCCTGAGTTATCCTGTTATCCTATATATGACAAAAAACAGTTTGTATGTGTGTGTGTAGGTGTAGTCTTGGTTCCACACGGCGTACAACTTTGTTCTGAGACAGTAACGATAGTATACAGACCTATTGAGAGCATGATCTTTTATTCCAAAAGATCAGCATTAGACTGGAAATACGATGCATAGTGCTCCTATAAAGTAAACTCTAAAAGGCGTATTTGAAATTATTAAAAAGAAAAGCTTCGTTTCTGTGTGCCTGCACAAGAAAGCAAACAATTATACACCTGGACTTGGGAAACAAATAACCAAATTGGAATCCAAACATTCGCTTTTTCACCTTTTCTTATTGCATGTATTTTCCTGAGTAGCACTGGGCATGGTCTTGCTCTGAGATGATAGAATGCCCTTTGCTGGTGTTTTAAATACGTATTTTTTAGTGTAAAGTAGCAGAGAAAAAGTCCTTAAACTTCAAGCTTTTTCTTTATGTTGCTTGAGAAACACGGAGACATTTAATTTTTCTTCTTTACAGGCAGGAAGGTAGTTTAACCTTCAACAAAGAGCTAGTTGCAGTAGTAATCAACCTCTGATTTCTCTATTTGGAGACAGATTCATCCATCAAGTCCTGAGTGCAAAGCTGAGTGCTTACTGAGCACTTTCCTTTATATGTTTGATTACTGGAGCACAGCTGCTGTTTTGAGTAATTAATGTGAGTATAGTACCTTTCAGATGTGTGCTGTGTCTTTATTTCCAAGGTCAGATGACCTCTCTTGCTTATATTGTCTTCCGTCTATGGCATTTTATGTAGGTTATTGATTTTTGTTTGCTTGCTGGAAATAAAGTGCTTTTTGAAGGCCTGGTGAGAAAAATCAGGCAGACCTTCTATCTGCTTAAGGGAAATTCTACTAAGAATAAAAAAAATGTGTTTCTTAGTAGTCTTCCAGCTACCATGTATCAAAAGGAATTTAGTGCTTTTAACCTCCAACTTTAATAGGTGACTCTTTAAATTACTGTCCTAAAGACTGATTGTTAAACAGTCAAATAAATGTACTTGACTTAGACGCTTACTTTTTGTTGAAGATTATGGGTGCTTAGGTGACCTAAGGGCATTTATTGGGATCTACAATTTTATTAGTAAACTTACTTTCTTTTCTGACAATCAAAATTTATCTTTTTTTGAAAATGTCAAAATACATTTGTAAATAATATTTTATCATTTGCAAAATTAAAAAGTGAAATTAAATCTAAATTTAGAGAGGAGGAAGGACAAAAGAAGAGGACCTTTTTCAGTAAAAAGCTTTAAGTAAAGCTTAAAGTTTCCTCCTCATCCCCTCAAAAGACACAACTTTCAGGATATCAGTATTTGAAATTAACCTGAGAGCATTTTCCAAATGAAACAAGTGAAACTTTGAATTTGCAAAAGAAAAACGTTGGGGCTCTCAGGCAGTTTTTAGCAATATTTTCTATAGTTTGTAATCTCTGTAATGTTTCTCTCAGCTAGACATGTCAGCGAGGCAGTCTATCCATAGTATGCATTATGTCATGAGCCTGAGTTAAGACTTCTAAAACAAGATCATGTATTTTCAGATATTATCAGAACTTTCATTGTTGCAATTATTTGATACTTTGTTTGAATTAATGTATAGGTAGTCTCCATGCAGTTAAATTTTGCCTTCTTTTCTAACTTAACCTAATTCAGTTAAAGATGTGGCAGGGTACATGTGATTAAGGATTTCAGAAAGTTGGTTATCATTCGGTGTTTGTGTAACTTCATTTCTTTCAACTAGTACTGCCCTTTTTCTGTGGCTGACCAATAACACTTAGCTGTGAGTCAGGGGCTACTCTGAATGCAACAGATTTAAGGCCAAATTTTTAAACAGTCCTCTATTTTAGCCTAATTCTGTCTATGTTCAAAGGAATGGAAATTTTGTAACTGACTTGAAGAAGGAAATTCTGCTTGGCATGGACTTTTCAAAGGGCTGTTGTCTTCACGTCTTCATCCTTCTTTTTGTGGGTTGAAATGGAAAGTTCTCCAGTATTTGTTGTTCTTGTTCACTTAAATAATATGTCATATGGTGGGAGGAGGAGAGTGTTTGATTTATTTCCTGGCATACACCTCCATACACACCTGTTTTCTGCCCATTCTTTCCTGATTTCTTGGAAGTCTTAGCTGTAAAAGCGTTGTCACTGAACGCTTCTTAATAACATACATTCTTTAGCTGGAAAAAACAAACTGAGTTTTTTCATAGTAATTTTAAAAAAGGATTAGTTTGTGTAGAACATCTTTATCTGTTCAGTTAATGTGATGTATTAGCTGTTATTTTACAACTGCATTTTTGATATACTATATGACAGACTGTACATTTTTCTCTCTTGTGATGAGGGTGAGAAAGACAGAAAAGCTAATCTAGCATGGGCTGTTTCTGACAATGAAAAGATCTGTCTGGAACAAGGGCCAAGATGTATTTTGTTTACTTTTTTTTAAGGACTCCTAAGTTTTAAAGGCTAAAACATTAGGCGTAACAAGGACCAGGAGGGGTGTTCACTGAGCTGGAAGCTGCACCCACTAGATTTGCCATGGAAGTACAGCACAAGTAACTCCCACCTAGCCTTGCCTGCCTGTCAACTTTTCTAATAGAGGGCAACTAAAATTACTGTTGCTTTCTCGTCACAACAAGTTATTTGCACCATTCTTGCACAGAGCTCATTTGGGCAGCAAAGTGTCACCTGACCCTCCCTGCCTCAGTTCCGTAGGTTTGGTTCAAGTTCCTTTTTATATTGATGTTACTTTTTTTTAATTGGTAATTGACACATGCTCTTATAGATCCTTCAAGTTAGAAATCTTCCAACAGGTACTTTTTATTTTAGTACTATCGATAAGTCACAGGCTAGAGCTGTATTTTACTTATGGGTTTGTGGTTTGACTTAGGGACCTAAAAGGACATAAAATGTCCATAAATGGGGCATGGTTCAAAATAGCTGAAGCTGTTACATAAAAATGAAACCTTCTGAACTAGATAGGCCTGTTTGCTCTGTGAAACTTGTAGAAGCTAATCTGTATTCATATGAAGGTTTCCTGTTTCTGTGGCCTGCACATTTATTATTATTATCAGACCTCTCTAGTAATTGTATTATCTTTTGAGATTTTTACTCAAAGTCAGCAAGGCTAATATGTCTCCCTAGTCTCAGTGTGGTCATGGTTATGAATATTAGTAATGTCTTCACCATGAAAGATGTTTGGTGCAGAAGCCATCTTAAGTGATTATAGATACATTCCATGAAGGTAATTATGTTGTATCTAGCTGTCATGTGCTTCTCTAGTGAGAAGGAAGAGGTGCTGAGCTACCCTGAAAGTGCATTTTTATTTCTAATGATTTTTTTAAAAGTGCATAGGGTGACTATCTCAGCTGAAGATACCATACTGAAGAAGTGTAGTATGCATAGCTGGCATGTATCTGAGCAATTGCAGACTCATGTGATGGGACTAAATCTGTCATTTTACGTTACAGCATCCTTCCTTTGCATCAAGTTAGTGAGTGATAGGGAGAGTGGTGGAGCAAAGGTAGAATATTTCTGTCATATCTCTACCATGGTTGAGCCCCTAGCAAAAGTTAGCTTTTCTAACATGCGTCTGCCAACATCATTGAAATGCCACAGCAGTCCGTAGAAGCTTCTCCAAGGAGTTGCTTGGAAGTGATTCTTCCACAAAGAGTTTGTTCGTAGAAGTGAGAAGTGTAGTCCCCAAGGGGATCCTTGTTGGTTGCTGCTGTTGGAGATTATTTGCATGGGAGATCATACTGTTGTGCTGGCTGTCTTCTGACTTCAGAGCTGAAGAAGTCAAATGTTTATCTGCTGGGGAAGGAAGGGTGCCTTTTGTTGCTTCTGTTTATTGACTCGACTTTTTTTCAAGAGTAACGTCAGAGGGGTTTTTTTTATTTCTTTGCAGCTGTGATAGACAAAATGTCAATAGAATAAGTGACCTACCCATCAGAACTTGCCATGAACCATTTGGTTGGACCACCTGAGGGGGAGGTAAGTGAAGAGCCAGCAAATGGAGCAGTGAACGAGTCAGTGGAGGCTGACCTGGAGCACTCAGAGGTGGAAGAGGAACAGCGGTATGCAACTCACTACCCAAGGCATACAAACAGCAGCCAAGGGGGCCTGTCTGGGCAGGAGGAGGAAGGGATGTTAGCTCGGTCAGCCAGCACTGAGAGTGGTTTCCACAATCACACGGATACTGCAGAAGGGGATGTGATAGCCACAGTGGAGGACAGTTACGACGCAGAGAGAGTTCAGGAAAATGAGGATGAGAGCGCATATGCGGTGCAGTACAGACCTGAGTCTGAGGAGTACACAGAGAATGCTGAGGCTGAGCATGGCGAGGCCATTCATAATCGAACATTGCCCAATCACTTACATTTCCATTCCATCGAACACGAGGAAGCCATGAACGCAGCCTACTCGGGGTATGTCTACACACATCGTCTCTTCCACCGAGGAGAGGATGAACAGTATGCTGAGCCTTACGCTGACTATGGACTGCAGGAGCATGTGTATGAGGAGATAGGAGATGCACCAGACCTCGATGTGAGGGAGGGGATCCAGCGGTATGAGCGGGAAAGGGAGGAAGCTGACAATTACCGCAAGGAGGCACTTGGTGCCCGCCTTCACCATTATGATGAACGATCTGACGGAGAGTCTGACAGCCCTGAGAAGGAGGCAGAGTTTGCACCGTACCCAAGAATGGATAGTTACGAACAAGAGGAAGACATAGATCAGATTGTAGCAGAGGTGAAGCAGAGTATGAGCTCCCAGAGCTTAGACAAGGCAGCTGAAGACATGCCAGAGGCGGAGCAGAGTTTGGAGCATGGTCACGCTCTTGCATGTGGGCATGAAAGTAATGGCCAGCTCACAGCTGGTTCTCGAATTACATCCAGCTCGGGAGAACCTGTACAGAGGTACAGCAAGGAAAAGAGAGATGCAATTTCACTGGCCATCAAGGATATTAAAGAGGCTATTGAGGAAGTGAAGACAAGGACCATCCGTTCTCCTTACACCCCTGATGAACCTAAGGAGCCTATCTGGGTGATGAGGCAGGACATCAGTCCAACCAGGGACTCTGACGACCAGAGGCCGCTAGATGGGGATGTGAGTATACAAAGCTTTCAGCTCTCAGGGTATGTATGTCTCGTTCTTTTGATTATGACATACATGGCAGTGATGGAGGGTGCCTTCAGTAAAGTATGTAGTGCTTTATTTTAAATTTGTACTCTGGAGAGCGTGTAAGAGGTAAGCATGTGCATTACCAGTGGGCCAAATTTTTCTTTATGAAGCACTGCTGACTCCAGTTATACCAAACAAGAATTTGTCACATAAGCTCTTTACTTGTTTTTTCTCTGAAACAAATGCTGTTACATGTTTTACTGCCATGGAATATTTTAGAATAGCTACTGAACACTTGTTCTTCTATTATATATACTTGCGTGTTTCTGTTAATTCTAGGTTTCTAAGTTTCATTTTCTGTCACATAACAATCCTACCAGTTCCATCAGAAATCTGTTAGTATTCTATATTATTATATAATATTCTTTATGATGGTATCATAGATCAGGTTCATCTTCTGGAAAAGTTGCAGGTTTTTTGTCCACTTGCAGGCTCTAGAAATGTGTTATGAAACTCCATAGATTGCATTATCAGTGTAAAGTGTATTGACCCTCTAGCAAGCTAAGTATTGAACGCCATCATTTAGATTTACAGCATCAGCATTTCTGAAATTCTGTACTTTTGTCATGAGGCTTAACTTGCATGAGAATCAGTTCCCAGTTTGTGGTTCCAGCTGCCCGTATGATAATCTTTACTTGAAGTTTTATGGGTTTTCTGCATTTCTAATAAAATAAAATCATAAACAACCGTTAACTGCATTAAATTTATGCCTGATACAAAAAGAGCTGGTAGGCTAAATTTACTGGCCAAAATTAGTCTATTACTTCCAAGATAACTGCACTGTGAACATCTGCTCCATCCTCTTTATTGCTGTGGAATGTTTTTTGTCACCTTTGGTTTTTTGGAAGAACACTGAAAATAGAACTTCTCGTGTGTTGTTTGGTGGTTTAAACTGAATTGTTGTAACATTCTTGGAATACATCAGAACTATCCAAAACACCCCAGCTTCTGCAAAGGGAGTTCAGATAGTGAAAAAAGATCACATGCCATGTAGATATATGACAGACTTCTGATGTTTTTTATCTGCCTTCAAAATGATGAAGGCTAGTATTCCACAAATCAGAAGAGATTTTTGGAGCATAGTGTTTGAGTTGCTGAAAAAACATGCAAGCTAATTGAGATGTATAGCTTCCAGATTTTATTTTTTCTTGAAAACTGTTGGACACACAGAGTGATGAGTATGTTTGGGTTGTTTTCTTGTTTCTTCATAGTTTCACTGAAACTTTTTTTTAAACCTGTATTGCAAAAATTATTTCTACAAATATTTTAAAAATTATATTTGTTACAGACAGCTAAAGCAATCTTCCCAGATTATTCTATACGGGAGAACAGTTATTTTTAACTTCTTTAAAAATTTCCAAAAGCTGTGTTTATTTCTCTCCCCTCTTTCAAGTAGATCACGTTAGTCTTTGATGTACATTTTTATTCACCATATTGTCTGTATTTATAAGTGCTGTCTTTGTCCGGGAGGATCAAAGAACTTCCTGTTGCTTCCTGATTGTCTGATTGTAACACCCCAGTACCACGATGGTCTCAGTGACATTAGGTTGGGAATCCTGAGAGCACTGAGTCCTTCCTGAAGGTGCACCAGCTCTCCAAAATCTTGCTGCACCTTGCAGAATTTAACTCTCTAAGGTATGCTGGTGGGACTCAGCCTAGTATGTTCATGTAATAAACAAAACAGATGTTTCCACTGCTCTGTATTTACATTAGGTAATGAGGTACATAGGGGTTTCTGTTTTGCAACAAAAGTGAATTTCTCATTTGATATTTTGCATAGCCTGTCAGATAAGAACCTGACTGAGATTTTCAGTGGTGGCTGTAATCAAAACAGTGATGTATAATGACAGTTAGTATAGCTCAGTGCAAAGATAAATGGTGGTTGTAGACGTGCAGACAATCTGTGTTCTTGGAAAAAGGGAGTAAATTAAGCAAATAGTTTAGAAGATCTTTAGCAGATTGAGGGGAATACATGTTGTAGAAGAAGGGACTTGGAACTGGGTAGGAATTTTGTTTTCCACTGAGGATGAGGTATGTTTTTGCTTTACTGGATGCTTTAGTTCAGATGCCAACTCATGAACAGTCTGAACAATCTGCTTTCTTTAACAAAGCATTCCTAGAATTGCTTAGTAGTAAATTGGGCAAAATTAGGTTGTGTTGACTAAGTGACCATGAGTGATCAATTGTCATAAAAATATTTTTAAAAAAATTTCTGTCTCCCTTGAGAAAGAAACAGAATCTCAGACAGGAGCTTTTCAGTGTAACCAGTATGTGCCAGAAACGTTATTGTCTGATTTGTATCATTGGCCTTGAAATAAGAAGGAATTAAATAGAGTGTTTTACTTTCAGGCAGACACTCTTTTCTTCCCCTAGAAGTATCAAGGAGCTGCAGATAAGTGATGCAAAGTGGGTGCTTTTATTACCTTCAGTTATTTTGCAGGTCTACTTTGAAAATTGTCCCCATGTTGTTTTTTAACAAAACTATTTTGCTGTTAGAGATAGAACTTACTTGAGAATATTTGTAATCATTTTGGGTTGTTAATCATACGATATTGAAACTGGTAAAAACTCTTTAGATCCAAATAGCAGTAACTTTTTACTTAACTAGTAGCTCTCCACAAGAGAACAATGAAGCCAGAGAGTCAGAAGAATGATTTGCAGTTGAAACTCATTAAATACGACAACCTCTTTTGGCTGTTTTCACAAGAAAGCGCCTGTTACTCCTTAGTGCTGAGTATTTGGATGATACATTCACAGCAGAATGTTTGGTGGGATACCAGTTGGAAGTGCCCAGAGACTGTTCTGAGAAGCCAGCAATCCAGAAATATTCAGCTAGCCTGCAGCTGGGTATAGTTTGGGACTGTTAGGAAAGACATGCAACCACTGTGATGGTAAGAAAGTTACAGATCACTGTATCCATGTAGTTTTAAGATGCCCTGTATTCAGGTTTATTCACAGTTTAATTTACCAGGATTTTCAGTCATTCCTATGTGTTTCTCCTCAAAAGAAATGTTTGGTAGGTATATGAAAAAAGAAAATGGGCTCATGGACAATTCTACTGTAATAAACTCCGGTAGCCCTATGATGTAGGAGGCACATAGCAGACTTTTGTGAATAAATAAATAGTCTACCAAAGTACTTACCCTCCATTGTTAAATGTTAAGCATTTTCTGTCGAGTGCCTTGTGCAGCTGGTTTAGTGATGCATGCTTTCACCTTAATAAGGGATGGTCTGGGTATCTAGTTTGTGAGGAACGTGTTGTACTTGTATATTTGATAAAAGCTGAAAAATTCTCTCAGTGTCCTTTGAATAAATGCAGTAAGATTATTTTTTTTTAGTTTGCCACACACATGAGATATGAACAATTACATATATTTCCAAAATCTGTTTACCTAAAAACTTTTTAAACCAAAGCAAGCCATCACTTGGTTGTGGCCTCATGAGGCTATCTCTTTCAAATACAATAGCAGTTAGAGCTGCACATCTGCAAGAAATGTGACATCAAGAAACTGACCCATGATGGAAAAGACTGTGGAACTGTAGTTGAGTTGTGTTTCCTGAATGTGAAATGGAGAGTATCTGTTCACATCGTACTGAATAATGTTCATTGCTGGAGACCAGATTGGAGCTTATGATATGCACATGTCTGCGAGTGGTGGAACCCTTTCGTAAAAGGTGTACTTCCAGATGCACACATTTATCTCACTGGAAGGGAAGGCCCATATCCCATTTAGGTAGCTCTTGCCCATCATTCTTCTCTGTCAGATTCTCCACCAGAAGCCTCCTGTGAATATGCCTAGTCAGGCACAGAAACAGTGGTGTTTAAAGGTCTAAATAGAAGACATCTGCAGTGCATGCACCTTGACTTAAGGATGAACACATGTTCAAGTGGAAAAGGGAATAGCTTTGTGTAATATGTATCTCAGAATACAATTAAATATTCTAGGGTATAAACTGTACAGAATGTCTAAATAAACAGCTTTAAAATGTCATAGAGCTTTGAGAGTAGTTGCTTGCTTAGTTGTGGAAGTACAGAGGAAGCACTGAAAGGCACAAAAGCTCAAATAGATTTTTTTTTTTTTTTTTAAACTTAAAGAGCAGCTCTGTCCGCTTATGTCCAGAGAAGCGAAGCAGGCTGCCTGCTTCACTTCTGCCATAAGCAGGAGAAAACAGTGGGTTGTAGGGAGAAATTCTCCATTTCAGAACTAAATGCCATGAGCTTTTTCTGAGGTCCATTCAGTTATCCATGGTGATATAAATCTGAAAGCCAAGTTTTGTTGACCTGGAGGGCATAGTTTGTTGCCGTGTGCCAAGACTTCAGTTTTGCAAAGTTTGTGAACCTCTCATCGATGTTCACAATCTCTGTTCCTCTGCAGATGCTTGAGGCGGTACAACGTTAAAATAAACACTAATATAAAGCCATGTACGTGGATGGTTTGGATTTGTGAAGTAGAAATTCAGAGCTGAAGACAAGCCTTTCAGGTAGAACAGAACTGAGCTGCATTGTTTTCTCTGTTGGTTTTGGTTACATGTATTTTATTTCAACCTTTGAGTTCTCAGTTGCAGGACTTTCTCAATTCTGATTACTCCAGAAGTGAAGTGTTTTCATGGAGATGAATTTGCTTCACTTTTTCCACAGCAGGAGTAATGTATTATTAACAAGGCAATAGAGAAGTCTATTTTAAATAATTAAGCAGGTTTCAGTAATAGATGAACTAAGGGGGGGAAAAGAGAAAGAAAAGAAATGAAATAAAGATGAGTTTATATTGTTAGGATATTGGTTTCCTTTTCTAAGCAGACCTTTTAAAACTGTTGGTTGAGCACACAGAATACAGGTCATCTGTCTGTCATCTGTGTGAGAGCACAGTCTTAAAATTATACAGAAAAAACCCGCCCCAAAAGCCCCACACCAAAAATCATTTAAAGAAAACCCCCACAAACAAAAAGCATTTTAATATCAAGGGCTGACAGCTTTATGCTGATTCATCAATCACACAGAAGACAGCTTAAATGTATTGAAGACAAACGGTCTCCAGATGAGTTATGGGCTTTTAAATTACAGTGAGCACTGGATACATAACCCCTTGAATTTTTTTTTTGTGTGTCATTGTTTATTGTGGTTTTTAATCATTGAAAGATCAAAGTGATTTCAAGTGACTTTTCTGTGCTGTTGAAAACTAGAACAGCACTTGTTACAGTTAAAGTCTTTTGAAAACACTGGAGGGATCTACACTAATTTTCTCAGACTGACACATGAAGCTGCATTTGAACTACAAGTTCCAGTGAAAGTACAGCTTAGGAAGTCCATACCTGAGAGAGATAAACAGCCAGGACTGAAGCAGCTTCCAGGAGCCCTGCTGCGCTGGCAGCCTTCCATCCAGTGTCCGTGCTGCTGGACAGACCCTACCTGCATAGCGCCTGTGCGTGTGATCTGACAGGCAGTCAGAGTCCGTACAGCCTAAGATTTTATTCAATGAGAAGTTACAGCTCAGAAGGTGTGACTGTGATACCACATGGTTAGCGCTACTGACTGACGTGGCCAAGAGACTCTGAAATGGGCAAATTAAAGGGTCATCTTGCCTTAACAGACTGAGTTACATTTATTGTTTGCTCACTCAGACTTTTCTGTGTCAGATCTAAACCTCTGTGTATTCTTAGTATATTTTTACTTTGTATTTGAGACTTAGTAATATAATAGTTAACAGGTGGGGGTTTTTCTTCAAAGACTTTGACAGAGCTACACAGTTATCGTTTAGGTCAAAATCTCTATTTTTGTAACTTCAGTGAATTTTACTGAAGAGTTACAACTCAGGGTTGGTGTGCAGACACTCATGGACAGTGGGTTTGTTTTAAAAAAGCTAGTTTATTCAGAGCTTTTGCATAGTGTAACGTGTGAGCAGTCAGATTTCTCAAGTGGGACTGTCAATTATTTTTCAGATAGTGGCAAGTGGCAGGAGGCTCCGTCCTTGCAGGGCATCATTAGTTGGATCGGGGGAGATTCCCCAAACTAAGACTCCCCAAACTGTATTTGTTCTCAGGTCTTACACACAGCTGGTCTGTGATCCTACATGACCACTCTAGCACATGTGATCCATTGCTATAGTTTACCTTAAGCTACATACAAACCACTTCCTATGTTAACTGTGTACATAAGACTGTCATACATGACCTTATCTGCATCTGCAGGAATAGTTTCTGTTGACTACAAGCAAGTACCTTATCCATGTACTGTTTGGTCATTTTTGCAGCAGAAACTGTGTGTGGGAGCTGTTGGGTCAGCCGGAGTCTCTACCCAGGGTGGTAGTTAGCACCCTGAAGCCATGAGTGGTGCTTGTCACTCATCATATGTACAGGAGGAGCCTTTTGGGGGAATCTCAGAGGCTGCCTGAAATTCTTGTTTGGAGAGATCCCATAGCTATTAGTTAAGTGCTTTGTTCTGAAGTGAGCAGTTTATGCAGTTGCCTTGTCTCAGGTCAACTCCTTGTATCATCTGTGCAGAAAGTGGCAGGGGATGGTTCCTGGACCACCCAGCAAACTGATGGGTAGGTGCACTGGGTATGTGCAGAGGCAGTTACACCACAATTACAATTACGCCACAACTGCAGTACAAACTTAGGTTTCATCCTTGTGTCAGAGTTATAAATTAAATTGCATAGATTATGCCACAGTAGGCGTGTCTGTGTACAATAGTTCTGAGTTGGTTTTATTTTTTCAAACCCTCCATTTTTAACACTATATTTAAAGCAAATTTAAACAAAGACAACTGATAATGATGAGTAGTTATATTGTAAGGAAATTTAGCTTTCAGCTTCATTCTTTAAGGGTACTTTATGCCATCTAAAAGCCATGAACATATGTTGATGGTCTCAGTCTACATTTTAGTGAGTAGAATTTGACCTGTTCAAATCACGGTAGATATTCTGCCACAACATAGTTGTGCTAAGAGATTTACTGCCACAGTTTGTACTATATGGGGCAGTACTTGTGAAATTATGCATCTGAGTATACTTGCATGTTGGGCCTAAGTATTTCATAGTGATTTGACCTTTGCCTAATGTGTGTGAGTACTTCTCAGAAGACTTTTTATTACTGAAATCAAATAAATTTAAAAGCCTTGCTTTATCCAGTTGTCTCCTCTGAACTAATGTACCGGTAGACTATGTTTGCCATTTTTCTGCCAAGGAACAGGTAGATGGACATTAGTGTCATATAAGTAATGGCCTCTTGTTTAAGTGAATCTTGCATTGCTGAAGTATTTGTTGATTTCATCCCCTCTGTCCCAGCCTTGTATGCGATGATGTGACCCACTAGGTTATACTCTTTTCAGATAAGCTGCTGCTAAAAATAGGTAAAACACACTGCCTTTATAAAGCAAGAGCAGGTGGTTATATCTGAAGGTGTTTCAGTGTCAGTTGTTTGTCTTCATGAGCTATTCAGTAACCAGCTAGGTTGACCTGTATAGGTTAGATGCAGTGCAATGCAACACAACCCTCTCCTGTTACAAATTCTGTTACTAAATCCCTCTGCACAATAGCAAGGAAGGTTTCTTGAGTGGAGTGGGTTGCATGTTAGTTGGAGTCAAACAACGCTAAAACCGAGATGGAGAATTTTTGGATGTACCAGATTGAGTATCGTAAGAAAAATGTAAGTAGATTTTCAAGAGGAGAAATGGGGTAACTAGTACTTTTTTGTTGCTGCATTTAAGAAAACATTTTGTAATTCTATTGATGGACCTCTCTACGTAAAATAGCATGCTTGACATGAACTTACTATGTTTGTTCTGACAGCATTTTTGTTCAGCTTCTAAAACTTGTTTTGTTAACAGACAATGAAGCAGTCACTAAGCATTTATTTTAGACTTCAGTTGTAGTGTTTTGAGCAGCTATGCAAGTTGTCTATCCACTATGATGTAACAAAATATTTCTTGTTACTGCTGTGACTGCATTCTCTCCTTGTGTATTGCATATAATACTTCTAAAAATGTATTTTGATGCAGAAGAGTGGAGTGTTTATTCTTCAAAGACTGAACTTTTTTGTACAAATCTTTTTGAGGACTGCTCTCATGTCATATCCTGTAGCAAACTTTATGGGATGTTTGATATTTGAGTTTGGTAGTTTGGGTTTTGGGGGTTTTTTCCCAGAAAAAAATTGAGCAGACATCCAAACAGAGCACATGGAAAGCTGTGTGATCGTTTTGATGGTTGCTTAATTCTCATACTTTGTAGATGAAAGTAGCTGAGGAAAGGTATTTGTAGTGCTACTGGAGTAACTGTTAATACATTTTAAATAGTGCAAAATTTCTTAATGTCAGCAACCAAATCATTTAAATGAAATAATTTATTGTTACCTCTTTAGTGTGTGAATATGAGGAGTTTCCGGCATTTTAACAAACTTTTTTAAAGAAAAAACTTTATGCTAAAGTATTATATACTTTATTTTGCTTCTTTGTTTACTATTTAAAGCTCAATCCTACAGTATCCTGATGCCATTTTTAAGGTTGATAGTATTGTGCACCTTTTATATTTAATCCTAATAGAGAAATCCTATGTAACTGTTGGGAATGTGAGCACTATGAGGATGCTTTCTTAAGTAAATGTGCGTTGCCATTTGTGCAGTTGAGTCACCATGGCACTGTTACTCTGGTAGTTACACAGCAAGTCGGGGGAGCCTGTATGTCTCCCACAGCCCCTGCATGAATGAAGGTAGGGCAATGAGCAATCCCTCAGTCTGATGGTGCAAGCACATGCCAGGGACTGTTTCACAGCTGCATCTCCTTTTTTGCCCTGCAGTTGTAATTCAAAATATAGGGAGATGCAAGGACTCTTTTTTACCCAGGAGATATCTGTAAAAGGAATTGCTTCTTAACTCTTTGGAAGCCTTTATTAGTCCACTATAATTCTAGTATTTTATCATTAGCCAAGATAGACCTTTTAAAGGAATGAGGGTAAAGAACAAGAGGAGAAGGGAATTTCATTTTCTTCTTTGTTCCATATCTGTGAAGCTAAGCTTGCAAAACTTAGATTTTTTTTTTTTTTCGCCACACACACTATTTCATAGAACTCAATGTTTCAGCTGGAGTAGAGGCACAGCAGGAGGGCATTCCTAGATTCGAGGTGCTGCCAGTTCAGAGCACTGGAAGTGTAGCCCTTTTCTGGTGTGACTCATTGGCTTAGGCAAAAGCCATGTCATGTAATTGTTTCTGAAACCAGAAGAGTAGTATTTGATTGTGTTGCCATCAGCAATGAACTGTTGAGCTCACAAAGCTTGGGACAAAGTCCTGATTTCAAAGGACAGTCTACAATGCCAGAGCTGCTGGGCTAAACACCCAGTTTGCATAGCTAAACGGTAAACCTTCCTTTGAGGATTCACATTTTGGCATGCACACTCACATGTTTTGCAGGTATCTCCTTAAGATCTGCCTGTAAAAATGCCTGCTGGGTTGACACTTTGTACTCTCTTTCATTTTTCATTCCTTCATTAATTCCACACTCTGTGTTCTTGTGTCCTATCCCCATACCAGTCCTCCCTGCTCTGGACTTTAGATACCTCACTACAGCTTTTTAGTATCACCAGCATTCATTAGGAATTGCCTGTGCTTACAATATCTTTTCCCAAAGCATTCTTTCCTTTTACCAAGATACTTGCTGATGGATCACATAGATGTATATATTCCATGATCCTCCCTTGCTGTGCTGTTCCCTTTGTTTTCCTGCTATGACATTTTTGATGATCATGAATGACTAGGACATGATTGGAAAGACAGTTTTTCCACTGCATTGTTTACAATGAAGGGAGAAAAATCAGGAAATCTGATCTAGAGAGCATATATAATACTAAGATAATAGCATAAACTGTGAAATATTTTCTGAATTTGTGCTGTATCTAGGATGAGGAATCATAGTCATTGATTACGCTGGTATGGAGTAGTCCCTGAATATATTCATAAGTCCTTGAATACGTTAGTATTACTCTGCACAATTTATAAAAGTTGTTTTCCTAGATGATGGAATAACTTTTATGGACAACCGCTGAAGCCTACCTCTGCTTAAATTAGATTATTTTAGCACTTCTGGTTAATTATACCTGAGAGCATGTGTACTTACGGGGAAATTGCAGTCTTTTCCTCAGTCTCCCCAATTTGACAACTAAGTAAGCTTCAGCTGCATCCCTGTGTTCCAGTCATGGTCAATTCATCTGTCTCCCATCACAGCTTACTACTTAGTGACTTTATCTTTTCTTTCCTAGAATGGCAGAGCTTAGGACATCGGTCTGCATGCATTGCCTGCAGCCTTCAGTAAGCTCACAGTCATTAGCCTGCATGCAATAGGCATGTACTTGTGCAACTGAAAGTCTTGTAATTGCTAGTTGAATGCTGATAGCAAGTGTAAGGAGGTGGCTTAATACCAATATCAGATGATCCTCGATTCACCTTGCAAAAATACAGTTTTATGATGTACTTTTTGGCTGAGTATTGCTTGCCACTGAGTACAGTTTTTTATTTGCCAACTGCTTCATTTCATACATTACTGACAAATAAACACAGGTGTTTTAAAAAAGATTCAACTGTTCAGAATGAGTCCACTGAGATACTGTATGTCATTATGATAAAATGCAAGGGTTACAACATTTTAAAAGTGTTTGTCTTGTTTGGGTTGGTTTTTTTTTTTTCTCCCCTCTCATCTCTTATTTCCACTGCCAAGTTAGAGGAAAACATGAAAGAACAATTTCTACACTGGTCACTCAGATTGTTATTCAATTTTCTTGCCATGTCTAGTCTCCATCTCCAGATTCCTCTTCACCTCGGGGTGCTGAATCGTCAAGTAGGCAACATCACCAAGATGTCTGCACTACAGCAGAGGCCTCCACTAATAAAGAGGTAGAGTGAAATCCGTCTTAAAAGCCACAGTCTTGTTCATGCTATTTATGCCTCTTTATTTTCCTTGCCCCCTTGTACCTGTGCAATCCCTTCTTTTCTTCCAAAATTGCAACAAACTTGAAAATATGATTTGTAGATCCTTTCCCTTATGCTTGCCTGACTGTCTGACTGAATTTCTAACATAGTTAAGACTTTATCATGGAATTTCTGACTCTGTGTTCAGCTGCTACTAAATTTATTTAACTGCCTGGGAGGTATTGGTTTACGAAACAGCCAACATCACCTCTATTAGAGGCAAGACGAAGAAACCCTTTTCTTCTTTCCATGCAGAATGTCTTCCCGTAAAGAAAAGAATATTTCTCAGCCAGATGAAAATGCTTGCTTAAATAAAATGAATTAGGTCGTAGTTTATGCTGCTTAAATATTTTGCCATTGTCGAAACTGACCTGCCAGTGATTCACAGAGTTCAGTGCCCGACTCCTGGCTCCTCAAAATAAAGCTGAATACTTACTTTCTGGGGTTTTTTTCTTTCTTTTTTTAAATTTTTTTTCCTCACTTGGCAGCTTTTTACACTGCAGTAGTTCCACCAACACAAAATGAGAAGTGTGAGTAGAACTTTTCACAGCATGAAAAGAAAATCATTTGGCATAAAAAGTACTTGGATTAGTATAGAATCACTGGCTCTGCAAACACAAAAATCTGCAAATATTTGGTTTATTCGCTTTTTGGTTTTTAAACTTAAAAAAATCTATGAACGGTAGTCTAACAAGATACCATATTGTTACTGATAGCAATGCATGAGTTATCTTCCCTGATGAAAAAATCTGATCTACTATAACTGGAAATACTGATCAAAATTGAAACACTAATTAGTATTCCATTCTTTCTTTTTTTTTTCTTTTGTTACTATCAAAGGATAAAAAAGCTTGTAACATATATGTATTTGTGCCAGCCTATATTTGCATTTAGAAAATAATGAAAGGTTTCAAAAGACTTAAGAAACTCAGTCTAAGTTTCTTAATGTGCTAAAGCCTTTAACAATAGATTATGCCATTATATTTTCATCTGCTGTACTGTTAACTTGTTAAAGCCTTTAGCTTTCTTCAGTACGGATTTTTCACTTCATATATATCCTAACTTTTAGCAGTTTTCATATATTGATAAACATACCCAAAGGAAGAAAACAAACAAGACACTACTCATTTCAGGTTTTAGAATGTGTTCACGCTTAATTTCAGAGGTGATAAGCCAAATTTCAGAATAAGATGTGCCAGGCTGTTTGTTTCCCTCCAGTGAGCAATAATGTCTGCTTTAGTACTTCCAATGCAAGAACAACAGTGATAAAGCAGCCTCATAATTTTGGGGAATGACTTTTAGGTCTTAGTAAAACCTTTTTTTAAAATATAAATTTTGTAAGACTTGGTGGCAACAAGATTAACAAGAGTAATGAAACATTAATGACCTTGACAGTTCATTATTCATGGATATGTAAAATTAAAAGGTATAGGTTTCCTCCTATTGGTAACTTTACCTTTTACCTTACTATTTCTGTGGTTTCAGTAGAATGTCTTTCACCACGGGTAATGAACAAAAAAAACCCCTTAATCTTGTGTGTGAGGTTTTTGCAATAAAAACATATATAATGACAGTTTACACCACTCTCTCCTGAAAAGTAGTTGCATTAGCTAGTCAGATTGCTGAAAAGTTGCCAAATCTGTAGTTACTGACTTTGTTCTCTCTGTTTAAAAAAAAAAGAAAAGTATTTGGAAAGGTCATTGATACGCATGAGCTGTCTCTAGTGTGTGTTGTCCTCTAGGCCTGCCGGAGTCGGAGTCCAGTAGTTGAATTTCCCTCTTAGCACTGCACCAGCAGCAATTACAAACAATTGTTGAAGTCTGTATGAGTAGGTGGTCCAGTAAAAACATCCATCTGAAGAGATGAAAGAGCCAGAGATCTGAAAAGGCATGTCAGTGCCCTCACAGCAGCTTAAATGCTTTGGCAGCGGGAGATCGTTGTTTATTGACATCTTTATTTATGCTAGTACAATCTCTGATGGAGAACTTTCTTGGTTTTGCAGTACAGCTGAGTCATTTTCATAAAGAACAGCAAGTACTTAAAGGCTGCAAAGGCCCTGTGTCATGCACCTTTTGTTTTTATTTCACAAGTTGTTTTATTTTCTAGCAAGACAAGCATCACTGGTTGGAAAATATTACTTGTTGCATCCATTTTCTATTTGTTGCAGTGGAAAACACTCCATGGGGTTAGTCACTCAACCTGTCATGGAACTGTGACCTTCCTAGTTTACATGAGTTTTCCACTAATACACAGAACCCATCATAAAGGAAAATAATTTGGCATATATTTCAATGGATATTGACTGGAAATGTACTGGAAATTGTCTAAGATATTGTGTATTATTCTAAACATATATAGATTTCTTTTAATAAAACTGTATTAACCAGTCATTGGAGGAGTTACTGCTAATGGAATCAGTTGTAGATTCATTAATGTTTTGTAATCCTAGGACTATCCAAAATTCTTATCTGCAACACATAAGATGGCAGCAGATATTTCAATATACTTGTTACCATCTATATATTGCCACGTAGAATTTTCTTTGATAAATTTTCCTATGTGTTTTATGTTACTGATAATAACAAAATGATGAGTCTTACTCAATGAAAGTTGTAGCTTTCAGGTGTTTGAAGTGTTAGCCACAGAGTCTTTCACAAAAATTGCAGTCGGAAGTAAGGTCTTACTTTAGACTTACATATGCAAGTCAGGATTTTTTTTTATTTGTTCACCTTTTATGAAATTGAAACTACCAAATGTGGTTTTGTGCTTCATACTTTGTAAACATAGTTGGTGATCAAGTGTTAGTGAATTTGGTTACCCCACAGAATACAGGTTGCTACCTAACCTGTTAAAATTTAGAAAACTTTTTGTAGGCTGTATTAATGTGAGGGATACATCTAACAACAGTCCTAATAAATAACATAATTTGGTTAATGAATAACTGACTTGGCTGATGGTTTCAGTTATGAATAATAACAGTATAGCATAATTTTATATATTGCTGCATGTATTTATTTGTAGTTGCAAGATCCGGTGTCTTTGAGACATGATGTATTTTCCTGCGTACTTCTTGATTAGTAAAAGTAGACCATGTATTGGTAGACAGTTAATATACTCCTAAACACCAACAAATAACTGAAAACTGGGCCTAGCATGTTGCCTGATGGATAAAGACACAAACGGAACATATTGAATTTAACTCCAGTAGATGCTTAGATTTTGAAAATGCTAAATATAATAATAAATCTTAATAAATGGTGATCTTCCTTTGCTGATAACTATGACTGATTTGCTTTTTTTTTGGCATGGAGAAATTTTTAATGCATGTTTGTGTATGCTCTGTTTGAAATCCTTTTTGTCTTAATTACAGTCCAGAAAAAGCTTGGCTTCATTTCCAACCTATGTTGAAGGTAAGATAGTTCTACAGTTTCTAAATGTTGTTTCATATCTCAAAAACTCCGATATTTACAATGTATAAAATTTATTTTTATTTGCAGAATAGAAAAGCTGCTAGAGGTGGGTATACAGATTTAAATTAAATTGTATTAAATCTGGAACCTGAGCTAAATCCTACTATAGTCTTCCAGAAGTTCAGAAACATGGAGCTTTTATATTTTTAGTGTTTTGTTCATAGTTTCTGTCTCAGTTCTGCTGGTTTTTTATCAGTATCACTTTAAAACTACTAATTTTTTAATGGTATTTACACAACATGTGTGAAGATGTATGTCCTGTCCGAGCAGCCAGGGATCAGGTTAGGAAAGCCAAAGCCCTGATAGAAATTAGTCTGGCCAGGGATATCAAGGACAACAAGAAAAGCTCTGGCCAGGGATGTCAAGAACGAGAAAAGCTTCTCTAGGTATGTCAGTGAGCAAAGGAGGACAAGGGAAAATGTGGGTCCCCTCCAGAATGAAACGGGTGACCTGGTTACCCAGGATATGGAGAAGGCTGAGGTACTCAATGACTTCTTTGCCTCAATCTTCACTGGCAATTGCTTGAGCCACAGTGCCCAGGTCATAGAAGGCAGGGACTGGGAGAATGCAGAACCACCCACTGTGGGAGAAGATCAGGTTCAAGAATATCTAAGGCACCTGAAGGTGCACAAGTCCATGGGACCTGATGAGTTGCATCCGTGGGTCTTGAGGGAGCTGGCGGATGAAGTGACCAGGCCACTCTCTATCATATTTGAGAAGTCCTGGCAGTCTGGCGAAGTTCCAGCCAACTGGAAGAGGGGGAACGTAACCACCATTTTTAAGAAGGGTAAAAAGGAAGACCCAGGGAACTACAGGCTGGTCAGTCTCACCTCTGTGCCTGGCAAGATTATGGAGCAGACCCTCCTGGAGATTATGCTCAGGCACATGGAAGACAAGGAGGTGATTGGTGACAGCCAACACGGCTTCACTAAGGGCAAATAATGCCTGACAACCTTGGTGGCCTTCTGTGATGGGGTTACAGCGTTGGTGGATAAGGGAAGGGCAACTGACGTCATCTACCTGGACTCGTGCAAGGCATTTGACACTGTCCCGCATGACATCCTTGTCTCTAAATTGGAGAGACATGGATTTGATGGATGGACCACTCGGTAGATAAGGAATTGGCTGGATGGTCACAGTCTAAGAGTTGTGGTCAACGGCTCGATGTCCAAGTGGAGAACAGTGACGAGTGGTGTTCCTCAGGGGTCAGTACTGGGACCGGCACTGTTCAACATCTTTGTCAGCGACATGGACAGTGGGATCAAGTGCACCCTCAGCAAGTTTGCCGACAACACCAAGCTGTGTGGTGTGGTCGACACGCTGGAGGGAAGGGATGGCATCCAGAGGGACCTTGACAGGCTGGAGAGGTGGGCCCGTGCGAACCGCATGAAGTTCAGCAAGGCCAAGTGCAAGGTCCTGCACGTGGGTCAGAGCAATCCCAAGCACGACTATAGGCTGGGCAAGGAATGGACTGAAAGCAGCCCTGAGGAGAAGGACTTGGGGGTATTGATTGATGAGAAGCTCAACATGAGCCGGCAGTGTGCGCTTGCAGCCCTTGAAAGCCGACTGTGTCCAGCTGGCCAACTGTGTGACCAGCAGTTGAGGGAGGTGATCCTGCCCCTCTATTCCACTCTTGTGAGACCCCACCTGGAGTACTGCGTCCAGCTCTGGGGGCCCCAGTGCAGGAGAGGCACGGAGCTGTTGGAGAGAGTCCAGATTAGGGCCACGAAGCTGATCGGAGGGCTGGAGCATCTCTCCTATGAGGACAGGCTGAGAGAGTTGGGGTTGCTCAGCCTGGCAAAAAGGCGGCTCTGGGGAGATCTGATTGCAGCCTTCCAGTACCTGAAGGGGCCTACAGGAAAGCTGGTGAGGGACTGTTTATCAGGGAGTGTAGTGACAGGACAAGGGGTAATGGGTTTAAGCTGAAGGAGGGTTGATTTAGATTAGATGTTAGAAAGAAATTCTTTACTGTTAGAGTGGTGAGACACTGGAACAGGTTGCCCAGAGAAGCTGTGGATGCCCCATCTCTGGAAGTGTTCAAGGCCAAGTTGGATGAGGCTTTGGGCAACATGGTCTAGTGGAGGGTGTCCCTGCCCGCAGCAGTGGGGTTGGAACTAGCTGATCTTCAAGGTCCCTTCCAACCCAAACCATTTTATGATTATATGATTCTCTGAATATGTGTGGACAAGGAAAATAAGTTAGGCAAGAAGAGTGTAGTGCTCTCTCCAGCACTGATTTCAATTGGCAGGCTCAATCCAATCTCAGTTGGATTAATTAGCAGAATTTAATTAATTGTTTTAATTGGCAGGCCTACCAGAGGAAATCTGCACTGCTTTACAGCTACTTGTCCTCTAATTAATTAGTGCTTCCTGTCTTAGAGTTAAGTTTGTGCTTGTACTAGAGCTGAGTTTATTCAGAACAATGTGAAAAATCAAGTTACCTGCTGCATGAACTGCTATTACCTTTTGTATGAGTCTGCATCCTGTGTATGCAGGAAGACTAAATGCCATGAAACCCAATTATTTTGTTATGAGAGCATGACAGAAGCAGAAAAGTTGAAGTTTCGTATGTTTTTTCCCCCTCTGACAGTAGTTGTTCCATATGCTTGATTAGATGCCAGAAATACAGTTGATGTAATACATCATTTGGACTATCTTGGAACTTCTTGGATTGCTTTACAGTGTGCTATGTTTAAACAGTTATGTGATCATTCTCTTTAGACTACAAATTGATCATTGGTTTAGTCTTCAGTGTATGAGCTGCATATTATGGAGTCTGTTGCCAGAATGTTAACTAATAGAAATTTTATATATTGTTTTGAAACTAGATGAGCTTTGGAATTTTGGAGCAGTGAAGGATCTCTCTTAGAATTGAAATTCTTCTCCTAGTGGTAGCCCTATTAAGGGCAATCTTAAATAATCCTCCCCTCCTTAAAAAAAAAAATTAAAAAATTGTAAACTAAAATTTTCTTAGATCTTGGTCCAGTGCAAAACTCCTTAGAAAAACAAATTTTCCATTTTTAGCCTCTAGCAATGCAAGAAAAACTTGTTAGCACCTATGCTACATTTTAGTTCAGATAATAATTCAATTGTCAGAGGTAATAAATGGACAGTCTTCTAAAAGTGGTGCTGTCTGTGTACTCACCTCTGATGAAAATAGAGCACATACCTTTTTAGGTTTTAATATGCTTCCTTCTGGGACTCTTATCTATACCTTTGTCGGGCTATTTTTATGATTTTTGTGTTTTGATCAGAAATTGTACTGTAAAGGGTTTTGTACCCTGTGAAGTGGTGAGATGGCCTTAACATGTAGAGTAACAAGTAGCAACACTTAAAATGCTGTATGGTTTCAGGACTGGAAGAATGCGTAAATATCTAGTACTTCCACATGCATAAATTTTCCTAAGGAAACATTCCATTTCTTTGGGGCGTGTACTTGAAAGGGACTTGTTCATTTTGAGAGTTTTCCAGATCATAGTATCTGAACAAATTCTGCACACTGGAGGTGCGCATCTTAAAATTTCTAGTTGTAAATTTTGATATTTAAAGAAACCATAAAGGAGACAAGCTTGCTCATAAGATTTACACATCTACTTCTCTCTGTGTGTATAGCTTCAGTGTGATACTTGTCTACAGCTCTTTCTTCTGTTATTTTGATCTTAATAACGACTTGCATTTTTTGGAGGCTGACGTTACCCATGCTCATTCTGAGTGGTTGTTAATCTCTTCTGTTATAATTAGAACAAAATTGGCATTCTGAGTAATTTTAAACTTTAAGCTCCATCACCTTATATCTCAAGATACCCCTTGAACTAGTAAAAACTCCGTTCTGATATTGTACGGTTTTTGCTTTGTTCTTAGAGGAAAAAAAAGGCAGACCTATAAACAGTTTAGATTTTTTGTGATAAAATGCGAATGCTTTTACCATTAGTGTTCTTTAGGATGATTTGCATTTTCTTGTTTTTGAACATCAATTGTTTTTCCTTACTTGTAAGAAAATAAGAAGCTTCTTAGGTTAACTAGCCTCCCTTTCGGATCATGACAATTTTAACGTGTAGCAAGGTGTTAAAATAGAAGGTTTTTACCTATACAATTTTTAGATATAATTACCAAACACCAAAACACTTACAGATCATAAATGCTGCTTTGAAAGGATTTGCATTGTTAGGCACAAACACTTCACCACCTTTTAACTTTCCACAGAAGTTGATGGGAGTCACGTCCTTAAGAATCTCTCGTCTGAGAGAGTTGTTTTGCTATCAGGAGAGCCCATGCTCTGTGTATTTATCAACATTTTTAAAGTCTGTACTTTACCTCAGTATCATCCCTGAGACTGAGAATGATTTTTAAAGGTCTGTGGTATAAAAGTACTTTGCTTAATTGGGCAATCAATCTTCACGTGTTGTACCTGTAAAGCATTCCTGGGGAGGTTCCTCTGCCTGCTGTGCTAACTGCAGCTGCACACAACTGAGCCAGCGGCAGATGGCTGTTACTAAATCACACCCTTTTCTTTCTGTTTGTGACTGTTGGTGTTAAAATTGTGAGGCTGGTTTTTGTGGGTGAGGGGCAAGCTGAGTAACTGTGTCTGTCCCTTTATAACAGTGAAAACTCAGGAAATCATTTTGCTCCAGGGTTATCCCTGCTCGCAAAAGAATGAGCTATTGTGAGAGACAGGCTGGATTAGCAATTACAGCTTTTGCTGGAGAGATATTGAGAGCATTTGCTTGGTGTTTTGTACCTATGAAAGTACTCGTTGCCATATCATTATGCTAAACTGAAGTATTTCAGAGGAGGATTTGCAGCCATCAGGTCCAGGCTCAAGTTGTCAGACTGCTGCTGTTTTGCCATGGTTCAGCATGATTTTCTTCAGTGATTGCTTTCCTGTGTTACAGTTCCTGGACCTTGCGATCCTGAAGACTTAATTGATGGAATAATTTTTGCTGCCAATTACCTTGGCTCAACTCAACTCCTTTCTGATAAAACTCCCTCCAAGAATGTGAGAATGATGCAAGCTCAGGAAGCTGTCAGCAGGATCAAGGTGAGGAGTAATTCCTACTGCTTCTCATACAGGTGCCTTAAGGTTGTGGATATTAACTTCTTACACATGCAGTAGTTTTTTCATGTGGTGTTATCTGTGGTTTCAGAAAGGTTAAATGCCTCGTCTTTCTGCAGAGGAAATCGCATTTTTAATGCTCCTTTTGGAACAAGACTGATAAGGAAAAGTTACCAAATCATTTTAATTTTCTATAGCAATACTTGTGCCATGTACTCTAAGCCAGAATCTGAAGTGAGTGGTGCTCTAAGTTATGTATTGCCTATGTGTGGAGGGAAAACAGGTGTAGTGTGTAACTAGTAAGTACTGCAGCTACTTCTGGCTTGGCACTTGACAGAACTGGTGCTGTGGTAATGTCTGCGGTTATTTCTGACCCTGCTGTGGATGTTTCTCCACCATGTGACAGCTATGAGTTGATTTAAAAAGTAAAGCCTGTGATGGTACAGAGATGTATGGAAAAAAAATTATTTATCCTGGACTCTGATATGTTTGGAAAACAGAAATGCCCACCGATTTCTGTATGGGCTCGACAAGCAATGGGCATGCTACTGTATTATAAGTTACAATAATGACATTGTCAACTGAAATTAAGGTGTGTGAATGAAGTATGAATGGGTTGTAGAGTATGCTGCAATATTCCTGCTACCCATACATGACTGGGTGGTAGGCACACAGCTTCATCTTCCGCTAATTCAGCTAACCAATAGAATCTCATCTGAAAGTTTTCCTTAGTTTAGTATTTGTGTATTCTTCTTTTGTGTAGTTTATTTTGGATTCCAACTCAGACTCTGTGTGCAATTGTATAAAAGAGAGAGGAAGAGACAGCATGTTAACAGCAAAGCCAATAGCACTGTCTATTAAGGTCGGCTGATGCTTCCTACTGTTATTATTCCTTCTAATGTTTTTCATACCAGGTGTTCCGTTCGGTCTGTGTATGAAACTTTCACAGAGAAGCTCCAACTAGAATCATTGAGACACTTCCAGAAATTGTAATTTTGCTGGTGTTCAAATACATAAATTCTTGTAACCTCATCTCTGAAAATCACTAACGCTCTAGCATTTTAGAGGAGGCAGGGATGTAGTCTTCCTGTTACAAATAAGTTATCTTCTGGCATCTCTGTAGAAGTTTCCCCAAATGTAAGCAACTACTGAGCCTTTTGAAAAAAGAATGATTTATCTGTGTTTATTGCAGACTCTGGATTCAGTGACATTTTTAAAAAAGATTTTTCACTCGGCTTTCTCAACCCTGGCAGGTCTTGGTGGGTTCTTCCCAAAGCTACAGTGGAGACTTTTCCTTACAGAGTCTGCTTCTTTCCTGCTCTGGGTTCAAGTAAGGCTGTGCCTGTCTGTTTAGTAGTCCCCATGTGTTCTTTCCTGACACTTGGCTGCACGGTAGAAAAGTTATCCAATTTGAATGTGCAGAAAACTAATGGTAAGATAGAGAAGGGAGAGAAATAAAGGCTTCAGTGAGGCTGGGTCTAGGAGGGGTGCATCACTGGAGGCTGAAAGGAAAGATTAGCATCAGCTGTCATAGGAAACTGGTATCAGGAGTAAAACTTGAACCTGGAGCTGGGCAGGAAGTTTGCACCTAGGAGGTAAAGCTTGTGTGGGAGTACACCATAGACAAAGATTGAAGGGTTGTGTTAGAGAAAATTGGAACAGAATTGATTCAAAGCAGATCTGTGAGGTATAAGAGTGTACAATCACTCTCTGATACGAAATTTATTTCTTAGCAATTCATTAAAAGCTTTAAAGTTCTTTCTGAGGATTCTGTTATGTGTCAGCACTGCTATGCCTCAAAGCAAAAGAAATCTATTTAGCTCATTTCACTTATACACCCCATAATTTATACATCCATATAAATCAGCAGGCATGCGTATTCCTGGTTGTAGTAAATTTGTCTCAGGATGGAGGCCCAAGTAGTTCCATTGTTGACTTGGCAAAAATCCTAGCTTGTGCATGTAATTTGCCGAAACTGTATTTCAGAAAATTGTTGGCTTACTGTGACAGTTACTGCTTTTATGCTTCTCGATGAAGCTCAGGCAATGTAAATACACCTCCCTGTACCTTAGGGTCTTTGGTTTATTAGGGTTGGGTTTGGCTGGTTTTGTTCCTGACTGCCATTAAAGCTAAACTTTTTTTAGTGAGAAATTCATTATGACAGATGGAGTTCCTGCTGCCAGATTCATCACAGCGTAAGATAGCCTGGGAGTTCATCTCTGTGAAGTCCAACTAAGTTAAAACAAATACACTGCTTTGAAGGCATTGGTCAAATGTAGTTATTTCATATTTCTACTAGGAGGTACTTTTAATAATAGAAAAGATATTTCACCATTTTCAGACTGTAGTCTTATTTTTGTCAGATAGCATAAGAAATATCTTTTAACATTTTACTTGGAGTGAATCCATAAGACTTGTAACAGTAAAAAAAAAATCAATGTGTTCATGGTTACAATTCATAGCTGATCTGTGCTGTTACATCTCACATGTAAACTGACAACTTTCATTTTTAGTTTTCATCAGCAGATTTGAGCTGTGCGACAGGTTTGAACATTTTTAGATAACAACTGATTTAATTATTGAATGTAATTTAAGATTGAACCCATGTGTGGAAATAGTTTAATATTGTGCACATTTTGTTTACTCAGTGTCATCTGGGTGTTCACTGAGTTGCACTACCTTTTTTTTTTTTTTTAGAGGTTAAATGGGTTGAGTATATTTAAGACATCCCTGTAGCAAAAGTGGAAGCATGCTGGTTTTTAACAATTTTTAACTTTGGAAATTGCTACTAGATACATAGTTACATTTCATTTTCCTTAAATGAAAAGCCTGGACTCTGTATATTTAAAAAAAAAAAAAAATTGCTTACATTAAGTTGTTTCTGTTTTTTCTAAGAATATAGAAAGAATCTTTTGATCTAAATTAGCAAAATAACACAATGATAAAGAGAATTTGACTGATAAAGTGTCTTGCATAGAATTATCCTTTTTTTTTTCCATGGACCATAATTTCTTTTGTGACATTTCTATGCAGTGTTAATTCACTTATTAAAATTGGTTGTTCCATATCATTGCCTTAGTATTATGAAATATTTGAAAGACATTCTTCAAGAAATTAAAATACCACTATGACCAGATGCTTCTATTGCAAGAGCAGAATTTTCAATACATTGAATGGTAGTGTATTTTGGATTAATTTTGATTCTGCATTTTAAACCTCTAGCTCAAAGATTCCCCCCCACACACACACTTTTCTTCTTTTTGGCCTGTGCTTTTCTTCTTTTGTGAGGTCCATCACTCTGTAGAGTTCGGGGAGGGGAGGAAATTGTCTGAAGAGGAGTTTAATTTTGGAAAGCAATTTAAATGCTTTATCTCATGAGTGTCTCCCCCTTGCCCACTTTATGGCAGGCAGCTGTTATTCAAGATGAGTATATTATTTCTGAGTACCAATGCAAATTGATATTAATGCAATGAGGATCCTGCAATGTAAAGCAATTCTAATTGCTTTTGCAATAGTTTTCAATCACCAATCTATTAAATATTTCTCAGTTTGAAAAAAGTGACTAAAACCTGGTGTGAGAATGTTTATATTTGTAAATGGGCAGCACTGTCTAAAGTAGCTGCTTTCAGATTTGTGTAGATGAAACCTGACAGATTTAAGTTGTAAGTATTAATATAAAACCTTTGATGTGCCTTGTGATTCAGGCCTCCTGTTTGTTCTTCATAAAAATAGTTAGCCATGAATGTCTATGAAGCCTGTAATAGTAATCCTCCTTCCCACCACAAGAACACCTATTATTTTAATTAGATAAGAGGCTGTTACTATTGGAAGTAAAAGGATATCTGCTAGCCTGGTGAGTATTGTGTTTCTGTAGTAAGCAGGTCTGTAAGTTCAGTACACCTTGGTTTGAATTAATGATTGCAAGACTGTAAGAAAGATGCTTATTTGTGTCATTATTATTGGCACAATAGTAGCACATAAGGAATCAGTTTATTATAATGGATTGATATATCTCTGAATGTGAATCAGTTAAACTACTTAGTGACAAGAGACCTGTTTTCAGATGTTTGTGGAACTGAAGTACATTCTCCACTGCCTTCTTGAAAAAATGTAGTAGTATGGACATATTTTTGTGCAGATGTTACAGGAAAACTTGTTGTCCAGATATGCGGTATGGGTATGACTTTGGTATGGGTATATTTGCACAGAAGGAGGAGAAAATGGAGGTGAAAATTATCTTCTGTCATTTTGTTTTTCCAGGAAAAAGTAGCATAGTTTTAGGGAGGCTGTTTTTTGAAGACTGTTTAAGTTTGAGAGCATTACAAAACTTGAATCTAAAGTCTTTAGATCTGAAAAAGCTGGTATAATAATGGTTAAGATTCTTGTCTCTCCTGTTACACTGCTGTTGCTTCAAAAGAAGTAACCTCATGGTTTTTTACACTGTTGTAAATGAGGGGAAGCTCCATTTTTCTCCTTTAAAAAAAAAATCAACAAACAAGGAAAAAACCCGCAAACCCCCCCCTTGTTTGTTGCAAGTAAAGTTTTAAATGGGGGAAAAAAAATCCTTTTGTGTTCTTCCTGACTTTCTTGGTGCAGTTTCTTTTCATTTTTAAAGTAACTGTGCTAAACATTTTTTTTTTATTTTTTTTTAAGCCAAAAAGAAAAGGAGGAAATTAATCTAAGCAGGGACTAATTTAGAACAGCTAGTACTTTGTGACCCCTGGCATTAGCATGCAGATTCCTGCTTGACTTGGAGTCTCTGTAAGTTCTTCTCTAACTGTTCTCCTGTCTCTTTGTTCCATGCTAAGCAGATGGCCCAGAAATTAGCCAAAAGCAGGAAGAAGGTGCAGTACAAACTCCATCAGCTTGATGTTATGCCTGTTCTTTTGTTTTTCTGGGAGGGTTTTTTGCCTTTCTTTTTGTTTTGTCTTTTTATTTTCTGCATCCAGCAAGCTTCTTTTTAAGATTTATTTCAGAGCCACCATACAAGTTGACATTTCTCAGAAATCAGTTGCCTGATTGGCCATTTTTTGTTGCTTATCATTAGCCATTTCATGTTAGAAATAGAGTAAAGATTGGATTTATCAAATGGTTACAGGCAGTATCCAAAATGCATACTAAAGAAACAGGACTGACATGGCAAAGGCTTTGACTCTGTGAAATGATAGATTAAAAATAAGTCCTTTTTTTTTATTTTATCTTTCTATGAGTGCTTTGTTTGATTCACAGATATGTCAAATTGCTGGATGCAAAAAAGAAAAAAATATGTATATACACACAGTAATATGCTGAGATTGACTCATCTTAGTAATAACTTTTGTTTATGGAGTTTTTAAGTATCTTTTAACAAGTCTAATTTTTTAAAAAATTACAAGCATTTACTTTCCGTTAACAAAATATGACTTCTAAAGTGGGTTAGTGCTTGCATAGTGTGTTTTCTGACTGTCAAGGCCTTCTTACCAGAACTGCATTATGAATTGCTAAAACTATACCCATCTGTGGTACAGGTTTTTCCATTGGACTTGGCAGTCACTGTTAGCCCATATAGAAATTCCTCAGGCAAGAGATGCTATTAGGCCTTTCTATGGCTTGTGTGAAAAACCTTTAAAGTGGGATTCATAGTGTGGAGAAAATGGGAGAATTATTTTGATTTTCATGAAATCATTATATATTTCATGTTGCAGTCAGGTATAATTTTACTGAATCAGAAAAAATATTGAGGAAGCTTTTATGGGGTTAACAATTTTTCAAATAAGATCCAATTCCCTTTCACATATATATATATATATAGTTTCCATATCTTTGTGTTTAGCTTCTGCAGTCTAATACTCTGTATCTTGCACTGCTGTTCTGGTGACTGTGTCTTAGTACGCCCTGTTTGTGAGCTAACATTGTTAGTAGGTATGTTACCTAATGTGTTTCTTTGACTCTAACCCATCTATTTGTAGGCTCCAGAAGGTGAATCTCAACCCATGACTGAAGTGGACCTTTTCATTTCTACACAGAGAATAAAAGTACTGAATGCAGACACACAGGTATAGACAAAGAGACCTTTGTCAGTGTTGTGTTAATAGGCTACCGAAATAGACTTTTGCCTACCTGCCAAAATTTGTCCTTCAAAAAGTGCTGGCTCTTGTATTTCCATCCAGGATTTCCTAGTAAGAAATCCATGCTCAGGAACCGTGTCGTACGTGCAATTACTCTGGTGTGTCTGACTATAGAAATGATTTTGCAGGTAAGCTCATTTCATATGAGCCATGATGCGTCAAGATCTAATTGCCGCTTACCAGTACCTGAAGGGCGCCTACAGAAAAGATGGTGAGGGACTGTTTATGAGGGAGTGTAGTGACAGGACAAGGGGTAATGGGTTTAAGCTGAAGGAGGGTCGATTTAGATTAGATGTTAGAAAGAAATTCTTTACTGTTAGAGTGGTGAGACACTGGAACAGGTTGCCCAGAGAAGCTGTGGATGCCCCATCCCTGGAAGTGTTTAAGACCAGGTTGGATGAGGCTTTGGGCAGCGTGGTCTAGTGGAGGGTGTCCCTGCCCACAGCAGGGGGGTTGGAACTAGATGATCTTTAAGGTCCCTTCCAACCCAAACCATTCTGTGATTCTATGATTCTAAGTATTGATTGTGCCCAGAGTAGCCCAAAATGTTTGGTTGTGGTGATTTGAAGTTTGTAGTCCTTTGCACATACACGACCAGCATATTTGAGTTCTGATACTGAAGTCTTTGTGCTTTTCCACAGAAAACATGACTTAAAGCAAAAAGCAAGTTTTAGAAATTAACTTTTGGAAAGTGAAGCTCTTGTTTTCTATTGGCATCTGCACGCATGATAGCTATTACAGACTTCACTTAACAAAGGTCTTATATTGCCATTTGTTTGTTTTCATAGTATTAGGTGTGCAATAAGAACTTCATTTAAACAGCTGCTCATGTTGTTTTTTCTGTTCCCCAGGAAACCATGATGGATCATCCCCTCCGGACCATTTCTTACATTGCAGATATAGGAAATATAGTTGTTTTGATGGCTCGTAGGCGAATGCCACGATCTAACTCCCAGGATAATGTGGAAGCATCTCACCCTTCCCAAGACGGAAAGAGGCAATACAAAATGATTTGCCATGTCTTTGAGTCTGAGGATGTAAGGAATTACTGTCTTGTAATTTTCTAGAGATAGAAACATAAACAGATTTGGTGGGCTTGAATTACATTGCAAGTGGTCCTATTTGGTCATTAGCTGCAACCAAATATTTCATCTAAGCAGAGGAACTTGCCTTCTGTTTGCATGTTCGGATCTGACATTTTACTCACAAAATCGATGTTTACAGAAAAGCTTCCCATTTTTAAGTTCCTTCAGTGCCTTCCAGTAACAATGAGAGGAGGATCCAGTTGCCGCAGCTTACAAATACCAGCTCAGATTCTGAATGTGAGAGTCTATTAGAGATGCTTATTTTATTTTCCTAGGGAAACTCTAATCCCTTGTATTGCATCAAGGATACATTGGTAAAGGTGATTTTTAATTGTTTGGGTTTTTTTGAGGTTGAGGACACTTGTGTTGGGGAGTAGTTGTTGACATCATATCAAAAAAACAGAAAAGAAAGTTAGTAATTCCAACATCCCAAAGCATGCTGAACAGAGACACAGCTGAGTAAATTTTAGTCTATGGTGCAGGTTACTAAGTTGACTTGATATCCTGTCTTTACAATCAGTGTGCATGACTTACCGATTTTATGCACTTTTTAAAGCTCAGTAACTGAAAGGTAAAATCAAATATATCAGATGGAAGTGGCTAGCTATGTAGTTAGGATCATAATCGAGTCAGCCCTAATAATATTGGAAAATAAAAAAACCTCAGTTCTAAGCCCTCCAAATAGCAGAGTATTACTTGAGAGAAGTAAGGTGAAAATATAATTTTCTTATAAAATCGTCATATGTCTTCCACTCTACAGTGTATCAGCAAGGACTTTGAGATGGAAAGGTTTTCTTGAATTTTATGTAATGATGAATCTGTTCTAAACTCATGTGTGGATAAATTACCTGGTTGCAGATGAATGTACATGTACGACCCACTGCTGAGGTTAAAAAGTAAACGCAAGAGCACTGATAGACGTAATCCTCTACCCAAATTTTGACAGAGAGCATACAAAAAATGTGGATTTTTTTTTTTTTACCTAAAATAACATGTATGCCAGTTTCGCAAAGCCTTTCAAGAAACTGATGTGAAAAGAAAAAGATTACCCAATGGGTTTTTTTGGCTTAATATCACTTGATCTGCTGCCTGCTTTGAGGCTGCTGTTCCTGTATTTCTAGCCGTAAGTGTGGACACTGCTAGCTGTCTTATTGGCGAGTTGAAAAAGAAAATCAAACTGTCAGATGCCAGAGGCTGGGGATTATTTACCTTCAGCATGCAGTGGCCTGACTATGATCCAGACTTCCTGGATGTTTACCAGGCTGCTGTTAATACTTTGGCTAGCTGGAATCTATGCTTATTTTAGGGGATCACTCACATTAGTTTCTGTGGTTTATTTGGTTCCACCCATATTTGAGTCAGATGTCACCCTTCCTATGCCACTAGATACTGGCCTGGAAAGTACATGTCTGTAGATCCAGTAAAAGCATTGCTCTGTAATGTGAAAATATGCTGAGAAATTGCAGGAGATTGTATCAGCTCTCCTTAGTCATAGTATAGTTCACAAATAGTTTGCAAAATTTATGTCAAATACCCAAAAGACTAAGAAATAGTTAGAATGGAAACATTGTAGCACCATTAGCAGCAAGGAGATGGCAGCTTCAAAGATTTTTGTACGTCCAGTGCAGCACTACAGCCTGTTTCTATTATAAAACTCATATATGTATCATCATTGCCTTTTCTTCTTCTGGGACAGCTGGGTGTTTAGAAGAATTTACTCAGTAACTGACACAGAAACTGTAAGCCCTGAAGCGGGTGTTGGCCAGAATGTGTGTCTGCTTGGAATGGTCCTTTTCTAAGGTGGAGAGCACCAGATTTTCAACTATGTTTGGAGCTGGATCTTCAAATGAGCTGAACCCTAGTGTTGTGTCCAAATGCTGGGAGCTGATCTCTTCTTGGAGAGAAGATTCATGTGTATGAATGTAAAGTCTGCATTTATCTCCTCACCTAGGTTACTGAGCTATGGAGCTGTAGTTTTCCTGTTTTCTTGCTGTCAAAACTGGGTTGATCTGAGCATTGGTAAAAAACTGCCAGTTTATTGGCCTTTTCAACAACAGCAGTCATGCTATTCTCATCAGCAGGTTTAGCACTAGTTTGAGTTGCTTTAAGATACAATCAGCTTTTTATTTCAAGGTTGGGAACCTTTCCCTTATTATGGACCAAACTGGACTTTAAATACAGCTGGTAGGCTGTATAACAATAATCTCAGCAGTCTTCATTCATCACCCAGGCCTACCTTGTCAGCTGTGGAGCACTCGTCTTTTCTTCCCTCCCTTTGCCACAGCCAGCACTGTGCTCCAAGCAACTGTTTCAGTACACATCGTGGCCAGCTGCTGCGCACTACACAGCACTTACTGCACGTATTGCTCCGGCTTTGCACAGCAGTACTCTGCACCATGCTGTGCTGCTTTCCTCTCCTGTCCATCACCTGTCTCATACCAACCATGGTCACTACCTCAAAGGAAGGCATCCCTCTGGGTCTGCTGTTTTCAGCTGCATCCCTCACGCTTGCATGACACAGAGCTTTCCCTGTGTCTGCCTTGTGCCCAATTTCTCTCCCACTGCTGCACATGTAGAACAGCTCACGATAGGAGCAATGCAGTGTAGTGAGTGGCACGTTTGGTGGCTTTAGGTGCAAAGAAGGCTATGGGAAGCTGCAGGTGCAAGAGAGTGCGTGCAAAAAGGACAGGCTGAGAAGAAAAGGGGCAAGGAACTGGCAGAGTCATGGGAGCTGGAGGGAGGGAAACAAGAAATCTAGAGGAGAGAGGTTGAAGAAGGTAGCAGGGTGTGTGACCATTTCCAGTCACTTCAAGGCCACTGGATCTGGTCACTAGTTGCTCCCCTTTTCCTCTTTCATCTGAGGCTGAGGTAGGAGCAGCTAGTGTGGACGTGATGGTTTTAAAGGAGGGTTAGAAAAGGAGGAAATAGCCTCTTAAATGTGGTTGTGTGTTTTCTAGAAGACATTTTCCTTTTCACTGCTGGCTTCTCAGGGAATGGCGTTGCCTCTGCTGGAAAGGAGAGCTATCTGGGAGCTGCATGTGTGGGAGGAATTGTAGCTGTGAGCTACAGTCACTGCAGTGGGTATACCTTTACATTTATATTAGTTCTTACGTGTGAAAGGATGGCTTTATTTATATTTCTCATTTATAATTGCTTTCCAAAGATGGATTCATGGCACAGGTGAATGAGTGGACATTTTGTGGGTCTTTTAAATTAATCTTTAATGCACAAATATTTTAAAAACTGGACTGTAGTAACTTGACTCATAGGTTCGTTGACTTGATGATCCATTTTACAGTGTGAAAATGAGAAAGTGTCACTGGACAAGACCATCAGAATGTTTCACTTTTTTGTTTTCTCTTCTCTGGGAACTGCTACAGGCACAGCTGATTGCACAGTCCATAGGTCAAGCTTTTAGTGTGGCCTACCAGGAATTTCTGAGGGCAAACGGAATCAACCCAGAAGACCTTAGCCAGAAGGAATATAGTGACTTGCTCAATACCCAGGACATGTACAATGATGACCTGATTCACTTCTCCAAATCCGAAAACTGCAAAGATGTATGTCTCATTTTTTTCCATAACAGCATTAAGCTGGTCTGTACCAGTTGCAGGCCCATTAATGGAAAACCATTAGTATTTCCTATAAGTGACCTCAGTGAGCCTAGAATATCCTCCCAAGTAGGACACCCTGTCATCAGTGCTGTTTCAAAGGCAAAAAGTGAACCCAAAATTTATCAGCAGTGAAATTATTTACCAATTTGGTATTTACCAAACAATTCTCAGACATGTTTGACATTGTATGTTAATGAAATGCATTTAAAGTAGATTAACAGAGTAATTCAGTTTAACAGATTGCAGTAAACAATATAAATTTATAGAGTGTTTGGAAGGCATGGCTGATTCCAGATTTCAAAGGATTGTATTTGCTGAAAGGATTTGCAGCTTGGTTAATAAAGATGAACCAGTGCACCACTGCAACACACAGGTAGTGGTTTTCCAATCCACAGTCATAAACTCTTGCAATCTCTTCCAGTTTAGTTTTTTCTACTGAAGCCCATGGCACCAGGGTTTCTTCCACTCCCATTTCCTTTCCTCATATACAGAAATAACTTGTGAGGGGTGTTTCGCACTAAGCCAAATCTGTATTGTGTAACATTGATTATTTCATGTTTGAATACAAATGTAGTAAAATATGTGCCCTGGGGGTTTTTGCCTTTGAATTATAAACGCAGGTTGCAAATAAGGAGAGGTATGCGTTGGTTGGTTATATGAATGTCTGGGAAGGTGGGTGTTCATCAGTTCCATAGGTGTGAAGAAGCATTTTTTTGAAACACTTTTTCTTATGATACAGGTTTACATTGAAAAGCAAAAGGGAGAAATCCTAGGTGTAGTGATTGTGGAGTCTGGCTGGGGATCCATTTTGCCTACAGTTATCATAGCCAACATGATGCATGGAGGACCAGCAGAGAAGTCTGGGAAACTGAACATAGGGGACCAGATCATGTCAATCAATGGGACCAGTTTGGTTGGTTTACCACTCTCAACGTGTCAGAGCATTATAAAGGTATGGAGAATGTTTCTGGAAGTTACACCTTTTAAAAGGATTACATAATAGGTGAGCAGAAAGCATAAAACTCTTAAGAAAACTCTTAAGAAATGTTTACATAGCACTCCATTTCATGATCTTTAAACTACAGTGGGAATTACACTACACCGATTTTCTGACTCCCAGAAAGTGACCTGTGCCATTTACTTGTATAGACAAAGGCTCTGCAGAAATTCACTCCATAAGAGACTATTTTGTTAAGAAGGAAGATATTACCAGATAGACATCTGAAGATGCTTAAAATTTTGTGTGACAAATGGAGGCATAGATGCCTAATATTATCCTAAGCTATATTAGCTGTTTGAAAGCCTCCTATCTGGCTGAACTAGTGCTGATGCTTTTTTCTTATTGTTGGTAACAACTTTTAAAACTCTTGAACTTTGAACTAAAGGCATACTTACCCTCTGTAGAAATTTTGCCTGAATTATTTGAAAGTGTGATGCTTCTCTTCACTTGGCTAAAAGGGATATTTTAATTAGAAGAGCTTTCTTCTAGTTGTCAGAAAAGCATGCAGTCAAGGTCAACTTGAACTGAATGGTGTCTGGGGTAGCTGTAGCATACATGGGAATAGGTATTTAAACATCAGAGTTTCAAAAGCTGGAAAGATGCATTGCTAGGGAATGTTTGAGATGAAGCTATATGGACACTTTTATCGAAACAGCTCCACAGAGCTCCTGCAGATCATAACATGTAGACAGATAATCTAATGCTGGTGGTGTACTACACAGAAATCCTCCTCTGATTTCTAGGAATATGCCTGTTAAACTTATTTATTTGGGCAACTTTCTAGTAACAAGTAGTATTATGTGATATGTTTTTTCTGCATTTTGTACTTTTTTAAATTAAAAAGTAAATTTTTCATTTACAAAGTAAAAAAAAAAATTACAAACTAATTTTTTTGTGTCTGTGTCCACGGATTAGTTTCTTTATACTTGAACTAAAATGTATGCTATAAAGACTTCCCATTCTGTTTTCCAAAAATGTTAACGCTGAGTTCTGTTGTGTAATAGATGCATAAGTCAGTGAACCAGCCATTTTAGATTCAGTGAGTAGAAATAGCCTGGAAGTGTAGCATGCTAAAGACATGGCAAAAACAGTTACATTTGTGACAGAAGGAAAAAAAGTCATATTAAATATCTTTGTGCCACTTGCACTGGAACAAAACTTCCTGCAAATTTAGGCTTTTCATGTTAACCATACTTGTTTCCTATGCCACATCAGTTTTATTTCTAAAACTGTTATGCTTCTCTAATTCAGAGGCTTTTCAGGTGGAGTTTCATTATGCTCATGTGTACTTTCTCCAAAGAGAAACAACCAGCTTTGCTGTTTCCAGCTTCTGCAGACCTTTTCCTCACTGATACTGCTGTTGCCATAGGAACTGCCAGCCATTGTCTTTCTAAAGAGAAGATAGTCTGTACATTTGCAGGTCTTCAGAACCGTACTGTTCATATAGCACTTCTGGTTACAAGTATATATGTCACTGAATGATCTAAGCACACATTTAAATGTGGTGGAAATACCTCAGGATTTCAGATTTCTTCAGCATGCTGTAAGGACTCCTGTGAACAGATGACAATATTATGTAGATGAGAAGAATATCTTGCAAGAACTTCAAATAAGATAATTTCAGTATTATGGATGTAATCTCTGCTACTAATTGACCATAAACCAATTGCAAACTGACAGAGCTTGGAAGAAGCTTTCCATATGTGGTGGTTATTCCCTCATTGTATTATGCTACTTGTTTTTTTTACCGAAGTATCTGGTGCTGGCTACTATCAGAAGCAGACTCAGGGACTGGATAAGCAAATAAGTTGGTCAAATGACACAATTGTTTTGTTTCTGATCAGTGTATATTACCAATCTGCATAATACAGAAAATTAACCACTTTTGAAATACATGCACTTTCTGTAAAATTAGAAGAATTATTTGTTTGGAACCACATTACTTTTTTTGCAAGCAATCTATATAAACAACTTACACATTCACCAGGGAAGTAAGAGCACTGTGATATCCACTCTTTTGAGGGCATGTAACCTGAATGAACTCAGATGACTGAAGTTAGACACCTAAATTCCTCATAGAAATGGACAACTCCAGTACTCTGCATGACTCCTGTCCTCCTGGCTGAGGCAAAAGCCACTCAGACTTTTCAGTAAACATTGTACCCACAGCTTAGTACAGGTCAGTTAGTCCCTGTCTTCTCTTATGCGTGTCATTGTGAAGACCTTCATATAGAAGATGAATGGCCCTTGAGCATGTGTGGTGCGCTGCTAACCTCTCACCAAAGTGGAGGAGCCCATAGTCATGGAAGAGACGGAGTTCGGACCTTCTTTCTGCTGAGAGCAGAGCAGAGGCAGTTCCCACAGACAGGGGCTTTGTCATTTTGTGTTCATGCACCTGTTCGCTTGGAGCCGCTCTCAATAATTAGCCAAGCTGAGCTCAACACTGTGGAAGTGAGGGCAGCTGTTTCCCCTGTGATGACTGCATCCGGGTCAAGGCACTGACAAGAAAACAGACTCTAAGGCAGTTCACCCTGGCAGGGTGCCGGTTTAGATATTCAAGTCTCTGCTGAAACAGGAGTTTGGCTGAACAGAATCAGCAGCGGTAAACTGGATGTAGAGCCTTCAGTGTATTACCTTAGCTACAGTAGCATTATTTTTTTTAATTAACCTTTTGAAGTCAGTGTCGGACACCTGTTAGTTGCAGTGGGACCCAGATTTCAATTGTACATATAAAAGGCATTCAGAAGTAGGTACTGGAGTGGGTAGGTGCTGTAGTAACTAAGGTTGAAGTTGCTGTATTCTTTATAAGGCATTTCTTTCTTGAGGTGGATTTTATTTATGTATTTATTTATGCTCATCCTTTGTGTGAATGAAGCATTTCAGAAAAATATCTTCACAGTCTCTAAGAGCTCTGAATACTTGAAGTTGTACAAGGGGTCAGATTGCAGTTATCTGCATTTTTACATTTGAGTTTTCATGGAGCCACACGATCACAGAGTCTCTGAGGCTGGCAGTCACTGCTAAAGCTGGTCTGACCAACACTTTGGTTCAAAGTAGAGCAGGTTGCTTAGGGCTGTGCCCACTAGGCTTTAAATAACTCCAAGGTTGGATACTCCACAACCTCACTGGGTAATCTATTCCAGTATTTTACCACCCTGACAGTAAAAATAAATTTTCCTCCTTCAGAGTTTCGGTAGCAAGGAGTTAATGATGAATGTGATTTAACTCATTTAGAAAGGAGAAGGAACGGAAGTTAGGAGCACTGCTTATACAAGCATGATATGAGCAGGACCTGCTGTTTGCTTGACAGAATTGAATATTTTCTGCAAGGAAGCCACTTATTTGTAGCTTAGCTATTTATTTAAAATTTTATTTCCCATGCACAGTCATTGGCTTTTTTGGTTAGCTGTATAAACCTGTTTATTATTCTTTTTACATGTGATTTGTTTTATCAAATGAGGAAATTGCTGACAGGAAGCAAATTTTCTTAAAATAACTGTATCGGCCTCTTGGCAAGAAAAAAATTGATGTTTTATCACTCATTTCACTGAATATTCTGATGCTTGTGCCTGGCGTTCAGCGATCAGATTCTGTTACAATGTATACTAAGAGCTGTTTATTCAGGGCTGTTCCCATGTCAATATTTTAACACTTCTCCCACACACACACCCCCAAAGTGCTTATGTTAAATGTTTTGATCTGTCTTTGCCAGCATTTTTCATGGTGATTTCTTTTTGCAGGGTTTGAAGAACCAGGCCCGGGTTAAACTGAACATAGTTAGGTGTCCTCCAGTAACCACAGTCTTGATCAGGAGACCAGACCTCAGATACCAGTTGGGTTTCAGTGTGCAGAATGGGATTGTAAGTAGCTTCCACACTCTCTGGTTAAGCTTTAATATGCATGAGCCTTCTTGTCTATTTGTGGGTAAGTTTAAGTGTGGGAAGAGGGAAGCTGCCGTTTTCTTCCTTACAGCAGGCATGACTTTGCACATGTGTTAACTCCGCTTTTATATCTTAGACTTAAACAGAGTTATTTTTTGTCTTTGACTCTACTTAGTTCACAACTTTAAAGTCAGCCAGAGGAACAGGAAAGCTGTTTTAGGTTAGAGAAACAAAAATGTGTAGCAGAGGCTGCTTTCAGTCTGCATCATTCATGTCTCTAACCAAGCCATTGCATGATCTCAGAAGAAGAAACCTGTCCTTTTTTGTTGTAAGACATCTTACAACTTTGAACATTGTTAAACTGTGGTCCTTCATACACTTTTAAATTTCCAAACCACAGCACATGCAATGTACAACACAGCCTTTTCTGATAGTTTGTTCTGTTCTTGGAAGAGAATATCCAGTAGTTATTTGTCACTAACAAATTTTACTTTGAATGAGTGATCTATTACATTTTAGAATTTGTTGCAAGCCTCTGTGTTTAAATGCTGATTTACAGTTTACAGGCAAAAATGGATAATCTAAAGCCTCTGTTCCTTATCTGGACTCTGATAAATTTGTCCTTTCTTTTCCAGATCTGTAGCCTTATGAGAGGAGGTATAGCAGAGCGAGGAGGTGTGCGTGTCGGCCATCGGATCATTGAAATCAATGGACAGAGTGTTGTAGCGACACCCCATGAGAAAATTGTTCACATTCTCTCAAATGCTGTTGGTGAGGTAAGAGCAGGCAATGTGTCTAAGCAATATAATTCATCACTGCTACCAGTAACAACGTGGAAACCAGTAAAAAGTGGTGTCTCTCAAGGGACCATATTGGAACCAATACTTTTTAATATCTTCACCAACTATGTAGACAAGTGGGACTGAGTGCACCTTCAGCAAGTTTGTGGATGACACTAAGCTCAGAGGTGTAATTGATAAGCTCAAGGAAAGGGATGCCATTAAAGGGACCTTGACAGGCTTGAAAAGAGGGCCCATGTGACCTTTGTGGAGTTCAACATGGCCAAGGGTAAGGTCCCGCACATGGGTTGGGGCAATCTCCAACATCAGTACAGACTGCAAGATGGATGGATTGAGAGCAGCCCTATGGAAAAGGAGTTGGGTGGTGGATGAAAAATTGGACATGAGCCAGCGATGTGCACTTGCAGCCCAGAAAGCCAGTCATATCCTGGGCTGCATCAAAAGCAGCGTGACCAGCAGGTCGAGGGAGGTGATTCTGCCCCTCTGCTCCGCTCTCATGAGACCCCGCCTGGAGTACTGTGTCCAGCTCTGGGGTCGCCCATACAAGCAAGCCATGGACCTGTTGGAGACGGTCCAGAGAAGGGCCACAAAGGTGATCAGAGGGCTGGAGCACCTCTCCTATGAGGACTGAGGCTGAGAGAGTTGGGGTTGTTCAGTCTGGAGAAGAGAAGGGTCCAGGGAGACCTTACTGCAGCCTTTCAATATTTAAAGGAGGCTTGTAAGAAAGATGGAGGCAGACTTTTTACCAGGGCCTGTAGTGACAGTTTTAAGCTGAAAGAGAGTAGATTTAGTTTAGATATTAGGATGAAATTCTTTACTGTGAGGGTGGTGAGGCACTGGAACAGGTTGCCCAGAGAAGCTGTGGATGCCTCATCCCTAGAAGTGTTCAAGGCCAGGTTGGACTTAAATCTTCAAAGGACCATTTCAACTCAAACTGTTCCATAATTCTGTGATTCTACCTCTATTAGCCTCTTGCTATTCAGACCTAAGTAATGGAAGTGAGAGCAAGCCAGCATACCATTTCTTTTATTATTTACCCATAGTTCTCCTATGTTTTAGAAGAACCCTTATCTGAAAATATGAAGTGTTCACAACTTTAGATGGTGCATTGATACTAAACATACTGTTTCATAAAATCACTGCTTGCAGTACTTTAATAAGGGTATGAAAACTCTCAGGTTTTACCTTTCCCTTCTGTCCTGTATGACCGTAGCTAGTTCTTTCACGAATGCTCTGTTGTAGTATGCATGTTAGGAACATTGATTAACTTGTCGTATTGCCTCTAGATTCATATGAAGACTATGCCAGCTGCCATGTACAGATTGTTGACTGCGCAAGAACAACCAGTTTACATCTAAAGCTGACACC